>NC_091472.1:170458586-170774836 GCF_036971445.1 Narcine bancroftii | reverse complement strand
GAGTGCCTAAAAAGAGAGCCTCCAGAGATCAGGACAGTTAGAAGGTGGTAGCAGGAGGCTGAAGAACAGTTACAGGACTTCCTCAAGTCAGCGGATTGGATGATGCTCAGCTGAGAATCTGAATGATTACATCATGGCTGTCACAGACCTTTAAAACAGCTGTGGAGGAGTGTATCCCAACTAAATCTTTTAGGGTTTTCCCACACCGGAAGCCCTGGATGAACAATGAAATCCAAACTTGCTGAGATCACAGGCATTTAAGTCCAGAGATCCAGATCACTTCAAAAGGAGCAGGTATGACTTAAGGAAAGTCATCTCTCGGGTGAAGTGGAGTATCCGAACGAAAATAGAAACCACAAAGGATACCCGACAGCTGCGACAGGGTCTAAATGCTACAGAACCAAATCCAGTGAAGGAGACGGCAAAACTTCACTCCCAGATGAACTCAATGCCTTCTACACCTGTTAAGACATGAATGACAAAGAACCACCACTCCGTACCCCCATGTCCCCTGATGATCCTCTCCTGTCCATTTATGAGGATGACTTCAGGAGAGTGAATCCAAGGAAAGCATCTGGTCTGGAGGGAGTACCTGGCTGAGTATTAAAAATCTGTGCTGACCAACATACCAATATATTCGTGGCTATCTTCAACAATTCACTGCACAGGGTACAGTATCCATCTGTTTCAAGCAGGCATCAATTGTACTGGTGCCCAAGAAGAGTGTGGTAACTTACCTAAATAACTATCAACCAGTGGCACTCACATGAATAGTGATGAAGTGTTTTGAAGCATATCAGCTGCTGCCTGAGCAGCGACATGGATCCATTCCAATTTGCCTACCGTAGCAACAGTCTATGGTGGCTGCCATCTCACTGCCTCTATACAAAGCTCTGGAACACCTGAACAGCAAAGATGCATATATCTGGAGATTCTGTATCAATTACAGTTCAGCATTTAACACCATCATCCCCTCAAAATTAATCAGCAAACTGCAAAACCTGGGACTCAATACCCATCTGTGTAATTGGATCTATGATTTCCTCACCTCCAGGCCACAATCAGTGGTAAGAGCATCTCTGCTCCTGGGGTACGGGAGTGCCGGCAAAGATCATCCCAGCTCTGGCCGCCCACACGCTGCCTGCCCAGGTGCTGCTGCCCCCAGGTCAGACTCCCCTCCTGCCAAGCCGCCAGCCACAGGTGCTCATGGTGCGGAAGGCTGGGTCAATGCACCTTGCGGCTCTGGGCCTGAGGCAGGCTGAAAGTGCATGGGCCTCCTGCGCGGCCGCCCTATGCTCAATGAGTGAGCTATTGGTGAGATAGGGAGTTGTCTATCCCAACATGGGCAAGTCTTGAACGATCAGTGCACCAAATGCAGTGCCCAACATGTGCCATGACATTCCATGCCTGAATTGGCCTGAACAGTCATCTTCAGACACACCACATCCAATCTTAAAGTGACTACTCATGTCCAGATCTTCATCAATGACGATTGATGAACGACGAGGCAAGAACATCTCCTCCACAGAATCAATCAGTACCAGAGCACCATAGGGCCGAGTTCTTAGCACCCTGCTCTACTCACTTTACACCTATGACCATGTGGCTCGGTACGACACCACCACCATCAACAAATTCACTGACGATACCATGGAAGAGGATTGTACAAAAGGGGTGATGATTCAGCACACAGCAGGAGGATTGAAAACTTGGATAAATGGTACACCACCAACAACCATACACTCAATGTCAGCAAAACCAAGGAGCTGATTATTGACTTCACGAAGGGAAAGCCGGAGGTGTACAATCGAGTGATCACTGGAGGATCAGAGATGGAGAGGGTGAGCAAATTTAAGCTCTTGGGAGTCACTATCTCAGAGGATCTTTCCTGGAACTAACACACTAATGGCATTGTGAAGAAAGCACGACAGAGCAACACAAAATGCTGGACAAGCTCAGTAGGTCAAACAGCGTCCTTTATGGAGCAAAGATTAAAAGTACATAACCAATGATTTGGGCTTGAGCCCTTCATCATGGCACGAGAAAATGCAGGCAGCTGTCTGAACAAAAGAGTGGGGGAAAGGGGTGGCAAAGGCAGGAAATAATAGGTGGAGAAAGGAGGGAGGGGACAGCAGCAATAGGGGGAGGAGGGATGACTGGGTGGGTAAGGGAGGAGAGAACTGGAAAGACAGGAAAGGAGGATGGAAAGAAAAGGCGAGCAGGTTTAGTAAAACGTAGATTTTTAAAAATTGTTTAATCTAGCGCTATCACTCAATAATTTTTTTGACTATCAATATTTGATCAATTCTTCTCTACATGGAAAATCAAAGGTATTATTTCTTTTGCAAATTTATTTAAGTTAGGTTATTTAATGTTTTTTGATCAGCTGGCAAGTAAATATGATTTACCAAATATTCATTTTTTAAAAGATATTTACAGATTAGAAATCTATTAAAAACCATATTAACAGACCTTCCATTTGTATTTCCACCAGATCAAGTTGATAATATTTTCAATTGAACCCTTCTCAAAAAGGATTAATTGGAATTATTTATGATAGATTATTGAAATTATGTCTAGTACTTTGTGATAATTGAACTTGCAAGACCCTTATCGGAAGATCTATGGGACAAGATTCTTAAACTGGTGAATATATCTTTAATATGTGCCTGACACTCATTAATCCAATTCAAAGTGGTGCATTGTGTTAACATGTCCAAAGATAAGATGGCTTGTACCTTTTCTAATATTTACCCTACTTATGACAGATGCAAATCTGATATTGCTACACTGACACATATGTTTTAGTTTTGTCCATTCTTAGAAATATATTGGAAATCATTTTTTAATATCTTTTCAACTGTATTTCAGGTGGAGTTACAACCCAATTCAATAATTGTTCGTTTTGAGGTTATTGACCCAGACATAGGGAGTTTCTCTGCACCTGTGTGTGTATAATATATATATATATCTTCATCCAGTGCACTGGAGGGCAGACCAAGTTTATACTGTTTGAAAATTTATCTTTATAATATACACACACACATATGTGATATTGTATTTTTAGTTTAGTTCTCTTTTCTTCATTGTATTGAACTAATTATAAAAACCAATAAAAAAGATTGAAGAAGAAAGCAGAAAAGTCAATGTTAATGCCATCTGGCTGGAGGGTGCCCAGACAGAAAATAACGTGTTATTCCTCCAATCTGCAGGTGGTCTGGGTGGGATAGTACATAAGGCTATAGACAGACATGTGAGTCTGGGAGTGTGACTCAAAATTGAAATGGTTGGGTACTGGGAGGACATTGTTGTTGAGGAACAGAGAGGAGGTGCTCACCGAAGTGATCTCCCAATCTACGACAAGTTTCTCTGATGTTGCTTCCCCTCCACCACCATCAACTCAGTCCTCATCCACATCTCCTCCATTTCCTACTCATCTGCCCTGGCCCCCTCTGCCCTCAGAAGCAACAAATGTAAAATCCCCCTTATCTTCACCTACCATCCCACCAGCCTCCGCATCCAATTTCTGGCACTTACAATAGGATCCCAACACCAGACACATATTTCCTTCTCCTCCCCTCTCGGCCTTCTGCAGGGACCGCTCCCTCCATAGTTTCCTCATGCATTCATCCCTCCCCACCCATCCCTTCCCCTGTGCCCGCAGCAGGTGCAACACTCCTCCTCCCTCACCACAGACTGGGACCCCAAAACAGGCCTTTCAAGTGAAGCAACACTTCACTTGTATATCCAGAGGGCTTATTTATTACATCCGGTACTCCCTTTGTGGCATTCTCTACATCGAAGGGACTGGCCGCAGATTGGGTGATCGCTCCACCGCCTCGCCATCCGCAACAACACTGACCTCCCAGTAGCCAACCATTTCAATTCCGAGTCACACTCCCAGATTCACAGGTCTGTCCATGGCCTTATTTACTAACCCACCCAGACCACCCGCAGATTGTAGGAACACCTTATTTTCCATCTGGGCACTCTCCAGCCAGGTGGCATTAACATTGACTTTTCTGCTTTTTACTAAACCTGCTGTTGACTTTTCTGCTTTTTACTAAACCTGCTGAGCTTCTCCAGCATTTTGTGTTTTTACTTCAACCACAGTGTCTACAGACCTTCATGTTTTACCTCTTACTTCCTCAGAAGTTTGTGATGGTTCGCTATGACACAGGAACCCTGGCAAATTTCTGCAGATGCGTGGCGGAAAGTGTGCTGACTGGCTGCATCATAGTCTGGTAATGAGGACACCAATAACGCTGAGTGCAAAGCCCTCTCAAGGGAGTGGACCGAGCCCAGGGCTTCACAGGCAAAACCCTCCCTCCACCACTGAGAACACCTACAGGGAACGCTGCAATCATCAAGGATCACCACCACCCAGCAGGCACTTCCTTCTCACCGCCTCGACAAGGAAAGACTCGCACCACCAGTTCAGGAACAGCTGCTAACAACGATGAGGGACCCATTTAAAGACTCTTTTGCACTTTATTGATTGTTTTTTTTTCTCTCTCTGTGTTGCAGTTTGTTTATATTTCTTTATTTGTTTACATGTGTCGTTTTTTCTTTGCACTACCCCTAAGTGGTCATTCTGCCTGGCCTGCAGGAAAAAGGAACCTCAGGGTTGTAGGTGATGTCGTGTAGGTTCACCGACAAGAAATCGGAAATAAATATGAACCTTACCCCTGCCTATCTTGCCTTCCAAAGGGTCTCTCTTGAAGTGGATCCCGTGGACGTCGGTGTGAGCCTCCCCTCCAGCGTTGATCGCCCACACTACCTTGTCAGCCTGGGCGCTCGCACCGAGACAGCAGCGAGCCGTCACCAAGGCCGCCGTTAGCAACCAGAGGCAGTGGGGGCTCCGAGTGCACGGCTTCCCTCTCCTCATTTCAAAATCACTCGCTTCGGAAAATGAAAATGCACCGAACCCAAAATTCGCCGCACAGGCTCTACCATTCAAATTAAAAACGAATCCAGTTTAAAGCTCTTTTTTTAGAAAAAAAATGCATTCACTACAAAAGCGGCAAGGCCCCCCAAAAAATTCAATTTTTTTTGTGTGTGTGCAGGCCGGCTGAAGAGCTCAACCTCACCTGATAGAAGAGAATCGACTGGGCGCTAGACTGAATGACAACCCGCTGACCCAATAAAACACGAGGACCTCCGTCGTCGGCGTGGGAGATAACCAATGAGCAGCCTCGGGGCGGGCCTTTATCGAGGCAAGTTAGGCTGCGCGGGATCACAAGCCTGATCAGTTGGCAAGTTCCAACCGAATGCGGAAGTAGGATCACTGGTTCCATTGGTGCCAGATGAGGGGAGATCGTTGAATTTCTCTTCGTTTCTCTCAGAAATGCTTTCGCAAATAACATCATATTTTAAAAGCGCATACGAGATCGAATGCAACGCATTTTTTTCTTTCATCAATTCATTCACTGTTTTATTCTAGGCGCAGTTTCCCTAAAGCTGACTCTCCAAAGATCCCCCTCTTTGTGAAATGAGACGATCGAGACCCATCAACCACAGGGATCCAACGCACACTTATCGCGGTGCAGGGCGGGAATGGGACCGAATGAATGAGAGTTGGAGGAGGGGAGGGGGGGGAGGGGAGAAAGAGAGGAGGAGGAGGAGGAGGGAGGAGGGGAGAGTCAAATATTGTTGGCTGCAAATTACTGAAGGTTTCCTCAGGTTCTGGAGAAGTCGGTACACTTTTCAAATTATACTCTTGGAAATGTGATGCACATGAACTTCTTGCCAGCAAGCGCCGAATACTATGAAAGATGGAAAAGATACTGATAAGCAATAGGGACACTTTTAACTGTAATGATAAATGAGATGCTGTGTCCTCCGTTTGCCAAGGACCAGTAAATTGACTGGTTAGATTAGGAATAATATAAATTAGGAGATATGATCAGGCATGTTTAAATCACCATTTCAAGTATGTTTAATATTGATCATCATAGAGAACCACTGGGCCCATATCAAGCACCCATTTGTGCACCAATCCAATCTTAACCCATTTTATTCTTCCCACATTCCCATCAACTCCGAAAGATTCTGCCACTCACCTACATGCCAGGGCAATTTACAATGGTTAATTCACCCAATGTGTTGGGAATATGTGGGTTCACAGAGAGAGACGAGTCTGGACACAAGTAGCCACAATCAAAGATAACTTTATTGTGCACATGGGAATCAAACGGGAAGATGTCAAATGATACTTAATCTCACTTTTTAAAAATATTTTCACACAAGCTTGTACAATCATATACAGTGTCATGCCAACAATGGCAGTTCACATTCAAATATACATATATTAATTTCTTTATGAATATATGTACAAGCCCGTATCTCTTCCAACCCCACCCCCCTCCACATAAAACAAGACTACTCATTCAAACTTCAACCGAAGAAGAGGAAGCCGCAGCAAGGAACAGGGAAACCAATCACCGCCATGCTCCTATGTAGTACATATATGGCTGCCAGATCTTATGAAATGTACTGTATTTGTTTCTCAGGTTAAAAGTTATTTTCTCCAGGGGAACGCTGGTTTGCATTTCCTTGTTTCATTGTTTGATACTAAGACTAGAGTCGGATTTCCAAGTCGCCACAGTGCACTTCCTGGCCACTGCCAATGCGATTAACGCAAATTGGATTTGAAATTTGGACAGCTTCATTGTAAGCCTTATGTTCATTATGTTTCCCAGCAGGAACAGAATCACCTATAATTTTCTACAGGACTTGGCCTAGATCTATCCAAAAGGGCCTCACCTTGGTACATGACCAGGTTGCGTGCACGAACGTCCCGGTCGCGATGCCACACCTGAAGCATTGGTCCGAGAGTTCCAGTTTTGACCTGTTTATTTTCTGCCCCGTTAGATACAGCGGATGCAAAAAGTATCCTGGACCAGTCTGTACTTTGCATTGATGACCATGGTCATGCTTTCCCTACACAAGTCAGACAAGCATCTCTTATCAATTGCAATGCCCAAATCCGACTTTCATCTTTCTCTCGACCTATGAAGGCCTGGTTTGGGTCCCTCCAACTGGGATACAGCCAAAATAAATTTATTACTGCTCCCCCTTTGAATCAAGGCCTCTATTTTACTGGGATGCGGTAGGGCCATACTTGGATCCAATACGTCCCGTAGAAAAGTCCTTATTTGAAGATAGTAGTGGAATGTCTGATTTGGCAAAGCGTATTTATTTTTTAGCTGCTCAAACAACATAAATTGCCCCTGCTTGTAACAGTCCTCTATGCACCTCATGCCATTACAGTGCCAGATATCCAGGGTCTTCTTACCTACTGTTAATGGTATTAATTTATTAGGAATCATAGGCATTTTTGGTGACAGCGCCACTTTAGCGTCTAGATAACTTGTTTTAGTATGGGGCTGTCCTTCTTCCCTGACAGCAACTTGGCATCCCATCTGTATATGAAATCCTCTGCTATCTACTCGGCCACCAAGTGCAGATCAATTTGTGCCCAGGATGGTACACCTCCTCCCTGAAAGAGAGACGCTGTATCTTGACTGAGCTACCCAATAATATTTTTTGAAGTCTGGCATTCTCAATCCTCCTAGACCATGTTAATTTTTTCATAGAGACCCTTGCCACCTTACCACTCCAGAGAAACCTTCTAACCTTAGGTTGCAGCTATTTAAAGAAACCCCATGGCAATGGCACAGGCAATGTTTGAAAAAGATACTGGAATCTTGGCAACATATTCATTTTGATGCAGTTAACCCTGCCCACCAATGTTATGGGCAGGGCCATCCACCTCTTTAGGTCCTCCTCAACTCTCTCCAGCAAGGGGGCATAGTTTAACTTGTATAGATTATTCAAGTTACCATCAATATTAAATTCTAGGTATTTGATCCCCTCCTGTGGCCACTTTAAATTACCATTTTCTTTAAATTGACTATAATTATCCTCAGTGAGTATCATCATCTCGCTCTTTTCCCAATTGATCTTGTTCCCAGAAGGTTTCCCATAGTCCTCCAGTACCACGTGCAGTTGAGGCAGAGAAGTCACAGGGTCCATCAGATATATCAGTATATCATCAGCAAATAAGTTAATTTTGTGCTCCTCCTGGCCCACTCTATAACCTTTAATGTTTGGATCCTAATAAACGGCCTCTGCCAGAGGTTCCATTGCTCTTCTTCTGTAAAATGAAGATCTAATCCTGCCTGTTCCTCTGGATTCATGTGTGGGAGATCTAATCTGGCCAGGAACTTGTCTATTTTATTGGGATCCCCAGTCAATTCAGATTTGTACAATCCTTCATAGAATTCCTTGAAGGTCTCATTAATTTCCTTTGGGTTATATGAGACCTGGACATTCCCCATTTTCGCTCCCTGTTCTAGAGGCTTGTTCTGCCCTCAACTGACAAGTGAGGACCTTGTGAGCTCTCTCCCCCAACTTATAATACTTTTGTCTCGACATCATAATGGCCTTCTCCATACTATATGTCTGAAGAGTATTATATTCCAATTTATTGTTTGTGAGAGCTCTATATGGTCCTCTGAGCTTGATGCCTGAAATTCCTTCTCTAATTGGGTATTGTCCTTTTCCCAATTTCTCCACTTCCCTCATATAATTTTTTTGACTGTCTTTGTATACCCAATTTTCTGGCCACTCAAGTACGCCTTCAGGGTGTCCCACAGAAGAAATTTATCTGGAGTAGAGGGACAGTTGTCCTCACAGAACAGGACTATTTGAGTTCTTATACAACTAAAAAACTCTGGCTTTTTCAACGGCAAAGTGTAAAGATGCCATCTGTATGCTGTGCCTTGCTTATTTGGCATATCTATGGTCAAAACCAAGGGGAAATGGTCTGATAGGAGCCTTGCCCTATACCCAGCTTTCCTACCTTCCAAATGGGCTGAAGCCAGAAAAAAAATTATTTTAGACTAGGAATCACGTTGTTTCAAGTAAAACGAGTAACCCCTCTCTCTTGGATGCTTTCTCTGCAACACATCTGTCAAATTCAGTTCTCATACAGTCAATGGTGGCTTTTGCCACCCTGGACCTAGTTATCCATTTTGTGGATTTATCCAGCACAGGATCCAGACATAGATTTAAGTCACCCCCATTAGAATATTTTCATTCCCCTCCGCCAATTGTAGGGAAATGTCCTTTTTTTTAAATTTTTCACACCATAAACCACATTGACCATGATACATTTTCCTTTTCAAATATATAGTGTCATTTTCACCCTCCTCCCTCCTCCCATCCCACCCTCCCCACCTCCACCCAATCCATTTAAAGTACAAAATCTAAGATACATTAAACCAGTCAAACAATGTTGTCATTCAATAAAAATAAACAAGAAATTCCACTGAGTCAATTCTTTTCATTTCCTTCTCCTTTCGTTAATTTAGGTGGTAAATGTCCCCGGTAGGTTTTCTCTATTGTGTTTCATGTATGGCTCCCATATTTGTTCAAATATTTCAATATTATTTCTTAAACTATATGTTATTTTTTCTAATGGAATACATTTATTCATTTCTATATACCATTGTTGTATTCTCAAATTATCTTCCAATTTCCAGGTTGACATAATACATTTTTTTGCTACAGCTAGAGCTATCTTAACAAATCTTTTTTGTGCACCATCCAAATCAAGTCCAAATTCTTTGTTTTTTATGTTACTTAGGAGGAAGATCTCTGGGTTTTTTGGTATATTGTTTTCTGTAATTTTATTTAATATCTGGTTTAGATCTTCCCAAAATTTTTCTACTTTCTCACATGTCCAGATTGCATGAATTGTTGTTCCCATTTCTTTTTTACAACGAAAACATCTGTCAGAAACTGTTGGGTCCCATTTATTTAACTTTTGAGGTGTAATGTATAGCCTGTGTATCCAGTTATATTGTATCATACGTAACCTCGTATTTATTGTATTTCTCATCGTTCCAGAACATAACTTCTCCCATGTTTCCTTTTTTATCTTTATCTTTAAATCTTGTTCCCATTTTTGTTTAGTTTTACCATTTGTTTCCTCATTCTCCTTTTCTTGCAGTTTAATATACATATTTGTTATAAATCTTTTGATTATCATTGTATCTGTAATCACATATTCAAAGTTACTTCCCTCTGGTAACCTCAGACTGCTTCCTAATTTGTCCTTCAAGTAGGATCTCAATTGGTAATATGCCAGCACTGTATCTTGAGTTATATTGTATTTATCTTTCATTTGTTCAAAGGATAATAATCTATTTCCTGAAAAACAATTTTCTATTCTTTGATCCCTTTTTTCTCCCATTCTCTAAAGGAAAGGTTATCTATTGTAAAAGGGAGTAACTGATTTTGCGTCATTATTAGTTTTGGTAATTGGTTATTTGTTTTATTCCTTTCTACATGAATCTTCTTCCAAATATTGAGCAGATGATGTAATACTGGAGAACTCCTACGTTGTACCAATTTTTCATCCCATTTATATAATATGTGTTCAGGTATCTTTTCCCCTAT
The DNA here is from genome assembly GCF_036971445.1 of Narcine bancroftii. NCBI lineage: Eukaryota > Metazoa > Chordata > Chondrichthyes > Torpediniformes > Narcinidae > Narcine > Narcine bancroftii. The sequence goes on along the minus strand of NC_091472.1, from coordinate 170,764,369 downwards.
TTTATCTAGCTCTAATCTAGTCCAACCTGGCTTTTCCCTTGTTTGGTAAAAATCTGATAGGTATCTTAAATGTGCGGCTCTATAATAATTTTTAAAGTTTGGCAGTTGTAAGCCTCCTTGTTTATACCATTCTGTTAATAGGTATAATATCCTTGGGAAAATGTTCATTTTAATACAGTTTATCCTTCCTATTAGTGTTAATGGTAAATCTTTCCAATGCTCTAAATCACCCTGTAATTTTTTCATTCGTGGATAATAATTGAGTTTATATAGATGGCTGAGATTTTTATTTATTTGTATACCTAGGTATCTTATTCCTTGCATTTGCCATCTGAATGGTGATTCCTTCTTAAATTTTGAGAAATCCACATTATTCATTGGCATTGCTTCACTTTTATTTACGTTAATCTTGTAACCCGACACTTCTCCATATTCCTTCAATTTCTTATATTATTCTTTTATTTATAGTTCTGGTTCTGTTAAGTATACTATAACATCATCCGCAAATAAACTGATTTTACATTCCTTGTCTTTTATTTTTATCCCTTTTATATTATTTTCTGTTCTTATCAATTCTGCTAGTAGTTCTATAGCTAACGCGAACAATAAGGGTGATAGTGGGCATCCCTGCCTTGTTGATCTGCTTAAGTTAAATTGCTTTGATATATATCCATTTACTGTCACTTTCGCCAATGGCCCCTTATATAATGCTTTAATCCAATTAATATACTTCTCTGGTAAACTGAATTTTTGCAATACTTTGAATAAATAATTCCATTCTACTCTGTCAAAGGCCTTCTCTGCGTCTAAAGCAACTGCTACTGTTGGCGCTTTACTCCCTTCTACTGCATGAATTAAGTTAATAAATTTACAAATATTGTCTGTTGTGCGTCTTTTTTTAATAAATCCAGTTTGGTCTAGATTTATCATTTTAGGTACATAATCTGCTAATCTGTTTGCTAATAGTTTAGCTATTATCTTATAATCTGTGTTAAGTAATGATATTGGTCTATATGACGGTGGTGCGAGTGGATCTTTCCCTTGCTTTGGTATTACTGTAATTATTGCTGTTTTACATGAATCTGGTAAGCTTTGCGTTTTGTCAATCTGGTTGATTACTTCCAGGAGGGGAGGAATTAATAAATCTTTAAATGTTTTATAGAATTTTATTGGGAATCCATCCTCTCCTGGTGTTTTATTATTTGGTAGTTTTTTTATTATCTCTTGTATTTCTACTATTTCAAATGGTTCTGTTAATTTATTTTGTTCTTCTGTTTGCAATTTCGGTAGTTCAATTTTAGTTAAAAATTCATCTATTTTGTCTTCTTTCCCTTCGTTTTCAGTTTGATATAATTGTTCATAGAATTCTCTGAAGTTTTCATTAATCTCCGTTGGATTATATGTGATTTGCTTATCTTTTTTCCTTAATGCCAATACCATTCTCTTAGTTTGTTCTGTCTTAAGCTGCCATGCTAGAATTTTGTGCATTTTTTCCCCTAGTTCATAATATTTCTGTTTTGTCTTCATTATGTTCTTCTCCACCTTATATGTTTGTAGTGTTTCATATTTTATTTTTTTATCTGCCAATTCTCTTCTTTTAGTTGTATCATCCTTCATTGCTAATTCTTTTTCTATATTTACTATTTCCCTTTCCAACTGCTCTGTTTCCTGATTATAGTCCTTCTTCATCTAGGTTACATAACTTATTATTTGCCCTCTAATGAACGCTTTCATTGCATCCCATAGTATAAACTTATCTTTCACTGATTACGTCTTTATTTCAAAGTACATTTTAATTTGTCTTTCAATGAATTCTCTAAAATCCTGCCTTTTAAGTATCATGGAGTTTAATCTCCATCTATACATTCTTGGAGGGATGTCCTCTAACTCTATTGTCAATATCAAGAGTGAATGGTCTGATAATATTCTAGCTTTATATTCTGTTTTTCTTACTCTATCTTGCATACGAGCTGATAACAAAAATAGGTCTATTCTTGAGTATGTTTTATGTCTACCCGAATAATATGAATATTCCTTTTCCTTTGGGTGTTGTTTCCTCCATATATCCAAAAGTTGCATTTCTTGCATCGATTTAATTATAAATTTGGTTACTTTGTTCTTTATGTTAATTTTTTCCCCAGTTTTATCCATATTTGAATCCAAATTAAGGTTGAAATCCCCTCCTATTAATATGTTCCCTTGCATATCTGCTATCTTCAAAAAAATATCTTGCATAAACTTTTGATCTTCTTCATTAGGTGAATATACATTGAGTAGATTCCAAAACTCCGAATATATCTGACATTTTATCATTACATTTCTCCCTGCTGGATCTATTATTTCCTCTTCTATTTTAATTGGTACATTTTTACTGATTAATATAGCTACTCCTCTTGCTTTTGAATTATACGACGCTGCTGTTACATGTCCTACCCAATGTCTCGTTAATTTCTTGTGCTCCAATTCAGTTAAATGTGTTTCTTGCACAAATGCTATATCAATTTTTTCTTTTTTCAGTAAATTTAGCAGTTTCTTCCTTTTGTTTTGGTTATGTATTCCGTTAATATTTAAAGTCAAATAGTTCAACATAGCCATTTCATACTTTGTTTATCTTCCCTTTCTGTTTCTCCATCATCACCTTTCCTTCTTATCCATTTCTGTTTTCTTGTTTTGAACACTTTATAAGATAACATTTTCCTTATTGTCCTATTTAAAACTTCTTTAACCCCATTCTCCCCTCCCCCTCCTGAGTTGCCCTTTATCCCTTGACAGGCAACCACATCTCCCCTCTCCATTTGGATTTGCAAATTCACTCGCAAACGTCAACTGATTTTGCAGTGTCCGTAACTCCTCCCCACCCAGCCCCCTCCGGAAATGATTTCAATTTTCATATGTTAGAAAGGTCACTCTTTTAATTCCCTCCTTATTCCCTCTATTCCCTTTCATTCCCTTATTAATTCTTATCTAAACTCTATATATTTCCTCTAAATACAGATACATTCATGTATACACACATATACATACACATCTATATACATATATATTTCTATATATATATACACATACCCATATACACACATACATATAGTTCTTGGTCATTTTTACTCTCATTACATGTCTTCATCTCTCTGCTTGTTTTGTAGTTGTTCTGCAAATTTTCGTGCTTCCTCTGGATCCGAGAATAGTCTGTTTTGTTACCCTGGAATAACTATTTTAAGTACCGCTGGGTACTTTAACATAAATTTATATCCTTTTTTCCATAAGATTGTTTTTGCTGTATTGAACTCCTTCCTCTTCTTCAGGAGTTCAAAACTTATGTCTGGATAGAAAAAAAATTTTTGACCTTTGTATTCCAGTGACTTTTTGTCTTCTCTTATTTTCTTCATTGCTTTCTCCAATATATTTTCTTTTGTTGTATATCTTAAAAATTTTACTAAAATGGATCTTGATTTTTGCTGCGGTTGTGGTTTCGGGGCTAATGTTCTATGTGCCCTCTCTATTTCCATTTCTTCCTGTAATTCTGGTCTTCCTAGGACCCTGGGGATCCAATCTTTTATAAATTGTCTCATATTCTTGCCTTCTTCATCTTCCTTAAGGCCCACTATCTTTATATTATTTCTTCTATTATAGTTTTCCATTATATCTATCTTCTGAGCTAACAGCTCATGTGCCACTTTAACTTTTTTATTAGATTCTTCTAATTTCTCTTTTAAGTCGTCTACTTCCATTTCTACGATTATTTCTCGTTTTTCCAAATTATCCACTCTTTTTCCTATCTCTGATATGACCATTTCTATTTTATTCATTTTTTCTTCTGCATTCTTAATTCTTCTTTTTATCTCATTAAATTCTTGTAATTGCCATTCTTTCACTGATTCCATATATTCTTTAAAAAAAGATATATCCATTGTCTTGGCTTTCTCTTCTTCCATTTCTTTCTGTTCTTCTTCTTCTTCGTCCTCTGGGTTGACCATCTGTTGTTTCCTTGTTTTCTTTTTACCCTCCTCTTTCTTGTTGTTGTTATTTTCTGTGTTCTGCACCTGCTGCTGTGTTGCAGGTGTCTCTCTCAGCTGCGGAGATCGACTCCGCAGCTGTTCCCCCTCCCGTCAGTGTGTTTTTTTTCATGCGCTTCGTGCATGCGCGACTCCTCGCGCATGCTTGGTTGCGCACTTTTACTCGGCTCTATGAGCCATTTTTGTAGTCCCGAGCCCAGGACTTCCACTGACCTGAGGGAGCGGGCTTCTCTCTCCGCGGCGGGCCTCCTCAGACAGGTAAGGCCTTCACCTTCTTCCGATGTTCTTTCTTCTTCTCTTCTTCCCGTTGTTTTAGACTTTTCTCTCTTCGCTGCCATTTTCTTCTCACCTTTATTTTTACTTTGTTTTAAATTTTAATCTTGTGCTTTGTGCATTTTTTAAAAACTTTTCCGGAGAGGGCTGGAATTCCCTGACTGGCCACTACTCCATCACGTGACTCCTCCGGAAATGTCCTTTATATATTTTCCATCATCATAGTTGAGGGCATACACATTCATTAAGGTCCAGAATGCTGAATATATCTATAATAGTACAGATCTATCACCAATGTATATAGTGTATATAGTTACAGTATCTAGACTGTGCTTACAGCGATTGGCTGAGAGCTAAGCCATGCCTACTGTTTGGGCCTTAAAGGGTTGTGTCCCTAGCCAGGTCAGATCATTCCGGACTGGTCGGCCACCTGAGAAGAGCTCCTGTCTTTTGCTTATAAAAGCCTTGGTTTGGATCAACGTCTTTGATTCTTTCGACAAGCTCCACAATTTTATTAGCAAAAATAATTTTTTTGAAAGGAATGGAGTGTTTAACTCGACCAGAAAAACTTGATATCGACCCACAGTCAGCTACAGCCTTCAAAGCCTTTAAATTCTGGCTGCTGAACTTTGAAAACTTCCTGAGATTCATTCAGGTAGAGGAGGATAACCAGCGTCTAACAGCATTGCTGTCTATGGTGTCCTTGAGAGTCTACGAGAACATCCAGGATGAGACCACTTACACCGCAGCCATAAAGGTACTGAAAGAACTGTATGATCAACCAGTAAACAGAGTTCATGCCCGGCTCGTGCTTGCGTCGAGGAAGCAACAGCCCGGCGAGTCCAGCAGGGCATATTTACAAGTATTAAAGGCGTTGGGCAAGGACTGTAACTGTGTGGACAAAACTGCTGCCGAGATCACAAACGATCTCGTCCGGGATGCCTCTGTGGCCGGGCTTCGATCAAACAAAGTGAGGCTGCACTTGCTCGAACAAGGGGTAGAAAACTAGAGGACATGGCCCGGATTGCAATCACAATGGAGGATGCAGCCTTAAAGTCCACCGAGTTCTCTAGGGAATAGACCCCTCGTTCTGATGTGAGTAGAGTGCCCTTCTACCCTACCACCCCCCGAGATGCTGTCGGCTGCTGCTACACTGCCCCCTGCGAACCCAAGATGTTATTTCTGCGGGAGGGACAAACACAGCAGGTCCCAGTGCCCAGCAAGAAAAGCCAGGTGCCAGAAGTGCCTTAAAAATGGCCACTTTGCTGCAGTCTGTAGGTCTAAAATGGCCACCGGCAAACACAGTGCCTCGTGTGAAGCCCAATCGCCACTATCCCATTCAAACTCTTCTTCCCCAGAGCTCTCGTCCAATGAGAGCGAGGGCTCCCCTGCATGGCAACGCCTGACGTCACGGAGACGCCGAACCCGGAAGGGGCAGCCCACCCTTGCGGGTGTTGGCCCGCCTTTCGCCCCCGTGCGGAACATTCGACCTGGCCTCGGTCCCGATTATGGCAACCGCTGCTGCTGCCGCCTCCACAGCCACCCCCGGGGCCGATGCTACCACCGCCACAGCCACCCCAGGGGCCGACGCTACCACCGCCACAGCCACCCCCGGGGCCGACGCTACTGCTGCTGCTGCCCGCTCCCTGACTGCCGCTGCCTATGCCACCGCCGATGCAGCCACTACGACCAACTGGGGACCTGCCGCGGCCAACCAGGTACTCACCCTAGCGTCCATCGCTGACGACCGCTGGGGCCCGACCGCAGCGACCGACGACCTACCCACCGCCAACCGCGAGCAACTACAAACCCCACTACTTACCTTTCATCCGCCGACGCCGCCACAACAGCACTTCCGGGAGGTCCTCCAACCTGCTCCTACAGCGTTGACTACGTCTATTATGTCATCACGTTGCGTGACGTCATCACGCGGAACTCCCCTGTCAACTGCTTCAATAACACTAAACCAGCAATGCTCTCATCCCCTCACCAGAGCAATGGAACTGATTAAAGTGCATGGACACTACACCAATTGCTTATTTGACTCTGGGTCAACTGACAGTTTTATCCAGCCAGATCTGGCCCTCCGTTGGGGACTTGATATTATCCCCACTACCCAGAGGACCTCATTAGCGACGAGGTCACACTCGACCGGGATAAAGGGGTATTGCATCGCCATGCTGGAAGTACAGGGCGTAACGGTCACCCACTTCAAATTATTCGTCCTTCCCCAATTGTGCACCCCAGTGGTGCTGAGATTAGACTTTCAGTGTTAGTTCCGAACGGTGTCCCTACACTTTGGGGGACCCCACGACCCCCTCTCAGTCTGCCATCGCCCCACCCCTGAAGCACCCGAGCAACCCGCCCTCGTGCCCCGGGGCCAATCCTGCGGCCTTTCCACACTCCGGATTGCCCCGCCAGCACTCTTTGCAAACCTCACCCCTGGCTGGAAGCCTGTGGCCACCAAAAGTTGGCAATATAGTTACGAAAACAGGCAATTCATTAGGAGTGAGGTGCATAGATTGCTGGATGAGGGCATCATCGAACCCAGTTCAAGTCCCTGGAGAGCCCAGGTGGTGGTTGTCAAGAACGGGGTAAAGCTACGGATGGTGGTCGACTATAGCCAGACCATTAACCGCTTCTGGATGCGTACCCCCTGCCACGCATCACGGATGTGGTGAACCAGATCGCCCAATGCCGCATATTCTCCACCATTGACCTACGTTCGGCCTACTACAAGCTCCTGATCCGCTGTGAGGACCGACCATTCACGGCCTTCTAAGAGAATGGGCGGCTATATCAATTTCTCATGGTACCATTCGGGGTCACGAATGGTGTCACGGTCTTCCAGCGGGAAATGTACCAGGTGGTGGACCAGAACGGGCTAACCGCTACCTTCCCGTATCTGGACAATATCACCATCTGCGGCCACGACACGCAGGACCACAACGCCAACCTAGACAAATTTCTTCAAACTGCCCGTCGGCTGAACCTGACTTACAATTTGGACAAGTGTGTCTTCCGGACCACACGACTCGCGATTTTAGGTTGCGTGGTGGAGAACAGGATAGTCATGCCAGATCCTGACTGCATGCGTCCCCTAATGGACTTACCCCCCCCACCCCCCCCACCATACCCACATACACAGAAAGTGCTCAAACGCTGCCTGGGCTTTTCTCGTATTACGCCCAATGGGTTCCACACTACGCCGACAAGGCGCGTCCTCTTATCAAGACCACCTCCTTTCCCCTCTCGACCGACGCCAGAGCGGTTTTCGATTGAATCAAATCCGACATCGACGCTGCACGCGATCGATGAGTCTGTCCCGTTTCAAGTTGAGAGCGATGCATCCGACTTCGCCCTGGCAGCCACCTTGAACCAGGCCGGTCGGCCTGTAGCCTTCTTCTCCAGAACCCTCCAAGGTCCAGAGAGTAGACACTCCTCGATCAAGAAGGAGGCCCAGGCCATAGTTGAAGCGGTGCATCGTTGGAGACATTACCTTGCTGGGAGGCGCTTTACACTGTTGACTGATCAACGCGCGGTCTCCTTCATGTTCAGCAACACCCAGCGTGGTAAGATAAAAAACGACAAAATCACCAGATGGAGAATCGAACTCTCCACCTTTAACTATGACATCCTGTACCGGCCTGGTAAGCTCAACGACCCGCCTGACGCGCTCTCCAGGGGGACGTGTGCCAGCATACAGATGGACAGACTACAGAAACTCCATGAGGCGCTCTGTCATCCAGGGGTCACTAGGTTTGCCCACTTTGTGAAGGCGCGCAACGTACCCTACACAGTTGAGGAGATCCGCTCTATGACCCGAGCCAGTTCGGTGTGCGCTGAATGCAAGCCCCACTTCTTCCATCCGGATAACTCCCACGTTATCAAAGCCACCCGCCCCTTCGAGCGTCTTAGCGTAGACTTTAAGGGGCCCCTACCGTCGACCAACTGTAATAACTACATCCTTACAGCCATCGACGAGTAATTCCGCTTCCCGTTCGCTGTGCCCTGCCCAGACACCACTGCCACCTCAGTGATACAGGCCCTTCACAGTATTTTCGCCATTTTCGGGTACCCCAATTCCATCCACAGTGACAGGGGGTCCTCATTCATGAGCGCAGAGCTGCAATAGTACCTTCTGGAGTGTGGTATTGCTTCAAGCAGGACCACGAGCTCTAACTCACGCGGTAATGGCCAGGTCGAGTGGGAGAATGCCACCATATGGAGAGTGGTTACACTGGCTATTCGGTCTCAAGGCCTCCCCACCTCTCACAGGCAGGAGGTTCTCACTAGTGCCTTACAGTCCATCCGCTCCCTCCTATGTACCGCAACAAATGCCACCCCCCACAAAAGGATGTTCCTTTTCCCGAGGAAATCTGAATCAGGAACCACTCTACCGGCATGACTCACCGTCCCTGGCCCCGTCCTTTTGTGACGCCACGTCCGGCACTCAAAGAACAACCCCTTGGTCGACCGAGTGACTCTACTCCACGCGAACCCGCATTACGCTTACGTTGAGTTCCCAGACGGGCGGGAGGACACTGTTTCGGTGCGGGATCTAGCTCAGGACGTGGTAGACACAGCAAACCCGCCAACCCAACCTTCCCCAACTCTTTATTCCCCAGGCCCCGTTCTGCAACAGAAGGACCAACAGCACCCCAACGACCCGGGCCACCCTGCCGACAACACGACTGGGGAATTGAGCGAAGGAGCGGTCGCACCCAACGAGCCCGCTGGCGACACCAATCCAGCGACCCCAATTCCGGCACCACGGCGGTCACGCCAGATGGTCAGACCCCCTGACCGCTACAGTCCTTAACCTACCCCTTCCTTTCATTCTCTCCCTCGTTTTTTTGGTTTTTTTTCCAGGGTCAGTTCTCCAAGAAGGGGTGAATGTGATAGTACAGATCTATCACCAATGTATATAGTGTATATAGTTACAGTATCTAGACTGTGCTTACAGCGATTGGCTGAGAGCTAAGCCACGCCTACTGTTTGGGCCTTAAAGTGTTGTGTCCCTAGCCAGGTAGGATCATTCCGGACTGGTCGGCCACCTGTGAAGAGCTCCTGTCTTTTGCTAATAAAAGCCTTGATTTGGATCAACAAGTCTTTGATTCTTTTGACGAGCTCTACAATATCTGACAGTGCACCGTAAGGAATTTTCCCATTTTGTTGTAATCACCTTATGCATCTGCAGTGGAGCACTCTTCTCCACTAGAATGGCCGCTCCTCTTGCCTTTGAGCCAAATAAGGAGGATAGAACCTGACCACCCACCCCCTTTTTAGCTTCTCTTGACGGAAGGTCTGATCTATCCCCATTTTTTTTTAAATATGTGCCAAGACCCTTTTCTGCTTCACTGTACCATTTAAGCCGTTGACATTAAAAGTAGCAAACATTACATTCTTAGCCATTACCCCTGGGTTCTTCCCCTAAATGCTTCCCCCCCTCTACCACCACCATCCCCCCGCACCCTCAATCTCTTACCATCTGCCCTTTGCTCCGCTCCATCCGAGCCGCAACTAAACCAGCAATACTCTCATCCCCTCACCAGAGCAATGGAACTGATTAAAGTGCATGGACACTACACCAATTGCTTATTTGACCCTGTAAAATAAAGAGAAACACCACACACCCATTCGCTCACAACACTTCTCTAGTAAAGGACAAGGACAGTAACAAGATCGAAAGTAAAAATTAAGGGAACGAGCCAAAAAAGGTAAAGACAAACCCTCTGTAACCATACACTCATTCAATCTCCAATTACCCTTCCACAACAGCCCCTTCTTCATACTATAACCACCCTCTCCTTGATCAGCAATAATCTTCCATCTACTGCCGCCACAACCACCCCCCCCCAATAGGTTGTGCAGTTTGCACCTTTCATCTCTGCCCTCCAACTCTCACACTCCCAAACATAAAAAATTATAGTTATAACATTTATTTCCATTTGTCTTTTAATTTAAACACCTAAATATCTACAACTCACAGTGAGTCCATATATTTCTGTGGATTAGTTGTCCTTTTGGTTTGGGCTCTGCTTTTTATTCACAAGTGTGGGTAAATCCTCTGCCATTTGCTGCACTCTCTTGCGATCTGTAACGAATAACCTCTCCCGGCCCCTGGGAAAACCACTTTCAGAGTGGGCAGGTACCTCAGTATGCACTCATGCCCCCTCTGTTTAATTGTTCTTTTCGCTGGCTCCAGTGCCTTCCTTGCCTTTAAGAGCGCCGCACTGATATCGAAGTAGAAAAAAGATCTTGTTCCCGTCTATCTCCATGAAACCTCTCTGTTTCGCCCCAATTGCTGCTGCCCTCAATATCTCCTCCCTGTCTTGGTATTGTAATCATTTTACCTAGGCAGAGCGTGATCTCTGTCCAGGACCCGGCTTCGGGAGGAGGGACTTGTGCGCCCTTTTTACCTCCACCCTCTCCCCCAGCGCACTTCTGCCCAGCACCCTGGGGATCCATGTTTGAAAAAAGCTTGTGGGGTTCTGACCCTCGGCCCCCTCCTTCACCCTCACTATTTTGACATTGTTCCTCCTGCTGAAAATTTCCAGGAAATCTAGCTTTCCCCATATCCGATCCCTTTCTTTCATTAAAGAGTCAATTTTCCTCCCCATGCTATTAGTAGTGTCTTTTGTTACCCCCGCACTCTCTCCTCCACTTCTGATATCCTTCCCATTAATCCTTTGAGGGCCCCCTGTACCTTATCCAACTTTTTACCCATAACCTCAGCCCTTTTATCCATGGCCAAGGATAGTCTACTCTCCATGAGAGTAAGTGCCTGCATAACATCACACAGGGAAGGCTCTGAGCCTTCCTGTGCGTTTTGCCTCACTGAAGCTCTCCTCGCAGACTCCCCTCTCCAGGGTCCTATCTACCCAGGGCCCCCTCCCCACAGTCCCCGAATCCTCACTGTCACTGCTGGTGCTGCCTTCTCCAGAGGATCCAGCGCTGGACCCTCCATTGCAGGTTCTGCTCGCAGCCACCCTGATGTTGCTTGAAGCCACCTCATCCATCCTGCAGCCGGATCTGCCGCCAGAACTCCTCTTCATGTCAGCCCGACTCTGCCCGATGCCTCCCGACTTGCCGCTCCCCTTGGCTTGGGGACAGACCTGGAGTCAGGACGCAGGTAATTGCCGGTTCCCTCAGTGAGTGTCAGGACCAGTAGCGGCACCCCTCCAGCCTCTTTTTGCACTTATTCGTGCCTCTCTCCACGGTGCTCCGCTCCCCTGACCCACAGTCTTCACACCCACTGGGACTGCTGCTCCACCAGTCTGCTCATTCTGACACCCGCGCTGTGGGAGGGGGAATACTGGACCTCTCCCATCACCACTCAATTTAGGGCTGTCTGCTGCAGTCTTGACAGCCTGGGATGATATTTTCTTCAAGGAGGGTGTCCTCCTGTTCAAGCGAGCACCCACTGGAAGGGGTCGACTTTCAGTGGACCTCGATGAGGCCCCATCATTTGCTTTGCCACGGGGTGCCTCCACAACAGATCCTGGCTTTAAAGGCTCTTCTCTCCCATTTTTTGACACGGACTTCCCTTTTTTTTGTCATATTTATATTCTGCAGAACTTCCCATGTCTTCTAATGCTATTCGGGTGATTCTTCAGTTTTCTTTTGCTAATTTTGTCCTGGCTTGAGAGCTCTGAGATTCCACCTCCTACTCCCTCCACATCATGTGACCTCCGATACTTAATCTCACTTACTACTTAATAGCTACATAGACATTCACATCAGACCCAGGATGGACTCTGATACCAATGGCCGTCTATTTCTGTATGGTACAAGTCAAAACTATATTGGTGTAAGTGGGCACAAGGATGCTTACCCTACCACATTCTCCTGCATGTGTACACAAATACACACACACACACACACCAGACTTTCAAGTACAGTCCAGATTCCTTGTACCACCTTGCAGTACTAAGGTTCAACTAAGTGTCGTGAACATATTACCCATGACTCCTCCAACAATGTCCACAGTAGCAACCTGGCGTAGAGCGATGTCCAAATCTTGGACCAAGAGGCAGAAAGAGAGAACTGTCGCATGTGTTGGACTTTATACTGTTCTGCGCTGGGCTCCTGGCCAATGATGACGCTGAATCATTTAAATGAGCCAATCATAAGGTGTGCACTAATGGGTGGCCAGAGTCCAACCTTGATTGACAGGTGATGCGACCTCTGACTAGGTTTCAGACAGGGAGGTCATATGATCCTCTGCAATCCACACATAATTTTGGATGGGTAAGGAAACTGGAGCACCCAGAGCACTCAGCAGCACAGGACAGTTTCTTCCCCTTCTGCCATCAAATTTCTGAATGATCAATGAACCACAGGCATTGCCTCCCCTTGTCTTTTTCCTCCACTATTTTTATTTATTTTGAAATGTAGTTTATATAAATGTTTGCACTGTGATGTTGCTGCAAAACAACAAATTTCAAGACATATTCATGACAATAAATTCTGATTCTGAAACAGATGCAGTTGCAGGGAGATTCTATAAACTCTACATAGACCGACCACACTGGATATCAGGATTGAACCTTGGTGACTGGAAGTGCGAGTGAGCAGCTCCATCAGCTGAGCCACGCTGCCACCTTCTCTCTCCCTTACCCCACCCTCTATTTCATCTCATTTTTATGTTTTAGTGCCTTACTAAAATGAAATCCTTAGTCTAAATGATTTTAGAATTTCATTTCAAGTACTTAGTCCAAATTGTAAATGAGAAAGTTATAGCTTGATGCTGTAACAATAAATGAGGGAATACAACATACAATTTCGTGGGAACATGAACCAGAAAATAATTGTACCCTCCCTTAACCAGACTGGTTTCTAGACCACCAAAATTAGTGTATTTAAATTGCAGACTTTAACACTCCACTTTAAACACTTGTAATTCAGAATTTATATGTATTTTTCAGGAGGAGTCCACTCCACAATTTCACAAGATCATGGCTGATCAGATTGTACCTCAGTTCTGTATTCTTATCAACTTGTGATTACCTTTAACTCTTTTGCCTATTGGGAGCCTTTCTGTCAAAAAAAAATTTTAAAAACTCTGCTTCTAGCATTCTTGGTGAGTGTGTGTGTGTGTGGTAAATCAATGTTATGTATAATTGTCTGGTCAGGCGCACCTATTGGCTGATTGTACCTGTGGCCCCGCCCCATGGGCTCCAGTATAAAGATGACTGTTCCACAGACCCCTCCTCAGTTCAGGACAGTCAAACAATATGGATGTGCTGTTGTTCTTAAGTGAACAAAAGCCTACTGGTTTCTCAACAGAGTTTTTGAGTAATTGATGGTGTGTGTGTGTGTGTGTGTGTTTTAGAGAGAGAGAGAGAGTTAAATGAGTTTTGTGACTCTTTCAGGTGCCCAAGTACTTGGGAAGCCAACTAACATAAAGCTATGTTACAAGAAGATAAAGGACCTGAAAATTTTAAGAGCTGGCAAATTTCTACTGAATGAATTGGTGGTATCATTCTCGCTCCATTAAATCCAAATGGGGCGAGTTTAAGGCAGATGAAGAACTAATTTCTTATTTGTAATTTTTATTTTTACAAGGACCCATTGTGCACTCTTTGCATTGATGTAAAATTGTTTCTTGTTATTAGAACTGAAATAGAGTAAAAAGCTTTGTTCTGCTTACAGCCATGATCGTATTGAATGGCGGAGCAGGCTCGATGGGCCATTTTTGGCCAACTCCTTCCTACTTCCTATGATCCTATGTTCCTATGCAGTCCAGGCAAGTCAACTCATATAGCCCGTAGTGCAATAAGAACAAATATATAAACAGGATAGTGTTATAATAAACCAAATAATTAAATTTATAGAGAAAGTACAAAAATATAGTGCACAGCATAGAGAAAGATACTGTTATCAACACTGCTGGGCCATCATCTTTTACCAATAAGAGATTCATTTAACAATCTAATAATAGTAGGAAATAAACTATCCCTGAATCAGGAGGACCATGTTTTCAAGCATGTGAATTTTCTGCCTGATAGACTATGATAAGTCCTTTAATGTGTTGGAAGCAACACATTAATGTTTCCTGAGAAAGCAAATGCTGTAGACAGAGTTGATGGACAGAAGGTTGTTTTAGGTGATGGTCTGAGCTGTGTTCACAACACTCTGCACTCTTTTGTAGTCTAAGACAGAGCAAATCCCATCCCAAGCTGTAGAGTATATGGACAGGATATTTTCTCTGTGCATCTGTAAAAGTTGGTAAGAGACTTTGGGGACAAGCTGTAAGTCACAAAGTTCTGTAGAACTGTGGTTGAAGTAAAAACAAAATGCTGGAGAAGCTCAGCAGGTCATTGTCCTTTATGTAGCAAAGGTAAAGATACATGACTGAAGTTTCAGGCTTGACCTTACTTTAATGAAAGGCTCAAGCCCAAAACATTGGCTATTTATCTTTGCCTTTGCTACATGAAGGACACTGACCTGATAAGCTTCTCCAGCATTTTGTGTTTGTACTTGGGAACATGCTGGATTTCTTTAGACTTATGAGAAATTGAGTTGAAAAGAAGAAAAGATCTAAAGGCTGTATTTAAATGGGACCACTGGAATCTGTCCAAGCCTTCTACATTTATCTTCAGTTAATAGCAACAGAACAAGATATCATTGTTGTTTCTGGGATCTTTCTTTCACAATCTGGTTGTTGTTTTTCCTACATTACAGTGCCTATGTTTCTAAAATATTATATGTACCTCTATAGATTGATTTGGGATGCCCTGCAAATTTGAAAAATACTGATAAACATTATTTTCTTATTAGTACATTTATTTGCACAGCAGTTTTATCTCTTGATGTTATCATAACCTTTCCTTTTACCACTGTTGAATAAGGCATAAATAATTAAATTTTTGCCTTAAAAAATTAAGTTTTGTACTCTATGTAATTATCCCTAAATGTTATGTAAATAAAGCAATTGCAATATCTTGCCCACGTCTGATGCTTTGACTTTCCTTTAGTCTGAAAGTATCAAAACAAAATCATATACCCAAACTTGCATCAACTACTGTAAAAACAAAATGCTGGAGAAACTCAGCAGGTCAACCAACGTACTTTATATAGCAAATCTGCCCTGGCCCCCTCTGTCCATAGATGCAATAAGAACAAGATTCCCCTCATCTTCACCTACCACCCCATCAGCCTCCGCATCCAACATATTATGCTCCAAAAATTCTATCACCTACAACATGATCCCACCACCAGACATATCTTCCCCTCTGTCTTCTGGAGAGAACACTCTTTCTATGACTCCCTTGTCCATTCATCCCTTCCCACTAATTGCCCCCTTGGCACTTTCTACTGTGACCATAGGGAGTGTCATACTTGCACCCACACCTCCTCCCTCACCAATATTCAGAGCCCCAAACAGTCAAAGTGAAGCAACAATCTGCGGGAGTCATCTGCATCTGGTGCTCCTGTTGTGGCGAGACATTAGAGAGACTGGATGCAGAATGGAAGATCTCTTCACTGATCACTTTTGCTCTGTCCGCATTAGCGACAGGGATCTCCCAGTGGCCAACCATTTCAATTCTGCACCCCACTCCTATGAAAACATGCCTGTACATGGCCTCATGCACTGCTAAAGCAAGACTACCTGTAAATTCATGGAGCAATACCTAATATTCCATCTAGGCCAACCATCGATTTCTCTGGTTTCTGTTCACCCTCTCTTTCCTAACCCTCTGTCTCCTTTTGTCCATCTATCCATTCCCTTCTCTCTCCATTCACCAAGCTATCACCCCTCCTCCTGCTTTCTCATGCCCTCCTTCCCTTATCTACCTGTGGGCTGTGCTCCTTCCCCTACCCCCCCCCCACCCCACCATTTTATTCAGGGATCTGCCTAAATTTTAACATTACCTTGATGAAGTGATGAAGCCTGAAACACTGGGTTGGTATCATTATCTTTGCTAATATAAAGTATGCTCTTTGACCTGCTGAGTTTCTCCAGCATTGTGTGTTTTTTCACTTAACCATGGTGTCAACAGAATCCTGTGTTTTACCCCTTGTGTTTTTAATTCCAATCACTGTATCTGCAGACTTTCATGTTTTACTTGCATCAACTACTGTATGCATATAAAAAGGTAAGCAATTCACAGAAATTCTTGTAGATTGCTTTAGCAAAGGGAATAATTAGAGAATTAGAATTATCAACAGCTCCCTTTTTAGCATTCTGCTTCTCTCTGACTGTGAGGCGTTTCAGGCATTTTCTACTGATAGCGTATCTGTCTGATTTACGACAGACTAAAGCATATTCCATGTAATATTCCATTGTTTTATTTTAACATGATAATAAATGAGCCTTGAATCCATTTGTTCTTATTGTTGACTTGAGAAACTTTCACTTTTTCCCTCTTCATTGAGTAACAGTCTATAAAACAATCACTCCCATCACTACTTCAGATATCATCCTCCATTCAAGCTCATTTATCTTTAAATCAATGCCTACTTAGTCCCCTGTGAGAACTATGAGAATCAAATAAGTTCACCCTCATCCTCCTCATATAGTTTCCTGCAGTCATTTCCCTTTTCAGCCTGCCTGATTATTGCCTTGATGAAATTTAAAGAATTCAGGATCTCGGCACAACTCCTAGAAGAATATATAAAAGTTGAGCATGGAACAAAGGAAAATTAGAAAAGCAAAGAGATGAAATAAATAATACTGGTAAGTAAAATCAAAGGATGAAATTATCCATGGGAGATTTGAAGGACAATTGTAGGAAGGCAGTACCCAAAGTATGTGATCAGGTAATGGAATTGGATAGGAATTTATTTTTAGTTGTTTTATAAATATTTGCAAGAGAAAAAGTTGACAAAATGACGGACAAAACAATTAAGCAAAGAGCACAGAGTGGAAGAAATAAATATATAAAAATGCTTTTAATTTAGTGCTATGGTTGCTAGTCTGAAATATTAGCCGTTCACGTGTGGTGAATGAAATGAAATTCCCTACTGTTTTAGAATAAGTTTGACCCATTTATTTGGGAGCAGAATAAAGAGTGTGCCTTTCGTGCATTTCTCCTTGTGTCCGGTGAGAGTTTCATGTTAATTATGCTGAAAGAACTGGGAAATATTTTATCTGTATTTCCTCTGCACAGCATTCTATGCATTTAAATTGGTCACTTGAGACTTTTTGAAGTTCAGTTCCTGTCTTGTGAACAATTATGTTCAAAAGTTTCAATAATGACCATCTCAATGAACATTGAAAAGTACATTAACATATCCTAATGAATCATATTCATGGAAATGAATCCTTTGACTCATCTTGTTCTACAAGTTGTCTACCTAAGCGAGTTCCATTTGCCTCCATTTGGGTCATATCCCTCAAAAACTTTCCTATCCCTGTACCTGCCTAAATGTTTTTTGAACATTACAAGTTTGAATACATTGTTTTTGGCCCCCAATAAAAAAAATCTGATCCCAGCCATCGACTCCATCCTCCTCTCTGACAACTCTGATAATGTACAGGTGTTCACATCCTTTGGTCACATTGAATCATAGGCTTGTACATCAAAAAACAGGCCACTCGGCCCAACTCATCCATTCTGACCAATGGATACCTTTCTACTTTAATCCCATCACCCAGCATCTGTTCCCATAGCCCGCTATGCCTAGGCAATTAAAAGCATTTATTTATATACTTAAATGCTTTCAGTGGCCCAGCTTCAATCACTCTCTCAGACAATGGATTCCATGTACTTTCTACTTTCTGGGTAACAAAGATCCTCCTTATATCTTTTCTGTAACTCTTCCCAACACTCTCAACCAATGACCTCTAATTTTAGCTTGTGATTTTGGGAAATATTTCCTGCAGTCTACCCTCTAATTTCCCTTATTATTTTAAATACCATATTCATGTCTCCCACAGGGAGAAAAAAAACTGGCTTCTCCAGTGTCTCCTCGTAACTGAATTGCTCATTTCAGGCCACAGCCTGAATCACTTCTGCAGCCTCTCCTGCACTATCACAGCTTTTTTATACTTGGTGACCAGAACTGTTTGCAATTCTCCAGCTGAGGCCTGACTAAGATTTCATAAAGTTGTAGCATGACCTCTCTATATTCAATGGTCCTTCAAGACCCAACCATACGATAAATGACATAATAGAAGTATATAAATTAAGTGGCATGGATGGCGTAGCAGTTAGTTCAATGCCTTTACAGCGCTAGCAATCAGGACCGGGGTTCGAATCCTGTGCTGTCTGTAAAGAATTTGTACATTCTCCCCACGTCTGCGTGGGTTTTCCCTGGGGCCTCTGGTTTCCTCCCACCTTTCGAAACATACCAGGGATGTAGGTTAATTGGGTGGTATGGACTCATGGGCTGAAATAGCCTGTTACTGTTCTGTATGTATGTTTAATGTCCAAATAAAATTAGGTAGGGCATAGTTGGAGTCTTTTTCCCTGGGTGAAATGTCAAATACTAGAGGGTGTAGCTTTATGCAGAGGGGGATAGTTTAAAGGAGATTTATGAGGCAATTTTTTTCCCCCCAGAAAGTGGCAGGTGCCTGGAACATGCTCACCACTGACATTGTGCATTGAAGTGCCTGTTGCCCTGCTTTACTGTTCTTTGTTCATGCACAATATACATGTTAGCCTCATAAGCATTCTCAAACTTCATCTCAGATTTGTCTGGATTAAACCCATTTCTATTTATCAGTCCATTTCACCAAAATAATTATATATATTTTTTTGCAGCCCAAGATTATCTTCAACAACATCAATAACTCTACAAATCTGTGAACTCACTGATTTAGCTCCCACATCCAAGTTATTCACATAGAATGCAGAATAGAAGTGGACAAAAACGGGCCTTTTGGCCCACGACATCGACGCCAATCACATATCACGAAAAAGTGGGACCCAGCACCTATCCTAGTGTGCCACCACTACACTGGAGACACTAGGGGGGTGGGTGACACCAAAATGATTGTCGATAAAATTTTTGTGTAGTCTTTCAGCAGAATTTTATTTTTTTTAATATAAAATTTCTCTATAGTTAGTTATAACAACAAAAATATTTTTTATAAGCCAAGCTTACATGTATCAATATACCTACAAGGCTAAAACTCGATGCTAATTTACTTTTTAAACCTTCTAATGCACTCCGGTCAGAGCTGTCATTATTATCTGATTACAATAATGCTTCGATCAGGTGGTTTCGTCTGCCCATACTACAAGTATGCACTCTTGTTTTCATTGCTGCTGGTGTTTTTATAGTCGCTGCTTTAGTTAAATTTTCTGGTGTTTTAGCTATTTCTTTCTTTGGCTTGGCTTCGTGGACGAAGATTTATGGAGGGGTAATGTCCACGTCAGCTGCAGGCTCGTTTGTGGCTGACAAGTCCGATGCGGGACAGGCAGACACGATTGCAGTGGTTGCAAGGGAAAATTGGTTGGTTGGGGTTGGGTTTTTCCTTCTTTGTCTTTTGACAGAGGTGGGCTCTGCGGTCTTCTTCAAAGGAGGTTGCTGCCCGCCGAACTGTGAGGCGCCAAGATGCACGGTTTGAGGCGATAGCAGCCCACTGGCGATGGTCAATGTGGCAGGCACCAAGAGCTTTCTTTAGGCAGTCCTTGTACCTCTATAATATTGAGGTAATTAGTATTTGTGAACCTATATCAGTAATTTTTTGAGAATAAAGTATTATTATATTGTAATTTAAAGGAATAATTTTAATTTTGCTAGTTGTTTATCTCACTACTATTGCCGTTACATTCAGTGATCTACGGGAATTACGATTTACGAGTAACATTAACGCAAAAAAACATTAAGGATTCTGTCTGGTCTGGTATGGGAGGATGACCATGGGAGATTGGGGGGCAGTGGGGTGATACCATGAGTTACTGCACCGGTTGACACCAAGCCTAGTGATGCCACTGCACCAGTCACAAAAATAACATCTATCATCACTGTCTTCCATTGTCAAGGCAATTTTGGATTGAATTCACCAATTTCCCCTGAACCCCATGGGGCCTAACATTTTGAACCAGTCTCCCATATGGAATCTAATCAAATGCCTTACTGAAGTCCATGACTGCCCTGCTTCATCAATACACTTTGAATTTTTTGGAAGAATTATCAATTAAACTGGTCAAACAGGAACTGCCTTTGATAAAGCCATGCTAGCTGTCTCTGATTAGTCTCTGCCTTTCCAAGTGATCATTTATCTTTCTATGACTGATGTTATGCTCACAAGTCTACAATTAACAGGCTTTTCCCTGCTGGCTTTCATGTTTGCTGTCCTTTAGTCATCTGGTACTTCATGTGTGTCAAGCAATGATTTAACAATCTCAGCCATGGTGCTTGCAATCTATTCCATTGTGTCCAGGGCAGCAGAGGCAAGAGGATCCCACCTTCTCCTGGGGATTTATTAACCTTTAAGCCTGCCAAGGCATCAAGTACCTCACTTATGGAGATCTGGACTTGACTTTCACCTAGCTTTTCATTATATTCTTCAAAGTGCATTTCCATTATGAATTCCTCTGGAAATGTATTCATTTAGAACCTCAACAATACCTTCTGGCTCCATGCATAGATTGCCCATGTTGTTCTTAATGGACACTCTTTTTTTCCTTGTTTTTGTTTTGTTGCCCTGAATATATTTAAATGAAATCTTTTCTGCAAGAGATTTCTCGTGCATTTTTAATTTCCCTTTTAAGTGCCTCCCAACATATTGAATATTCTTGACAGGCCTCTCTCAACTTTAGTTCCATGTACCTTTTTTTTCCACTTTATCTAATCCTCAACATCCCTTGACATCTAGGATTCCCTGTACTTGTTACTCATGGTTCTTATCCTTTTTAAAAAAAAAATTTTTTTCACACTATGAACCATATCAATCAAAATACATACAAACATTTCCCTCTTAAATATACACAGTGGCATTTTCTCCCCTTTTTCCCCCCCTTCCCACCCCCCTCCAAATCCATTAAACGTTCAACATATACAATACAATAAAACCATTAAACAATGTCATCACACAATGAAAATAAACAAGAAAATTGTGTCATCTACTTTTACACAATAGATCATTTTGTCTTCTTATCATTTTATCATTTTAAGGGGTGGAGGTTCGAGGCAAGCTCTCTCTGTTGTGTTCCCAAATATGTTCAAATAATGTGACTTTATTTTTAAAATTATATGTTATTTTTTCCAATGGAATACATTTATTCATTTCTATGTACCATTGCTGTACTCTCAGGCTCTCTTCTGATTTCCAAGTTGACATTATACATTTTTTTGTTACAGCTAAGGCTATCATAATAATTTTTTTTTGTGCTTCATCCAGTTTGAGGCCTAATTCTTTACTTCTTATATTACTTAGAAGGAAGATCTTTGGATTTTATTTAATACCTGATTTAGATCTTCCCAAAACTTTTTCACTTTCTCACATGCCCAAATTGCATGTACTATTGTTCCCATTTCCTTCTTACAGTGAAAAGATCTATCTGATAACGTTGGATCCCATTTATTTAACTTTTGGGGCGTGATATATAACCTGTGTAACCAATTATATTGTATCATGTGTAACCTTGTGTTTATTATATTCTTCATAGTTCCAGAGCATAACTTTTCCCATGTTTCATTTTTTATCTTTATGTTTAAATCTTTTTTCCACTTTTGTTTGGGTTTATAGCTTATTTCATCATTTTCCTTCTCTTGCAGCTTGATGTACATGTTTGTTATAAATCTTTTTATTATCGTTGTTTCTGTAATCACATATTCAAAGCTGCTTCCTTCTGGTAATCTCAGTCTGCTTCCCAATTTGTCCTTTAAGTAGGCTCACAGTTGATGGTATGCAAACATTGTATCATGAGTTATACCATATTTGTACTTCATTTGTAAATTATTTCCCAAAAAACAATTTTCTATTCTTTTAATTCCTTTTCTCTCCCCTTCTCTAAAGGAAAGGTTATCTATTGTGAAAGGGATTAGTTGATTTTGCATCAATATTAATTTTGGTAGTTGGCCATTTGTTTTTTTTCCTTTTTACATGAATCTTCTTCCATATGTTGAGTAAATGATGCAGTACTGGTGAACTTTTATATTGCACCAGTTTTTCATCCCACTTATAAAGTATATGTTCTGGTACCTTCTCCCCTATTTTATCTAGCTCTATCTTGGTCCAATCTGGTTTTTCCCTTGTCTGATAAAAAATGGTTCTTATCCTTCCAGGAACATTTTAGTCTTGACTCCTTTGACTGTTTCGCAATGTGCATTCAACATGTACCTGACTACATATCTGCACTATCACTCAGAGACAATATTTCCATTTCCATAATACCTTTCATTTTTGGCCCTATGTTAGTTTATCTGTGGATGAAACTTTCACCCAAGCCTCGGTATCATCTTGATTTGACTATTTCACATGTGCGTACAATATTCCACTGATTAAACACTGAAGCATTGGAAAATTGTTTTATTTATAGTTTTAATTAGCCTTGTGCTGTACTTTTAAATCCCTGGAAATGCAACTTTGACACAAATGCCCTCCGACTGGGATATTTAATTAACAACCTTGGATAATAAGAGCTGTTCAGCAAATAGTTTGTTGCCGTTGTGTCTCATCAGTGCTAAGAGTGATCAACATAATATTTGTGGATGACGCTGAGAGACCAGTGTTTATAATTGAAATCACTTAATTATGAGGATTGTTTTTAGAATACCTATATAATAAACACTCAGAGGAGATGAACCAGCCTTTTCTAAACAAGTAGTTAAGGAACTAAACAAGTATCTGTAGTTAGTTATTGGCTTGAGTTGAACTTGCTTTGTCATCCCACTGGGGAAATTGTGACAGGTCTGGCAAAATGTCACGTCTTTTCTCAGGCTAGGCCAGTAGAATTGTTTCATTATCTTGTTTATAGTTTTCTTTATACCAAGATGACTACCCAAAGATGAGCTATGGGCCAAGGTTAAAATTTTATCCCTATAGGCTTTAGGAAATACACCTTGGTGAACAACTGCCCATTCTTCATTGGCAGGGATATCAGGTGACCGCCACTTCCTCATTAGCAGCACTTCCTTAAAATAATATCCAACTGGCACTTTCTTAACTTCTCCTCAGAGAGAGCCTTATCTCTCACCTCAGCAAGATCAGGATCTCTGTTCTGCTCCCCCCCCCCCACCCCACCCCACCCCTTCCCAATAAACCCTTTTCGGGACAATGACATCTTTACTCTCAGGTTTAATACCAGAGCTCTAATCCACTGTCTGCACTGGCTAGCTTCTTAGATATAGCTTGAATCACTGCGCAGGCTAGATGTATATCCAAATCTGTCTTTGTTTCCTCATTGACTGGCTTGGCAATGAACCTCACCGCAGGAAGAACTTCTGCAAGGTCATTTCCCAATTTGTTTTCTAAATTATGTGGATATTTCACATTACCCTCTGGAAGTTCTACTTGGCACAAATTTAACCCTCTGGAGGACTCCACTTAACCCTGTAGGTTAAAGCATTGTCATCTGCTAATTTAGCAGATTTCTGCCAAGTTTCGGCTTTCTCCCTTCTAAGTTTTTCTAATTCTAGCTCAAGCTGCTTTTGCTTTTCAGCTTCCTCCACCTTAAATCACCTTTGTTCTTCTGCATCTCTACATTTTTCTCTCTCAACCTCCAATCTAAGTTTTTCTAACTCATACTGTTCTTGTTTCTCTCTTTGCTCTGCTTCAAATTTCCTTTGACTCTCTACATCTCTAAATTTTGTCTAACTCTTGTTCAAACTGCTTTTGTTTCTGTTTCGTCCCTTCTATGTTTTTTTAAAACTCAAATTACTTTTGTTCTTGCTCTCCAAACTTCCCTTTTATTACATAATAGTGACCTATAATTTTCTGAACCTGCCTTTCCAATCGTTGATTTACTACTGCAAGTTCCAACTTCTGTGCAATAGTCAACAACTCACTCTTTTTCGCCCCCTGCAGATCTGCAAAGATGAGCGATCCCAAAAACTTATCAATGTCCATCTCTGCTATTAATTTGGCATAAGCCTTTAATTTGGCACCAAAAATAGTTCTAATCAATCAAGTTGAAAATTAATTGATCACTCAGCTCCCAATTTGGTGTGATCCCAGATGATGAGCCCCCAATTTTGTTGCATACTCAGACAGCAGCAATAGAAATTAGCCCAGTGTTATATTTAAAATAATTTTTAATTATAATTAGCAATAATATAATATAATTTATTTAAACTTATCTACTTAACCCCCAATTATGCACAAATATATGTGTGTGTGTGTGTGTGTGTGTGTGTGTGTGTGTGTGTGTGGGTGTGTGTGTGTGTGAGCCACTGCAGCTCAGGCATAATTCTAGAAAGGTATTTGAAAGTTTAGTCTCAGAAAATCCAATGTTGACACGCAGGCTTTAAATGGATGTAAAGTTCACAAAGTAGGTGGGTGAGACTGGGGTGACAGATTGTTCATAAACTCACAAAATCCTTATCGAGGTGCTTCCATAGAAATGTCCTCTTCAGGTGAGTGGCAATCCAAGCTTCCCTTTTTTCATTTTCTAGAGGACACAAAGTGAGTGATTTTCATAAAGCTTCCAGAACCGGTTCGTGGGTCAGCAGTTCAAAGTGACCTTCCATTTTGGTCATAGTGTGACATACTCATTCCCCTATAACATGGAGAAATAATACAAATTGTCTATTACCACACAAGGCCACTTCAGCACAGTATCATTTCCAAGAGCTCCTTGCTGCTGTGCTGTCTCTTCAAAAGTGTCTTCTGAGCAAACAGTAGACTGTGGCTTTAACATGTTGGTCACATGGTCTCTGCACCAGTGCCTTCAAGCACTTCCTCTCTCCTCAGAAGTATCAAATTTGGGTACATGCTGTCCTCAGCCTGCCAACTCACAGTCAATCTCCAGTGCTTGCAGCCTGATTTGTTGTCTTAAAGTGACAGTCCCACTCAAATGAAAATGAACTAAAAATGGAAGCACATAATCTAAAAATTCCTGGATGCAAAAGGAGGAAAGGGACCAGTGGATCTGAATTGGAACAGCAGAATGGGGGAGGTTGCAGAGGCTAACCTCTAAGGTAATTGGAAAGGAAAGATGATTCTATGTTTAATGCATCCAGAATTAGAGAATTGTTATAGGTTATGAAAAGAGAATAGGCTATTGCAGGTTTGACTGACTGAACTAATATTTTGTACTGGTTAATTTGTGTAATAAAGATAATCATTAAATACAGCATGGGAATAATTGAGAACTGGAATCTGGAGCAAGTTTTCATCAGTGAATTTATCACATAGAATTGTAAACAGATAGTTTATGGAGCTGGATATAGTCAATTAGGACAAAAGGCAAGTCTTTGGGTTTAAAGCTTTGTTATGGGTTTTTAAAATTTTTTTAAAAAATTTTTTATTTTTCACACCATAAATCACATTAGCCATGATACACACTTTTTCTCCCCAAGCTTTGTTATGGTTTATGATACTTCCAAGGTTCCCAGATCTTTAGTTGTATTAAAGGTATCAATGAATAGTGCGTGGAAGCTGTGAGAGAGCTATAATGATATTGTGACTCAACAATTAATTATGAAGGTTGATAACATGAGTGGGTGTAGAAGAAAATTGTGAATGGTCTGATTTTACTTCCATAAAGAATGCAGATTGTTTCACTACTTGTAGACAGTCCAATAGATGCAAGTTTTTGTTCTTCATTGACAAAAATAAATTTAGTTCATGACTAATATCTATGAAAATTGATATTGAGCCAAAAAATGTTATAAGAAGTATTGATGGATAGATAATGGCAAACAGAGGGCCAAGGCTAGGTCCATATGCACACTCTGGAGTTAACAATGCATTGTTGGGAAGTAAAGTTGTTGATGTAGATGCATTGGGGGCATCTGAAGAAGAGCTGGGGTATGAGCAAACACTTGCAGCTTGAAAATTGAGGAAGTATGGTGAAGGATATGGTCATGCATGTTAAATCTAGGAGGTCAAGCAAGAATGATCTACCAGAGTTATAGAAGTGGAGATTTGTTAATTTAGCCAGAGTTGGCTTAGTAACAGATGTTGATAATATATTAAATGAACACTTAAATTCATGGAATTATGTAAAGAGATCACACCAACAGCCTTTTGGCCCAACAAGATTATACCAATCCTTAGCCATCGATTTATATTAATCTAATTTTTGACACTCACCATATTTAGATCAATTACCCCCAGATTCTGAGGGTACAGAGGTGTGGATCTGGAGCTCGGGTTACCAATAATTTGGATTGAAGTCCGTGAGGCTGAGGAGGCTGCGAGAGCACTGGAAGCGAAACCACGGACTCTCGGTGACTCTGTGTGGACTCTCTTTTGCTTCTCTTTCTTTGACTGTAAGGGGCACTGGGCAATTTCTACTGATGGCGTATCTTTGTCTTTTACTTAAGACAGACTGAGGTAAATTTAGTGTAATATTATCCCTCTTTTATTACATGATAATAAAGGAATCTTGATTCTGCTGGTCAACACCACACAAGAGACAGTTTACAATTTGATGCACTACCCAGAAGGTCTTGTGGAAATGATGTGGGAGGAAAGTCGAACACCTGAGGAAACCCAAATGGTCAAAGAGAGAACATGTAAACACCACATAGACAACCTCAGATTGAACCCAGGTTGCTAAAGTTGAGAGATCGCAGCTTTACTAGTTGAGCTTCTCTGTTGCTCAGGAATGTCGAAATCCTTATAAAATTTTAAATTTTCTGATTTTCAGGTAGATTTTTTAAAAAGTGTTTTTGAGTTGGCATCAGTGACAACAATTTGAAAGATATTGTCAGGAATGACAGTTCACTGATCAGAAGTTAGGTATCAGGAAGGGATGAGGATCAGCCACGTAAAAAAACACTTTTAAACTGCTAGTTCAGGATTGGGAGATGGGTCTGTGAGAGAGCAGAAATGGCTTAATACACTCAGCTTTTGAGCTTGTGGCAAGTGATGCAAAATAGAAGGGCAAGATGCAGAAGTTTGGGTGGGTCTCTTCTGATGAAGAAGAGAAATTTGGGTTTTCCATGTATTCTAACTATTTTGGAATACCACGTAGCTTTAGCAGAGACCAAAACATCGCAAACTTGAAATGATCAATCTTTATTTTCCAACTGAAAAGGGAGTTTATGTGCCAAGTTTGATCAGTTTGTATTTATTTCAAATTAACCACCTGTAAACAAAGATAAATTAATAAAAGTTCTAACATTATTTTAGAAATATTATCCCAATGTCACATACAATGTGCAAATATTCTACAATGCACAAATAAGATATTTACAGATCCTAAATCACTCATGTTGTAACACAGTTCTCAGGAGTCTTTGGTAGACAATAACCCTTGGTAATCCATTTGCCAAAAGAATTATAATGCAAAGGAGCTATGGTGACCCCGTTTGATATTTGACCTTCTGGTTCACTTACAGAAGACAGTATAAATTAACTTGAATGTAAATTGGTAGATGATGAATGAGACATTAATCTGAGTCCTTAACTACTCTCTCTGACACTTTAGGTGTCAGTATCAGCTCAACAGATTGTGCTTTTGCATAATATGATTTCAGAGTTACATTCAGAGGATTCCAGGACAAAACTCTAGCTAGCTCTTCAGTGCAGGATTGAGGGTTCAGCATTGTTCAAGGTGCTGTCCTTCGGATGATACAATAAACTAAAGCTCTGACTGTTCCCTCAGGCGTTTATGAAAGATTTCACTGCCCTATTTGGAATAAAAGCAAGGAAGTCATCCTTATTGACTCTGATAATATTTATCCCTAAATCAACATCTCTAAAACAAATTATTTGGTTATTATTACCATGCTATTAGTGGAAATTATCATTCATAAATTTAGCTGCTGCGTGTCCTTCATTTCAAGTGACTGTACGACAAAAGTGCGGTAAAGTGCTTTTGGATGTTCTTTTTTTTTCCCGAAACTTTATTTATTAATTTTAACATATGAAGAAAGCAAGTAATTCACGTACAGAAAAAATACAAAATAAAGTAATACAAGTACAAAGTAACATAGTTAATACAATACCAATCTCGGCATCTCCCCCAAACAACTAAAAACTAAGACTAAAAAAAAACCAATTTTTAACCCCTAAAGCCCCCCTCCCCACCCCCACGATAAAGAGTGAAGAATTAATACTATTAGTATAATAAAAAAATAAAAAATATATCTTAAAAAAAGATCGATATATATAAAAAAAAACCCAAAAAAATTAATTAAGTATTAATTATTAATCCAAAAATTTTTTATTATATAATATATATGAAAAACAAAAACAAAAAGAACTTAAACGAAAAAAAAACCAACTAATAATAAAAAAAACTAAAAAAAGAAAGGAAAAAAAAAAAGAAAGAAAAAAAACATATATAGAAAAAATATATAATAAAAAAGTTTTTTTTTTAAAGAAAAAAAAATGGTTCATTCAAATTTATTTAAATTGTATATAAATCAATGAATGGGGTCCACTTTAACTCATAAAAAGACATCTTGTCTTGTATACAAAAAGATATTCTTTCCATAACCAAACAAAACTTCATCTCTGAATACCACCTCTCTAAAGACAATACATTTCTATTCTTCCAAGTAATCACTATACCTTTCTTGGCCACTGCCAGCGCTAAGTAAATAAAAGAGATCTGGTAATTATCTAATTCTAAATCAATTAACGGTTGCATATTCCCTAATAAAAATATATCAGGGTCTAATACAATATGAAGATTATATAGATTATTAAATACAGATTGAATACCTTTCCAAAATTGTTGTAACCTATCACACAACCAAACAGCATGTAAAAAAGTACCAGAAACCTGATCACAACGAAAACAAAGATGTGATTTACTAAAACCAAATTGTTTTAAATTTTTCGGGTGTTAAATATAATTGATGTATAAAACTATAATTAATCATCGCCAATCTAGCATTAATCAATTTTCGAACACTATTACGGCAGATTTCAGACCAATCTTCTTCAGTTATTGTTAAACTTAAATCTTTTTCCCCATTTCATTTTATCTTTATCCCAATCTATTTTACTTTCACTTTCCAACAAAATACGATACAAACCTGATATATAACCCTTTTTTGGAAATGAGAGCACATATTTCTCAAAATCAGTTTCAGACAGTAAATTCATTTGACGACCGCATACCTGTTTTACAAAAGATCTTAACTGATAATACACAAATATAGAATAACCACTTGTATCAAATCTCTTTTGCAATTCTACAAAAGAACAAAAATTACCTTCTAAAAAACAGTCAGATAAATTATGTATCCCTTTCTCCTCCCATTGTTTCAAAATAGTATTAGATACCGTGAAAGGAACAAGTTGATTATTATATAATGGTAATCTTCCCGACCACTTATTTTTCAATCCCATTTTATGTAATTTACTTGTCCATAAATTCATCAAATGTTTCAATATTGGTACATCATGAGTTCGTAACAAATTTTTATTCCATCGAAATAAAAATTCATTCGAAAATTTTTCAGAAATAACTGCCAATTCTATCTGTGCCCAACTAGGCGTATCTTGTGTGGCCATTAATGTGCTAAGAAATCTAAATTGAGCTGCTTCATAATAAAATTGAAAGTTAGGTAGCCGTAACCCTTCAAATTGAAAATCCCACATCAATTTTTTTCAACGCCACCCTAGGAAATTTTCCTTTCCACAAAAAATCCCTAATTACTTTATATAAATTCTTAAAAAATCTTTTTTGTAAACAACAAGGAATTGATTGAAATAAATATTGTATAAGTGGAAAAATATTCATTTTTATAGTATTAATTCTTCCTAATAAACCCAAAGGTAAATCTTTCCATTTAACTAAATCTGCCTTAATCTTCCTCATTAAAGGAAGATAATTAAGTGAATATAAATTTTGGTAGTCAGTATTAACATTAATTCCCAAATATTTAATTTGTTTCATCCACTTCAAATTCGTAATATTTCTAAACATTGAATAATCATATTTACTAATTGATAAAATTTCACTTTTAGTCCAATTAACCTTATAACCAGATAATTGACGCTTTTGGATGTTCTACAGTATAATGAATGCCCTTTCTAGACTTGCCATTCTTTTCCTTCTTAAAAAATCTGCAATCATTCCATTATTAAATCAATAAACATCAACTTGACATGGAGAGTCAGGTGGGAATAATAGAGTAAGCATTATGTTAAAGGAACGAAACATAGCAATAGCTTGTGAAGCTTAGTTCACTAAATTTGGAAACTTAGTTTCCTGAGAAAGAAAGAAGAAAGAAAGATGCTTACACAGTTTCATTATACTCTCAGTTTTGGCCCCAAACATGTTAGATATGTCTTTTTTTTTTAAACAGAAGCTTCAGTAGAGCTTGCACAGGGCTTTAATTTTCAATAATGGTGTCTACAAGATAAAACAGCCTCAGTTATGGATCCTTCCACATCATATTAAATTGGAATGGATTTTGTAATATAGCTGATATAGAGTGCCACAGAGTAATGTGGCATAGAAACAGGCCCATCGCCCCAACTTCTCTACCCTGGCCAAATTTCCTACCTGAGCTCATCCTGCATTTGGGCCTATCATTCCAAATCTTTTCCTATCATGCACCTGTAAAATGTATTTTAATGACCATTTTCTCTGGCAGCAATTTCTGCATTCCCCCTGAGAGCAGATGTTACTCCTCAGGTCCCCCTTAGTTCTATTCCTCTTACCTAAACATATGCCCTCTAGTTTTAGACTCCATTACCTGGGAGAAAAACAGGATGTGACCATTCACCTTATCTATACCCCTCATGATATTACAAACCTCAATATGGTCACCCTCAGTCTTTTACACTCAAGGGAAAAAAGCCCCAGCCTATCTAGCCTCTCCTTATAACTCAAGCCCTCCAGTCCTGATAACATCCTTCCCACAGCCTTTTCAGTTTAATGATTTCCTGCAGCTTGGTGACCAAAACTGCACACAAGAGTGGTTTCATCACACCATATACATATACCCCACCTCACTGACAAAAGACAAAGGAGGAAAAACCCAACACCCAACCCCAACCAATCAATTTTCCCCTGCAACCGTGTCTGCCTGTCCCGCATCGGACTTGTCAGCCACAAACGAGCTTGCAGCTGACGTGGACATCACCCCTCCATAAATCTTCGTCCGCGAAGCCAAGCCAAAGAAAGAAAAATACAATTATAACTTAATATCACAGCTCTTGTAGTCAATACCAAATGTCTTCTTCACCACCTTGTCAAACCAGTGTTGCCCCTTTCAGGGAACTGTACCCCTTGGTCTCTCTGTTCTACAACACTCCAAAGGGCTATGCTATTTATTGTGCAAGCCCTGCATGGCTTAACTTACCTAAATTAATCACCTTGCATGTCTGTGTTAAATTCCATCAGCCATACCTCAGTTCATTTTCCCAGTCAGTCTAGATCCTGTTATAATCTTGGATAACCTTCTTCACTTTACCTCCAGTTCTGGCGTCATCCAAAACTTACTAACCATGCTAACTACATTCTCAACCAAATTATTAATATGGATGATGAGCAATAGTAGAGCCAGCATTGAATCTTGCAGCACACAAATCTACAACAACCCTCTACTATTGCCACCTGACTCCTTTCACCCTTTTAATTTTCTACTCAATTGACAAGCTCACCCTGGATCCTATTTGACTTAACCTTCCAAACCAGCCCATGTGATATTGTCAAAGATCTTGCTAAAGTCCACAGACAACCCTGTCACCTTGGCCTAATCAATCCTCTTGGTTGCCTCTTCAAAAAAGAAACCTCAATCACATTTGTAAGATGCAATTTCCCAGACACAAAGCCATTCTGACCATTAAGCACAAGTAACTTTTTAATGAGGTACTTTATCAAATGCATACGCTAAATTTACAGTACTTGTTCCTATTTAAAACTGTTGTCAAATAGGATTTTCCTTTCATAAAACTATGTTGTCTCTACTTGATTGTTTTATGATTTTCTAAATGTCCTTAACAATCCATTCCAGTATTTCCTCATGACAGATGCAAGGCCAAATGGCAAAAACTTCTGCCTTCCTTCTTTTGTTTTGAATACATTTGTTGTTTTATAATCCTCCAGGACCTCTATAGAATCCAGGCAAGTTTGGCTGAGAACAACCAATACATTCACTAACTTTGCACCCCTTTCCATTTAGATCAAATGATGCAGGCGAGAATGTTCAGGGCTAAATTTTGGCTAGTACACCTCAAAAAAAATCCCATTGCTTTCAGTTCTTTCTTCTCTACAGCACAGCTATTTAATATCACTGTAAAGAGTCTGCAGACGTTGTGATTGTAATAAAAACACAGAAATGCTGGAAGAACTCAGCAGGTCTCGCAGCGTCCTTAAGTAGTAAAGACGTATAACCAACGTTTCGGGCCTGAGCCCTTTTTCAAGGTAACCTTGAATAAACCCTTCTTACCTGCTGAGTTCCTCCACCAATTACTAAAATCACTGCAGTGCCTCTTCTCTTCCCCCCACCCCACCCCGCGCATTTTTCGTCCACTACCTTCAAAAGAGTAAAAGCTCAGAGGGGGAGGGAAAGATTTGAATGATAACCACAAAAGCAGGCAATTCTACAATGAAGATGCATGGGCTACCCGAGGCAACCAGCACGCTCTTGCTGCCTATCTTGCTTTGTGCTGAACCTGATTGGCTGAGAGTGACCCCTGGTGACCCCAGCGCCACCTCTCCATAGATACCGAGTCTTACCGACCGGCCGCCATTTTGCAATCGGGCTCCCGGGGCTGCTGGAGTGGGCAGCGGGAGGAGGGAAGGGAAAGCTTCAGGCTGTTAGCGGTTTCAAGTTAACTGGCATCTTCCTCCTCCTCCTCCCCCTCCCCCCCCCTCCCTCCCTCCCTCCCTGGGCCGTGGCTGCGATGAGCAACTCCGACAACCAGACGGACGGGAACGAGATGAAGAAGCAGGGCGGCAGCGTGCTCAATAGGATAAAGAGCAGAAAGAACCCAGAGCCCGATGGCTTGATTCCGGTCACTGAGGCCGAGTTGTTGCAGAAAGACTGCATCAACCCGATCAACGTGCTCTGCCTGCAGAATGCTACCGAGAGTAAGTGTCGGCTTCGCCCTCGCAACTGGTGGGTGGGTTCTCCCCAATTAGGCCCCGAATTTGGGTGGGGGTGGCAGGGGGAGAGATTCAGAAGGCCACTGGTAGGTTACGAGCTGCAATGAACCTTTTGCTTCCATTTAACGTTCTTGATGCAAATTCCGATCCATTAAAAGAAGCGCTTCTCGACAATCACAGAATCTGCAGACTTTCCTGTTTGGGCTCAACCTGTTTAGTTCAGAATGGCGATTTCCGATAACTAGGGAGTAGATCGTGAGGAAAAGCAGGAGGGAAGGTATTTAGCCATGAAGTAATCGCTTCCCCTCTATCAACCCTTTTTACGATATGGTTTTTGTTTCGTTAAATATCCGCATCAGACCTTGATAGCGTTACATGTAACTTGGGTTACATAAAATGGGTTAGTAGACATCTAAGTGTTGAAAAAATACATTTTTAAAATGTATCTTTACTTAATTGGATTGTGTAGGACAATTAGCATTAAAGAATGGGGTTTTCCTTGGTTAACAATTCAAAATTGCCTTGATTGTGTGTTAAACAGACTTCTATATTTTAATTTTTAACGTTGACAATTTAATGGAATAGAAATACTGAACCTTTTGCATCATCTTCACTGTTGGAAAGTGATTTCAAAGTGTGAAACGTTCAAGCTTACCACAGCATGATTTCTTTTGCTTCCTTCCCTTTTCACTAAAAGGCAGAACTTGAGTTTACACATCGTTGCCACACACCCAAAATATTGTCATGTTAACATTGCATTGCCTCCTTGTACATGGACGACGTCGCTGTCTTCTATACAGACACGTGATTGGTCTGTCGACTTATCAGCACCTGTGGCCAGTTTGAGTTGGCTTGGGCCCCAGGGTGAACCAGAAGAAGAGTGATGCGATGCTCTTTTGTAACTAGTCTGACCAGTTTGCCATCCCCTTGTAGTTCCATCTGACTCCCTGATTTTGTTGGGGTATCTGATTTGGAGGGGCCGAGGCATGCAATTGGTCAGAGCAGAATGTAAAGGTCAACCAGAAATTGGGTCTGTGGGCATGATGCTCCCTCTCAATATCATTATGAGGTGCTCTCTGTATGTGTTGCAGGTGTGACCCCTTGTCCTGCACCTCTGCCCTGACGGTCACAAGCTTTGTCTTCTGGTTCATGTGGGGCTCCAAAATAGAAAGGGTCTGAAGGGTCATCATGTTTGAGACATCGGGTGGGGGGTGGGGAAGAAGGGCATACTCAACGTGGTCTTCCCTGGAGACTGCCTTTGTGTGTTGCTGCATCAGGATGAGCTTGTCCCAAAGTACAAGAGCACCAAACTACTATGTTCTACATGTCC
Organism: Narcine bancroftii; assembly: GCF_036971445.1. Lineage (NCBI taxonomy): Eukaryota > Metazoa > Chordata > Chondrichthyes > Torpediniformes > Narcinidae > Narcine > Narcine bancroftii. Next base: position 170,729,666 of record NC_091472.1, on the reverse strand, counting down.
CAGGTTTTACATAGGATGAACCACGCTCTGTTGCCATGAAATGTCCCAGTTAGCTGGACATTGCTACACTACTTATCCTTTGTGGAAAAGATTTTACAGACCAACATCTTTGACCATAAGTCCATTAGACAGTGGTGAACAAAGGAATGCCCTGTGTCTTACCTGACACCACCTAGTTCCACATATATCATGCTTGTGGCTCCCACCACAATGAGAAAGATTGTAAGTTTGCTTTCAAATCCCTCCTTGGCTTTGCTCCTTCCATTTCCTGGTCCCAACACTATGCTTCTTTGTATTGGCTGCCTCTATTTCTGGTCCTCTGAGCATTCCTAAATTTAACTGTTCCACCTTTGGTAGCATTGCATTTGGCTGCCAAAATCTTAAAATCTGTAATTTTTGCCTCTACCCATCACCACTAGGTTCTGATAAGCTATTTCTTCAAACATACTACACAGGATAGGAACATGGCCTTAGGCCCACGATGTCTGTGCCAAAAAATGTACCCCTTTGGCCAAATTTTTAATTATGTTTACATTTTTGTGGCTTCGTGTCAAATTTTATTTGATAATGCTGCTGAGAAAGGTCTAGTAGTATTTTGCAAAGTTAACAGAAGCATGAAAATAATTTTTTTTTGTTTGTGGGGGTCAGTAAGCACATTACAGGCATCCAGTCATAACCTTCTCAAGTTCTTTAGCCTGTCTCCTTCGATTAGATGATTGCGTAATTCCACTTTCCTTTTTCTGCAAAGAGGAGCAAAGCTGGGAATTGTGAATCAATTTGCCTAACAGTTATTAGGAAACTACTAGTATCTGTGATTAAGGACCAAGCATCTTGGAAAAAATTGAAAAATATAGAACCAGCAAGAAATTGCAAAGGTGATGCCAAAGCTTAAGAATTTTTTTTATAGGGGAGCAACATTTTTATAGGTCAGTACCTGACGAGAAAAAAAGTTGTAGGACAATAGGGGGAGAGTGAGGGAGTGAAATTAGTTGGATTGTTCCAGCAGAGAGCTCACATGGACACAATAGATCAAATAGCCCTCCTCCCTTCTATAACCTTTTTTATGATTCTTGGAAGGGCACATGTTGTAAAGTCATAAGCAAGTAAACAAGGCTTTGAGTCCATATCCATAAACAGGCTCCTATTTACTCTAGTCCTGTACTATCCCAACACATTCCCATCAACTCTGCTCCAGATCCTACCGTTATGCTGCACACTTGGAGCAATTAGTCCATGGAATGTGGGAGGAAACCCAAGTGGTCAGAGGAAGAATCCATGAACTTCTACACAGATTGCATCGAAGTATTAAACCCAGGTTGCTGGAGCTGTGTGGGACTAAATGCTGCACCACTGTGATGCAGAATTGATTGTTTAAGTGAACAGAGGAACAGTAATGGTTATTTATATTACATTCCAAAAGGGAATTGAGACTGGAGGTGACAAAATTGCAAATACTCAGCTTTCATATTTAGAAACAAGTTGAATGTTGGGTAAGAAACACAAATATTCAAATTTGCCAGAAACTCAAAACTAAGTGGCATTGTAAGAAATGTGAATGAAGCATTATGATTTAAAGAAAGAAGCATTATGATATAAAGAAATTTGGATAGATGAAGCAAATGGTCAAAGCTGTGGCAGATGGATTGATTATTGCCATACACACAAACACAATATATAAATGCACTGAAATTCTTGCTTGCTGCAGCTACATAGGTACATAAAATATACCAACAAAAAGTTGAAATTAAACTACCAAATAATTAGAAAAGGATAGATAAATATTCACATTTTCAGTTGGCGCAAAAAATATAGTGTTACCATAGTGCAGAGACATCTTTGGTCCTGGTGTATTGTTACAGGAAGGTTCAAAAGCCTGATAGCTTTTGGAGGGGAAAAAAAATAATGGTCTTGAACTTGGAGGTGCTGGACCTCAGGCTTCTACATCTTCTGCTTCAAGGTAGCATCAGAGAGGATAACCAGGGTGATGGGATTCTCTATGATGTTGGCTCCCTTCTTGAGGCAGCTTCTCATATACATGTCTTCAATGGATGTGAGATCAGTGACCATGATGTACTTGGCTAGGTTTGCCACCTTCTGCATTTCTGGTCATTTGAGTTTCTAAACCACACTGGTGTAACCACGGTACACAATCCACAGTACACCTGTAGAAAATTGAAAAGGTATTCAGCAAAATGTTGAATCTCCTCAAACTTTTCAGAAAGTTAGGTGTTGGCATGTCTTCTCAAATATGATGTTATTCATGTTAAACTTAAATAGCATTGAACATTTAGGGGTATGGAGCAAGAGGAGAAGTTTGGTCATGTCTCTTAAAATATTTGGCCATCAAGTCTATGTTGGGCAATCCCATTAACCATAGTTCTCCACTTATTTCTCTGTAACTTTTTCTCTCAAATGCCATCAATCCATACCCACCTCCACTGGGTAATTGACAATGCTAATTCACATATTAACTTGTGCTTTACTTATTATGCACCTATGAGTGGCTCGGTATGACAACACCCTCTTCAAATTCGCTGATGATACCATGGTAGTGGGTTGTATAAAAAGGGGTGATAAATCAGTATACAGGATGGAGATTGAAAACTTGGCTGAATGGTGCACCAACAACAACCTTGCACTCAATGTCATCAAAACTAAGGAGCTGATTGTTGACTTCAGGAAGGGAAAGCCAGAGGTTTGTTTATAAGTGTACCTTGAGTCAGTTTTTGGCACTATCAATAAATGGTAATGCTGGCCCATAGGGATAAGAATCAGGGTTGAATGTGATGTCGTGTATGTACTCAATAAATCTGAAATTGCTTGTCTTTGAGATGTGGGAGGAAACTGGAGCCCCTGAAGCAAGCTATATCACAGGAAGTATGTGTAAATTTTGCACAAACATCACTGGAGAACAGGATTTCAACAGTTTGCGGGAATTATGAAGCAGCAGTTTATGAGCAACTTTGCTCCCCTTAGTAAATGGTGAGGGAGGTTCAAAGGACCAAATTGCCTATTCTTTACAGCTTCTTAATTGTTTGATTGATATATTTTTGTTTTGCTAAATCTATAATTACATTGACACAGTGCCAAACATTAAAAACATGCTGTCGAAATTTAGATCAGTGATTAGATATTTTAGGGCCTTTGCTTGTAAGAAAGTAAATGCAAGAGTGTGAAGCCTGGCAATTTTTAAAAACTTGTATTAGTGTTTATGCTGGAATTTTTGAAGTTTTCCCTTTGTACTTTTTCAAGTGGTAATTAAAGATGAAGGGGGGAAAAAAAACTGATGATCATGTTCTACAAAAATAAATGGAAAGCACATTTCAGATTTTCTGTTAAGATCACTATTTAATTTTTGAATCAGAAATAATTTTCTTGGTGATTGCTCTGTTTTTTTTTTAAAAAGTGCTTGTCCTTGTGTGATACTGAATGATATTCAGGCTTGGATCACTTGCTGCTCTACTTTGAGCTAGTCAGACTAATCTTGTGGGGTATGCTTGTATTTTTAGTTATGAAAGAAAATCTACTTCTGATTGCATTGGAATTTTTTTGGAAAATACATGTGTACACATATACATATGATGGAGACGATCAGTCAAATGATATGTCCAGTACAGTAATCAGTTGTAATTGCTATGAAGATTACACTTGGAAAAAAAATCATAGTGTGGAAATAGGCCCTTTGACCCAATTTGCCCATGCTGACCAAATGTTGTACCAACACTAGTCCCACTTGCCAACATCATTCTAAACCTATCCTCCACATGTGTCTGTCCAAATGTTTCTCAATAGTTGGAAATCTAAGATAGTTGATGTACTAATGAGCTCCAATGATGAAGCAATGTCAGGAGAAAATATTCAAAATCACATACTTCTTGAACAGCACTACTATCATTGCAGAATTTGGTGGTAAATTTCTGCTTGCTGCCAAAAAGTCGAAATGTACACTTGATAATTTGATTACTTGCTTTTATTTCTAAGGTTAGAATCTTCTTACCAAGAGGGGATAACACAATCCACTGGTGGAACTCAGAGGTTTGAGTAGCATCTGTGAGAGAAAGAGTAGTCAATATTTTGGGTTTTCACCCTTCATTGAGACTCTTGATTTTTTTTTTGTCTTCCTGTGATAGCTGCAAATCTAATTTGTACTTACTGCTGATTTTTCTGATGCTGACATGGAAGGATTCTTAATTTGGAAGCTGACTGTAGTAATTGATTAATGTTAGAGGCTGAGATTTGGATAAGGCAGCTTTCTCTGATAATTAGTATCAGTCCCTATATGTGATAATATTTTACTCAGCTTTTACAAATGCAGGCATTTCACAGATTATACAGAATATAATACTTTCAATTTTTTTTTAGAGAAATAAATGTTTAAGTAGATAGATTTTTCAGGCCTTTTTCTAGTGCCTCATTCTCTGTCTTGATAGTATCTGAACTTGACCAGATAAAGAATGCTGGAGGAACTCAGCAGGAAGAACTTTTCTTCAAGCAGTTTGCCTTTAATCGTTACACAATTTTGTTACATTTTCCATCTGTCCTTGTATGGGGGATTTCATTCTTATTCACATCTCATTTTATATTTTGACATTTGATTTTGGTATAGGATCTTGGATCTTTCAGCTGCCTGTTCATGGATACAACTCCCATGAACATATCTTATTCAGTGCTAGTCCTGTTTAAGAAGTGGAATGTTTTTAATCAATGCAAAAACTATTCTATTTTCTGATTGGTATGAGGTATGGTGGTTATGGGTTTTAAACAAATACAAAGTTTAAAGACATTTGGTTACAAATTGAAATAGCACCTACAATGAGTCTCTGTTCATTTATGGACTGTAATTTGCATGCGAACATGAATTTTGTTATTTCGTGAGACTGTAAGATGTATTTGTTAAATGCCAACAAATTGGAATGCAAAGTAGCAAGCTTTCAAAGGTTCTGTGCGTGTGTTACAATAAAAAAAATACAGTAATCACTATGATATTAACACAGCTCTCTACTAAATTTAGCTAAATGCGAGTATGATTGGTTACAGAATCAGTAAAACAATTTTGCTGGAGACTAGCTCATGCCTTTATAACATTGGTTTCAGATCATAAGGGAAATTGTGCGTGCAGATTGATGGTTATCACAGCAGAGATTGTCTTTCGAATAGGAACATTTCTTTGAAAAGTTTGTTTTCAGTTCTTGCATTTTTCTGCTGGGAGTTGATTCTTGTTGACTACTCTTTTCATATTTGGGTTTTGGAAACTTATCTGGGACTTTTTAGCTGCCTACTATGATGTGCATTGGTTCATCTATATAATTCCACAATACCCACGCCTCCAAATTATTCCGTGCTAGTTAGTCCTGTTTGGGAAGTGAGAATTTTTACCAATAATAAAAAAAATATTTTTATTATAATATTGATGTAAAGTATGGCGGTTATAGGTTTTAAACAAATACAAACAGTTGTGTTTGCTTTATGGTAAATTAATTTATAGATACTTCAGTTTGGCCATCAGGCTCGATGGGAGTAGAGGAATTGTGCAGATTAGATTGAATGGAAGGAGGCAGTTAAATAGAAGTATCATAAGATGGCATACGTTTTGAAAGCCTTTTGAAAGATTCAGAATTATCAGGTGCCCTTGATTAACATGGGAAGGAGAGTGGGCTGAAAAGCATTGGGCAAGTCTGAAGGTATTAGAAAACTATGAACATGTTCATATTAGAGCAGGCTACCGAGTCATTATATGTGATAACTGTTACAAGTCCAAAGGACTCTCCATAAACCAGCAGCAACAGAAATTCACTAAGACAGTGGTGATACAAAAATGTTTTAAATTTCCTTCAGACATAATAATAACTTGTTATTATTAACTTAATCTAATTTAACCCCCTTCTTATTCTAAGCACACGTTCAGGAAAGTTCTTTGTTTCATTGTCCAATCATTCACTTTACACTTCTCCAAGTTCTCCGGAATCAGGCAATATTCCACACAGTGCACAGAATTTAACATTTATGATCTTCACCAGGCTCTGGTGCTTTAACTTAAATTGTTATGGCTCAAGAGGGTCTTTGTTGGTTTCAGAGAGATATTCTTTGTTTGTTGGACACCTACAAGATGATCTTCAATCAGCCACTTCAATGTCTTGCCGAAGAAACTTGCCCCCTTGTGATACTGCTGCAGTACAAACTGACTCTCTCTCTCTCTCTCTCTCTCTCTCTCTGTTTGGATAACCACGTGACCCTTCTTAGAATAGCAATCTTCAACCAGCAATTTAAACTTCTAGCACCAGTCTTAATAGCAACAGATTTTCAGTGTTTAAGCCTGGCCCAATTAACATTAGTGAAAACCTTCTCCAAAGCAGTTACATTGTAGACATGAAGGCTCCACCTGCACAGTTTTTTCATTCCAAATAAGATGTTTGTGAAATGTAACGGAGACATATGTTGAAGTGTGACTTAAACTCCCACAATCTAACCTTATTCTTTAAGATCTATTTTATTCTATAATTATATTAACAAAACACCTGAAATCATGCAAGGAGGTGGAAGTATAGCCATTTACACAGAAATTTAATGTATCAAAATATAGATAGCTATTGGCTGATGGATAAGTCTGGTTTGCAAATTTTAGTAATGTTCTGTTGGATTTGGTCAGTTGATAAGTTGATTGCTTATTGCTATGCTTGGTTTTCTGCAGGTGGCAGATAGTAAACAAAAAAAATTCTTGTAATATGCAGCAGATCAGACAGATGGGGAGAATGACAAGGTTAATATTTCAAGTCATTGACCTTTCATCATACAGTCATGCTCTTTTTGGGTACTGTTAATCCAAAGCTACAGTTAGCTGACAATAGGATATTCTGAGCATGTTACTGGCCCTGCAGTTCTTGCTTTAGGAGAATCAGCTTTTTCAAGGTGTAATTACTTTCCAAAGAAGGGTATGTTCTGCTCTATATATCCTAATGTACAGTAACTGTTGGATAAACACAATATGCTTATAATTAACACAAAGGATTGATGAAGATATCAGTGCTATTAAGGCAGCAGCAAAGTGGCTGAAATGAACATGATCCTAAATTGTTTCTCTTCCATGGGATGCCTGCCATGTGCTTATCTATAGAGGAACTGCAGGGCTATAAAATTCACCATTAAATAGCAGATAAGAGATTAGTTTATTGTTATTAAAAACTATGGCAAAATGTTAAAACATAGCAAAATCAGCTTTCATGTAATGCTTAGTCAGATATGTTGGACAGAGTACCTGCAGAATATAATTTTGATGCATCTTTATACTGATTTTCAATGACACGTGAGACATGTTTTTATGAATCCTTGAATTGAAGTGTTGAATATTGCTTTGAGTGTGATCTGAAAGAATATGAAAGAAATTGTATGGAAGAGCAAAGGACATAGTGTCAAATTGATCAGATGAGCAGATATACTTCAGATAATTAAAGCAGGCATGCTAAATATGTTAATACAAAATAAACAATAGTGTTTTGAAATATAGCTCGCACATGTGTTTTAAAAAAAAATCTTTTACTCCAAGAGTACTGAGAATTTCTTGTAGATTTTCTTGGGACTTCTCACTGATGTCAGTTTGTCAACCCAATCCAGGAAATTTTCACAAGATCACAAGATAAAGGAACAGAAGCAGGCAACTAAGCCCATCGAGTCTGTTCTGTGACTCTACAATAACCTGAACTATGCTCACAATTTCCAGCCTTTTCCCCATATCCCTTGATGCCCTTACTAATGAGATACTTATCCATTTCCTGTTTAAATTCTCCCAGGGATCTGATCTCCACTGCTGTGTGCAGCAGTGAGTTCCACAGATCCACGACCCTCTGACTAAAGAAGTTCTTCCTTCTCTCTGTTTTAATTGGATAACTTCTAATTTTAAGACTATGACTATTCACCCATCAAGGGAAACATCGGGGGGGGGGGGGGTCACGTGATGGAGTAGTGGCCAGTCGGGGAACTCCAGCCCTCTCCAGAAAAGTAAAATAAAGACAGTGAAAAAACGAAGGCACAAACACAAAAACCAAAATAAAGTGAAAATAAAGATGTGGAGAAAATGGCAGCGAAAAAAGAAAAGTCAAATCAAAAGCAACGGGAAGAAGAGAAGAAGAAAGGACGTTGGAAGAAGGTGAAGGCCTTACCTGTCCGAGGAGGCCCGCCGTGGAGAGAGAAGCCTGCTCCCCAAGGTCAGTTGAAACCCCGAACTCGGGACTACAAAAATGGCTCACGGAGCCAAGCAAAAATGCGCAACCGCGCATGCGCGAGGAGTCGCGCATGCGCGGATGCGCAAGACAAAAATAACACTGACGGGAGGGGGGAACCAGCTGAGGAGTCGATCTCCATAGCTGAGAATGACAGCCACAACAAAACAGCAAGAGGAAGACACAGAAAATAACGAGAGCAAGAAAGAAGAGAGTAAAAAGGGAAACATCTAATCTGCATTCACGCTGTCAAAACCTTTCAATATTCAAAATGTCTCATGAGATCCCCCCTCATTCTCCTATACTCCAATGAATACAACCTAAGAGCTGCCAAACGCTCCTCAAACGCTAACCCTTGCATTCCAGGAATCATCCTAGTAAATCTCCTCTGCACTCTCTCCAACAACATCACATCCTTTCTGAGATGGGGGCCCAAAACTGTACGGAGTACTCCAAATGTGGTCTCACCTGTGCCCCATAGAGCGTCATCAACACCTCTCTACACTTATACATTATTCCTCTTGAAATGAATGCTAGCATACCATTCACCTTCTTCACTACCAATCTCACCTGGGCATTTAACTTAGATTTCTCTGCATGAGGACGTCCAGGTCTCTTTGCACCTCCAAGGATTGAATTTTTCCCCATCCAAATAGTACTCTTCCTGTTTATTTCCACTGCCAAAATGTAGAACCGAACACGTCTCAACATCGTACTTCATCTGCCATATTTTTGCCCAGTCTCCCAATCTGTCTATATCCTTCTGCAACTTTATGGTTTCTTCATCACTTCCTGCTCCGCAACCTATCTTGTTGTTATCCACAAATTTGACCACAAAACCATTCATTCCACAATCCAAATCGTTAATATAAATTGTAAATCGCAGTGGCCCCAAGACTGACCCCTGCGGAACACCACTTGTTTCAGCAGCCATCCTGGGCGGGATCCCTTAATTTCAACCCTTTGCTTCCTGCCTATCAACCAATTTTCTATCCAGTCTAATAGCGTCCCTGTAATTCCATGGGCCCTCGTCTTATTTAGCAGCCTAACATGCGGCACCTTATTGAAAGTCTTTTGAAAATCCAAATCTATAACATCCACAGCCTCCCCTTTGTCTATCCTACCTGAGATTTCTTCAAAAAAACTCTTAATAGATTGATCAGACAGGATCTACCCTTTAAAAAAAAAACCCTGCTGACTAGGACCTATCCTGTCATGCATTTCCAGGTATTTCATAACTTCATCCTTCAGGATTGACTCTAATTAATCTTCCCAACCACTGATGTCAGACTCATAAGTCTATAGTTTCCTTTTTTCTGTTTCCCACCTTTCTTGTACAGCGGAACCATATTTACAATCCCCTGGAACCATGCCAGAGACTATTGATTTCTGGAAGATTGTCACCAATGGATCTATAATCTCCAAAGCCACCTCTTTCAAAACCAGCAGGTTTACCTTGTCCGGTCCGGGAGATTTATCTATCTTTAATCCATTCAATTTACCTAACATAATTTCGTTTGTAATCTTAACTGTATCCAGTTCTACTCCCTGAAGCCTCTGTCAGGGATATTATGAATGTTTCCACAGTGAATACTGATATAAAATATTGATTTAATTCTTCTGCCATTTCTTTATAACCCATTATAAATTTTCCCAGTATCGTTTTCTATCAGTCAACATGAGTCTCTCTTTTACTTTTTATATATTTTAAAAAAGATACTAAACTTTTTTTTACATTGTTTGCTAATCTCCTTTCATAACTCATCTTTTCTTTCCATATGACTTTATTTCTTTCTATAAGTTTTTAAAGGAATCTCAGTCCTCTGATTTCCCACTAGTTTTAGCTTCCTTGTATGCCCTCCCCTTTGCTTTTATCTTAGCCTTCACCTCTTTTGTTAGCCACAGTGGAATGATCTTTCCTTTGACTCATTTCCTTTTCCTTGGAATATATCTATCCTGCATACTTTTTATTATTTGCAAAAATATCTTCTAATCCTGCTCTGTTCCTCCGACTAGTTTTCTTTTCCAGTCGACTTGAGCCAGTTACTTTCTCATACCACCATAATTTCCTTTATTCCACTGAAAAATTGATACATCCGATAACCTTTTTACCTTTTCATATTTGTCATTGAATTCTACCATGTTATGGTCACTGCTTCCTAGAGGTTCTAAGACCTTTAACTCCCTAATGACCTCAGGTTCATTGCACATGACCCAATTGAGAACTGTAGATACCCTGGTGGGCTTTTCAACAAGCTGTTTTTAAAAAAAAAAATCCATCTCTTGTGTTTTCTACAAACTCACTCCCCTGTGATCCAGTAATTTCATGTCCTTCCCAATATCCTGCCAGGTTAAAATCTCCCATAATTATTGATATTATCTTTGTGACATGCCCTTTGTATTTCTGCCTGTATCTCGTAGTCCACTTCCCTGCTGCTGTTTGGGAGCCTGTATATAACTGCTAATATCATCTTTTTACCCTTGGGATTTCTTAATTCAACCCTGGCATTTCTTAATTCAATCCATACTGATTCTACCGCTTTAGACCCTATGTCCGTTCTTTCTATTGATTTAATGTCATTACTTAACATAAGAGCTACCCCTCCACCTCTACCCTCCTGTCTATTGTTCCTATAGACTGTATCCTCGGATACTGAGCTCCCAATCACACACCTCATTAAGCCATGTTTCAGTAATGGCCACAATGTCATACCTTTTTAGTTGAATCTAAGCAACTAGGTCACCTACAGGCACTTTTTTTCATTAGATGGCATCTGCTCATCAAAGATGGAGTTTGGCACCAAACATGACGTGACCCTAGCTTAACTCCCTTGTATCCAGTTGCGTTCCGCTACTTTATAAGCACCTCTGAATCACCTATACTGACGCCCATCCAGCATCGAGGCACTTTTAGTTGGCCCGGCGGTGGTGGCTCAATGACTGTCATTGCTACCCATAATCCTCCATGTAGCTGAAACTGCTCCACTAGCACCAGCGCAGGGGAACTAAGAGAAGGGGATTATTCTCCTGGTGCTGATACGAGAGATGGCAGTGTAACTCGGTCGGGCGAGAGGGGAGAGATTGCAGCGTGACTCGGTCGGGCAAGGGAGGAGAGATTCCAGCGTGACTTGGTCAGGCGAGCGATGGAGAAATGACAGCGCGAATCAGGCAGGCAAGGGGGAGAGAGCAACGTGATTTTGGCGGGTGAGGGGGAGAGATGGCAGTGTGACTATGGTGGGGTCAAGGGGGTGAGAGATGGCAGCGTAACTTGAGCAGGTGAGGGGGAGAGGTGGGAGATAAATTCGAGTGGTCATAGTTTTAAGCTGAAAGGGGAAAGATTTGGGGGAACATTAGGGAAAAGTTCACTCAGGGAGTGGTGGGAGTGTGGAATGAGCTGCCATCTGATGTGAATGTGGGGTCTATCTTAAGTTTTAGGAATAAACTGGATAAATACATGGATAGGAGAGGTCTGGAGGATTATGGCATGGGAGCAGGTCAATAGGACTAGCGGAATGATGGTGGGCGCAGAGTAGAAGGGCCAAATAGCCTGTGTTCTGTGTTGTAGCATTCCATAGTTCTGCTTTATTAACATTCTTACTCCAAAATGTTCAATATCTGGTGTTTGAATGCATCGCGGAGTTTTTTTTGTGCAGCCCTAACCTGTAAGTATTTGCACAAAACCTGATGATGATTAATTGAGATTTCAGAAATCCTCTTTGTCTGACAAGCCTCGATTCCCTATCAGTACTGAATATAACCTTGCTATAACAGTGCTCGAGGTCACTACAAATAGCTGTCTGTAATCTTGCCAGGTGGTAAGTGAAAGCTTACCCCAAGTACAAAGCCCGCTGCGCAGCTCAGACGGCAAAGTCCTCCTCAGCGACAAGATCTCCATCCTCAACCGATGGTCAGAACACTTCCAATCTCTTTTCAGTGCCAACCGCTCAGTCCAAGATTCCGCCCTGCTCCAGCTCCCTCAACAGCCCCTAAGGCTAGAGCTGGATGAGGTTCCCACCCTGGATAAGACATATAAGGCAATCGAACAACTGAAAAGTGGCAAAGCAGCAGGTATGGATGGAATCCCCCCCAGAAGTCTGGAAGGCTGGCGGCAAAACTCTGCATGCCAAACTGCATGAGTTTTTCAAGCTTTGTTGGGACCAAGGTAAACTGCCTCAGGATCTTCGTGATGCCACCATCATCACCCTGTACAAAAACAAAGGCGAGAAATCAGACTGCTCAAACTACAGGGGAATCACGTTGCTCTCCATTGCAGGCAAAATCTTCGCTAGGATTCTACTAAATAGAATAATACCTAGTGTCGCCGAGAATATTCTCCCAGAATCACAGTGCGGCTTTCGCGCAAACAGAGGAACCACTGACATGGTCTTTGCCCTCAGACAGCTCCAAGAAAAGTGCAGAGAACAAAACAAAGGACTCTACATCACCTTTGTTGACCTCACCAAAGCCTTCGACACCGTGAGCAGGGAAGGGCTTTGGCAAATACTAGAGCGCATCGGATGTCCCCCAAAGTTCCTCAACATGATTATCCAACTGCACGAAAACCAACAAGGTCGGGTCAGATACAGCAATGAGCTCTCTGAACCCTTCTCTATTAACAATGGCGTGAAGCAAGGCTGTGTTCTGGCACCAACCCTCTTTTCAATCTTCTTCAGCATGATGCTGAACCAAGCCATGAAAGACCCCAACAATGAAGACGCTGTTTACATCCGGTACCGCACGGATGGCAGTCTCTTCAATCTGAGGCGCCTGCAAGCTCACACCAAGACACAAGAGAAACTTGTCCGTGAACTACTCTTTGCAGATGATGCCGCTTTAGTTGCCCATTCAGAGCCAGCTCTTCAGCGCTTGACGTCCTGCTTTGCGGAAACTGCCAAAATGTTTGGCCTGGAAGTCAGCCTGAAGAAAACTGAGGTCCTCCATCAGCCAGCTCCCCACCATGACTACCAGCCCCCCCACATCTCCATCGGGCACACAAAACTCAAAACGGTCAACCAGTTTACCTATCTCGGCTGCACCATTTCATCAGATGCAAGGATCAACAATGAAATAGACAACAGACTCGCCAAGGCAAATAGCGCCTTTGGAAGACTACACAAAAGAGTCTGGAAAAACAACCAACTGAAAAACCTCACAAAGATAAGCGTATACAGAGCCGTTGTCATACCCACACTCCTGTTCGGCTCCGAATCATGGGTCCTCTACCGGCACCACCTACGGCTCCTAGAACGCTTCCACCAGCGTTGTCTCCGCTCCATCCTCAACATCCATTGGAGCGCTTACACCCCTAACGTCGAAGTACTCGAGATGGCAGAGGTTGACAGCATCGAGTCCACGCTGCTGAAGATCCAGCTGTGCTGGATGGGTCACGTCTCCAGAATGGAGGACCATCGCCTTCCCAAGATCGTGTTATATGGCGAGCTCTCCACTGGCCACCGTGACAGAGGTGCACCTAAGAAAAGGTACAAGGACTGCCTAAAGAAATCTCTTGGTGCCTGCCACATTGACCACCGCCAGTGGGCTGATAACGCCTCAAACCGTGCATCTTGGCGCCTCACAGTTTGGCGGGCAGCAACCTCCTTTGAAGTAGACTGCAGAGCCCACCTCACTGACAAAAGGCAAAGGAGGAAAAACCCAACACCCAACCCCAACCAACCAATTTTCCCTTGCAACCGCTGCAATCGTGTCTGCCTGTCCCGCATCGGACTTGTCAGCCACAAACGAGCCTGCAGCTGACGTGGACTTTTTACCCCCTCCATAAATCTTCGTCCGCGAAGCCAAGCAAAAGAAAGAAGTGAGAGCTCAAATTCACTGGCATGTGTTATCATCCATTGCGATGGTAATCAGCCTTTGCTGAGTGCCATGATGATTTAATTATTAAGAAAACCAGTCATTTCAGCAAGAACAGTAACAATGGTATGTTCCCACCAATGGAAAGGCAACTTGCAATGCAATCATACACATCTCCCATTCACTGGTTTTGTGTAAAAATAGTCAGAATTTTAAGATGTACAACATCACAGTGAAGTAGTAGGCAACGTGAGCGATTTAAATGCCATAATTTCAGGGAATCTTATTATTGGGAGACATCGACTAAAGAATGTTTCTCTTACCATATACGTAATATTAATCATGTGACATCACTATCAATTGTTTTAATGAACAATGGTAAGCTGTTTAACTAGTTACTGAAAGAGATTAATAGAACTGACTTAAGTGGCAAGTTAGATTGTTGCAGTTGAGGCAGAGGAACAAAATAATTTGTTCGCCAAAAAGATCAAGTGGAAGTCATATGATGCTTGACATTTGGCAAAAATAAGATGTGGCAATTTTTATACAACAGCCACTTAACATATGATGGATGCTAGACGGTGGATGTATTGTCTCTTGTTCTCACTCCTATTACACCTGGGCTTCCATTGTAAAGAAACTTGAATGTTCTTCATTGTTGTAGTTATTAACCTGCTGGAGAAACAAGCTAGAAAAATCATATTTTAAGTTGCCTGCTGTAAAAATCCAATACTATTTAATTTGGCTTTAGAACCATTAGCTGTGGCCTTTCAGCAATCTAATTATATCTTTGGTATCTTAAGAGGGAATAGTGTTCATAAGGTCTCTTTATACAGCTATGTGGATGAACTTCTTTTGTACATTTCAGACCCTGATCAATCCCATCCATTCTTTCACTGCTACATCAATTTGGTCAATTTTTAGGTTCTAAATTTGAATCTTCAGAAAAGTGAGTTATTTGTATTGAAGTCTTCTGACTCTCTAGATACTGTCCTTCCTTTTAAAATTTACTAAAAATTATAATTTATTTGAAGAGAATTTTCTTACTTTAATGAACTACGTAAAGAAGTCTTTAGCTCGGTGGTCTCCTCTCTCGATGTCCTTAATTGGACGAATTAATGTTATTAAGATGTCTATCCCACCCAAGGTTTTATATATTTTCCAAGCTGTTCCCTTTGTTCCTAAAATTTATTTTGATTCCCTTGACTCAATTATTTCCTTATATATTTGGAAAAATAGGTGTCCTCATCTTAAAGTTTTCCTTCAAAACCTTAAAGGAAAGTGGTTTGGCTTTACTTAATTTTAGATTTTATTATTGGGCAGCTGATATTAGATGTATAATTTTTTTGGATTCATTACAAGGACAGAATGGATGCTTCAAATTGGATGTAATAATATATTAAGTATCAAATACATAATACCCCAGGTCCCCCTCCCACCCCCCTACAGTTCCAAGAAAAAAAAGAAAGTACATAGTTAAGTGTTAGAATAGAAGAAAAGAAAGGAATTAAAAATAAGAATGAAGATGGACTGCTGAAAGTGTTAAAACCCATCTGGTCTAAAATTCATATCTATTTCATCATTAATGGGGTTCCACGCAAGTCTTAAAGGCTAAGAAGAACATTTAGAAATTTTAAAAAATTAAAATTTAATCCTGTAGATACAGGCGCCAAATTTGTAAAATTATATCATATATTTTCCTCTCACAAGAGGTGATTATTCTATTTGCCAAAGTAACACACAGTTTAAATGGCTGACAAATGGGATAAAATATTTAGGAGTTTGTACAGATAATAAATTGCAAAATTAATATAAATCGAATTATTTTCCATTACTTATAAAAAGTTGGAGGATTTAAATAGATGGATAATATTACCTATAACATTTTATAGGAAGTTAATTGTATAAAAATGAATATATTTCCCAGAATACAGTATCTTTTTCAATCATTGCTTATATTAATACCTCAAAATTCTTTCAAGTATTAAATTAATATATTAGAAAATTTTTATGAGAAAAGTAAAATGTCCAGAGTCTCTAGAAAAATTAATGTGGAAATATGAATTGGGAGGTTTGTAGCTCCATAACTTCAAAAATTACTATAGAGCAGCCAAATTAAATTTCTTACCTCTTTCTTTGAAGAAGAGGGAAAAATCTGCTTGGGTAAAAATAGAATTGGATAAAATCGGAGAGAGAAAAGCAGAAGATTTTGTATATCAATGACATGTGAAATTAATGACTGCTGAAAGAGAAACTCCTCTATTGAAACATTTGATTAAAATTTTGCATAATACAAATACAGAAATTGGAATAAAGAGTAATTTATCTCTTAAAACTACTTACATCTTCAAACTTAACTCTATCTTAAAATCCCACTATGTGCAAATGTAAATGTATGTGTATTAAAATCCAAAACCATTGCACTTTAAGTTTGTTTCTGGAAAAAGTCACTTTTAAAAGTCTACTTTCAAATATCTTGTTGACTTCAGGATCCTTTTAAAATGCAGTTCAGAAGTGATTATGAAGCACATTTAAATATTATATTTTCATATCTCTTTAAACTCACAAGTCTTGATCAGAGCTGTCTTTCAGAGAGATTCTTCAAACAGGAGTGACCATCTGGGCACAAATGAAAGTGGTCTTATTTAAAAGCCATTAATATTTTATCTCTTGTCAATAGGATAATACAAGTCCTGTCTCTCCAGGATGTCAATATTCAGGTCTTTGTCTTCTGTCTTCAGTTTTCTTCCACAATGAGACTGCACTCTTTATTTCCCTTTTGAAATCCACTTTTTTTGTGTTCCCCATTTTATTAGGAATAACACAAAGGCAGCTTTTACCCCCTCTGCAGGAAATATTGCTGCTTTCAATCCTGTCTGAACAGGAGGGTGAGTTTCCTTAAATTATTCCCTTTGTCTTGGATTTCAATAATATATTTCTGGCACATCTCATGTCACATGGTATGTAACATCATTTCTGTCTTTGAAGTTCATAATGTCTTCTTTGCTCAGGTGTTTAAAGCACCTTTTTTATGTCTGCCCACATGGACACAAAATGGCTGTGCGCTTCCACAGGTGCTTCTGAGATAACACCTAATGTTTTCAGTTTCTTAAGAACCATAATAAATCCTTTCATCTCTTCTCCTTGCAATGCTCTTTGGCTTTCAAACTGGCTTCTGTGGATAATGGTGATTAAATTGTGAATGTATTAGTTGATGCTGAAGCCAGCTAACAGCTGCAAAGAATCATCTGTGTCTGTAGGATATAAATGAGCCCTGTTCACCCAAAACTAACTTTTAACTAAATAAATATCACACACACACATACAAATGAAATATAGTTTTAACATTAGACTAAACATTAATCATTGCACTTTTGTGCTTTTTGGATCAACTAAGACAAATGATTTGAATTTAACTATGTCTCAATCCCATGTAGTCTTTTATCCCTCCCTTATTGCTAGACGTTCAATATTGATGAGGTGGAAAGATGTTGTCCCTTCTTCATATACACAATGGCTATCTGATTATATGGCATGCCTAACTTTCGGGAAAAAAATCATAGATAAATTTTCTAAGTTTATGGGGTCTTTTTTAATTAATTTCTTAATTTAAAAGATCACTTTTTTGTGAGTTTGTGGTTTCTCTTAATGGTAGTGAAATTGTATGTACTTACCAGATAACTCCAGAAGGGTAGGGAGTAGAATTTGTAGAATAGTATAATTACTTTTTAAATCTTTTTCAATTAGTCATGTGTTACAACTGTTTAAGTGTTTAGTACTTTTTTCCCCTCTCTCTTTGACTGTTATGATATTGAGTTTATATTTAATAGTTTTATTTATCTCAATGTTTTTTTCTGTATATTTTTCATACATTACCCTTGATTGTGGCTTCAATTTATGTACTGTTTCTGTAAAATCCAATAAAAACTATTGAAAAAGAAGAAAAATGTGTTTAGGTATGGCTATATCATTTAATTGATTGGAAAATTCATAATAAAATAATCTTAAATTGCTTAATGATTTATGGGTATCCAGAAAATCTGCCTTTCATATTGCTGCAAGACTTACTGTACTAAATAAAGAGATGCCAGGGTGTAGATTTGTTCAAGGGATTACAGATCAGCCATGCAAGCTATTTTGGAATGAATCATCTCTGCATCACTTTACTTGCAGAAGCAGGTTTAATACATTTCTCCGCTTATAAAACCCCATTTATTTAATACCTTAAGGTCGGAATAACTTGGTGAAATTTGAGGGCAAGTTGCATACTGGGGTTGATTTGGAGGTAGAGAACTGTAAAAGGCTTGATGGATTTGATACTATAGAAAATATGACAATGAGCTAAAGAAATATATGTTCACAGTTGGATACGAACACATGTTGGAAGAAATAGTTTTTAAAACAGGATCCCTGCATCTTTGATTCCTCACATTCAGAGTCCACATTTGTATCAGATGTTTTTCTTTTGTTGTTTTGCCATTCTTCCAACTGGTCCCCAACCATTCAATGGCACAGTTAGCATAGTGGTTAGCACAACACTATTACAGCGCCAGCGACTGGGGTTCAAATCCGACACTGTCTGTAACTGGTTTGGATTTTTTCTGTTACTCCAGTTTCCGGTCGGTTAATTGGGTGTAATTGGACGGCATGAGCTCGTAGGCCAAAAGGGCCCGTTACTCTGTGCTGTATGTCTAAAATTGTTTACATTATTTAAATCTACTCCTTTGGATCTTGACTCTACTGCCCTGAGATCACACAGACTTAAGTAGTGACCTGTCATGGACACACAACATCTCCACTTGTTAAGAAGGTGTAACAGCAACTGAACTTCATGAGAAAACTGAGGCAGGCAAGGCTACCGGTCACCACCCTGTCAACTTTCATCAGGAGCCCTATCGAGAGTGACCTGGCTGGCCAGCTGCATTACAGTGTGGTAGAGTTGCTGTAGAGCATTGGATTGGAGGTCACAGGACTAGAAGAGCGACAGGGAGGACATGATCTACCAGGATCGTTGTCTGAAGAGGGCTCGGAAAATGATTGAGGATCCCCATTACCCTGCATGCACCATGTTCTAACTACTCCCATCGGAAAAGAGATGCAGGAGCATCAGAGCCAGAACCACAAAGCTAAGAAGCACTTCCTCCCACAAGCAGCAAAACTGTTGAGCCTGACGAACTGCTGATACAAACCCTTCATGACTACTATTTATTTAACAATATTAATTTATTTTTATATAGGCATGCATGTACTGTACTGCATAGATATTGCTTGTCTATGTGTGTGATATATATTTGCATGTTTTGCACCAATGATTAGAGAACACAGTTTTGTTGTGTTGTACTTATACAGTTAGATGATAATAAACTTGAACTGATTTATTTGAAGAGCTTTTTTTTATTGAATCTGTTGTTTAATACAGGAAGAAAATAATATACTTTCTGCATCATGCAGGAATTGTAAATAGTGAAGATTTATTTCAAGAAAAGCATTTTCAGGTTTGGTTGAGTTTATTTTTTATATACTAACATATATACTATATTTTGTTGAAGTTCAGTTTTAAGAATGGAATCTACAAATGAACATCAAACATGAGCTATATAATCTCTTGTAGCGGCAGCTACACTGCTACTGAAAGAACACACAACCAGACGGGTTGAGCTTAGTGAGCAGCAAAACTGGTTTATTGCTGGCTGCCGGGCTGGACTTCTATTCCCCAGTCCGGACCTGGCTGAGAACCGTGCTGGGGGGGCGCCGATGTCACTCGGGCATCACGTGGTCCCCCAGTGTGGGCTTCTGAGCCCGGTGCTGAGAAAAAGGGGAAACCCCCGTTGGCGCCATTTTGGCTGGCTGTCCCGCCGCGTGGATTACAAGTGGGGCCGGTTCACCTGCCTAGTGGCATGGCGCCACACAGGCCCCCCCCCCAGAACCGGTGCCAATGTCCATTTTAGCTGGGCAGCCTCACTTCTTGGGCTGGTTCGGTGGGGTCAAGATGAGCTGGCTTCAGCCTGTCCACAGTAAACTGCTCCTGCCTGCTGCCGATGTCCAGCTTGAATGTAGACCCTGAACGCTGGACAATCCTGTATGACCCCTCGTAAGGTCTCTGCAGAGGTGCTGTGGGTGGGCCCCGCCAAATAAAAATGTACTCTGCAGAGTGCAACTCGCTGGGGTCGTAAGATGGCAGTGTGCCGTGTCTGGGTGGCGGTGGGGCTGCTAAGGAGTCCAAGTGGGCCCAGAGGTGGGGAGGTAGCTTGTTCGGCGACCGCTGGGGGTTGTGAGGCACATTGATGAACTCACCAGGCAGTGCCAGCGGTGCGCTGTAGACCAGCTCAGCTGATGACGCCTGCAGATCCTCCTTGGGCGTGGAGAGGATGCCCAGGAGCACCCAAGGCTGTCCGTCCACCCATTCTGGACCGGTGAGTTGGGCCATAAGTGCTGACTTAAGGTGGCGGTGCATACGGTCGACCAGCCCATTGGCCTGCGGGTGATAGGCTGTGGTGCAGTGTGACTCTTTACCCAACCTGTTGGCGAGCTGTGCCCAGAGCGCAGAGGTGAACTGGGCTCCCCGATCACTGGTTAGGTGATTTGGAACACCGAACCGGGCGACCCAACCATGCAACAGTGCTCGGGAGCAGGAGTCCGTGGAGGTGTCTGGCATCGGGATCGCCTTGGGCCAACGAGTGGTGCAGTCTACCACCGTGAACAAGTAACGGTTGCCCCGGGAAACTGGTAATGGCCCGACTATGTCCACGTGAATGTGGTTGAACCGTTCCCGGATGTGCTCGAACTCTTGCATGGGTGCCCTGGTGTGCCTGTGCACCTTGGACATCTGGCCATGGGAGCATGTTCTGGCCTAGCCCGTGATCTGCTTACGCAGCCCATGCCTGACGATCCACTCTGCCACTATACGGACCGTGGACCTGATGGACGGGTGCGAAAGGTCGTGGATGTGATGGAAGACTTGCCTGCGTCACTGCTGGGGAACCACTGACCCTGGGGTGCCCATGGAGATATTACACAGGATGATGCCTTTGCCACTAGGAGTCGGGAGGTCTCGGAACCCCAGGACTGTGATGGCAGTCCTGAAGGCTTGCATCTCCTCGTCGGACTTCTGGTCCTGAGCAAGCTGGTCAAAGTCGAGGCCAGGTGTCAGCGCACATATGGCTAGTCGTAAGAGTGCATCGGGGACCACCTTGTCCTTTCCTGCCTTCCCGAATGTCGGTGGTAAACTCCGACATGAAGGAGAGGTGACGCTGCTGGCGGGCCGACCAAGAATCCTTTGGCATCGCGAGCGCCTGAGTGAGGGGTTTATGGTAAAAGTCCTCCCCTCCAAGAAATAGCGGAAATCCCGCACCGCCAGGTACATGGCCAGTAACTTACGGTAGAAGGTGCTATACTTACGTTACGGTGAGCGGAGAAGCCGGCTGAAGAATGCCAGCGGCTTCCATTGTCTATTCACCTGCTGCTCCAGGACAGCGCCAATCGCTGTGGCAGAGGTATCGACGGAGAGTGCCATATGAAGGTCGGTGTACGGGTGGGCGAGCATGGTAGCCTTCGCGAGGGCGTCCTTGGTGGCCTCGAATTCACTGTAGGCCTCAGTGTCCAGGTGAGCGTTTTGTGCTTGGCTGTGATGAGGGCGAACTCCTGTGATACCACCGAACTCCTGCAGCCCCTTGAGGTTGTCCGGGTGTGGGAACTCTATAGCGGCGACCTCCGTAGTGGTGGGCCTGGCTCCTTCGGCCATGATGGTATGGCCCGGAACTGCATGGACTCTTTCCTGAACTGGCACTTGGCTGGGTTGATGGTGAGGCCCAAATCAGCCAGCCGGGAGAAGAGGGTGCGCAGGTGGTCCTTGTGTTGTGCCTGATCCCTGCTGACAACGAGGATGTCGTCCAAGTAAATGAAGACGAAATCCAGGTCCCTGCCCACTGAGTCAATGAGGCGCTGGAAGGTTTGAGATGTGTTCTTTAGCTCGAACGGCATGCGAAGGAATTTGAACAAGCCAAAGGGGGTGATGATGGCCGTCTTGGGTATGTCCTCAGGGTGCACCGGGATTTGGTGATACCCATGTACCAGGTCAACCTTGGAGAAAACCCTTGCACTATGCAGGTTAGCCATAAAGGCCTGGATGTGAGGGATGGGGCAACGGTCAGGAAACGACGCCTCGCTGAGCCGTCGATAGTCTCCGCAGGGGCGTCATCCGCCGGAGGCTTTTGGGGCCAGTTGGAGTGGCGAGGCCCATGGGCTCTCGGAGCGCCAAATGACCCTCAGCTCCAGCAGATTTGAAAACCCTTCACCACCTGGAGCTTGTCAGGCGGGAGCCAGCGTGCCTTGGCGTGAACCGGTGAACCCTGGGTGGGGATGTGGTGGAACACGCCGTGGCGCGGTAAGGCAGCGGAGAACTGTGGCCTGAGGAGAGCCGGGAACACGTTCAAGATTTGCTGGAACTCGTCTCTGGGCGTGCTGATCGTGGCCATCTGTGGCTGCTCTGTGCAGGAGGTGTCGAGGAGAAAGGCCTGGAAAGTTTGGGCATCTACCAGGTGCCTACCTCGAATGTCCTCCAGGAGGCAGTGGGCAAGGAGGGTCGGTACCCAGGGTGGCGGTTGGAAGTGACGAGACGGTGAACTTCTACAAGAACTTTCGCTGGCCGATCATATGTCCGGATCTCGGTTACGTTGGCCGCACGGAGGGGAGGTCCTCTATTTCGGTTCCTGGACTCGGTGGCTGTGGCCGGGATGACGCTGATCTGGGTCCCAGAGTCGACGAGGAAGTGCCGGCGCTGACTGAGTCCCGCAGTTAGAGGAGGCTGTGTCCTTGGTCAGCCATCGCAGCCATTAACAGTGGCTGGCCTGCTCGTTTCCCTGGAACGAGCAGGGCTGACGACACTTCCGAGCCTTGGCTGCCCAGTGCTAGTGGTAGAAGCAGAGGCCTGGAGCAGATCCCATGCCCCTGGTTATGCTCTTGATGGCCCCTGCAGTGGCCGGGTGTTCTACCGCAGCGCTAGGGGGAGGCTTGGTGTGGTCATGCCCGTGCCTCATAACCTGCTGGACTACAGAGGCCTCCGGAAATTGCTCGAGCCATAGCTCTTGGGCCTTCTGAGCGACTTTTCTCGGGTCGGAAAAGCTCTCTTGGGCCAGTAACGGCCAGATGTCATTGGGCAGATGGTTGAAGAAAATTCACTCGAAGAGTAGGCAGTTGGTGTGATCACCCATGAGCGCGAGCATCTCGTCCATCAGCTCCACCGGGGACCTGTCCCCCAAGGCGTCAAGGTGCAGCATCCGAGCGGTACGCTGATGCCTGGATAGTCCGAGGGATTCGGTGAGCACACGCTTGATGGTCCCGTATTTGTCTTCGGCGTGCGGGTGCTGAACGAGGTGCAGCACACATTTGGCGGTGGCCCGGTCCAGGGCGGCGACCACATGGTAGCATTTGGTAGTGTCGGACGAAATCTGGCGGAGGTGAAACTGAGCCTCCGCGTGGCTGAACCAGGTCTCCAGCTCCTGAACCCAGAAGTCAGGCAGCTTGACGGCTGTAGCACTGATCCCAGGTTCACTCATGTTGGTTCAAAGTCGTTTGAACCAGTCGGGGTCACCAATTGTAGCGGCTGCTACACTGCTACTGAAAGAACACACAACCAGATGGGTTGAGCTTTGTGAGCAGAAAAACTGGTTTATTGCTGGCTGCTGGTCTGGACTTGTACTCCCATCCTGGACCTGGCTGAGAACCGCGCTGGGGGGCGCCGACGTCACTCGGACGTCACGTTGTCCCCCATTGCGAGCTTCTGAGCCCGGTGCTGAGAAGGGGAAACCCCCCGACGGCGCCATTTTGGCCTGCTGTCCCGCCGCATGGATTACAAGCAGGGCTGATTCGCCTGCCTAGGGGCATGCCACCACACTCTCACATTTGTTTACTTGTAGATTCCATTCTTAAAATCAGACTTTAACAATATTAGATCTGACAGTGTTTATATGAATTGATTTATTAAATCATCTCTGAAATAATAATGCTGAATTCTATATAACAACTTGTAACAGCCTGTACTGAACATTTTAATTTTGAAACAAATAAACCAGCTTTCTTGTAAAATGCTGATGTTCAACATTTTGGTGAAAACTTTTGATGGTATGTTTATGGTACTTCTAATTTTTATTTGCCTTGTAAAACACGGTTAAATGGAGTATTATTGCTTATGAAAGATGAGTTCCCTCCAATCAAGCATTCCTTTCTATACATGTTGAAGCCTTCAATCAATCCTTTATTTGAACTCAAGTGATTTCATTATTAATTTCAATTGTGCTGGATTTTCGATGCAATTTATCATATTGGAAGTTGTATGCTATGCTTCGAATTATTTCAATCATTACAATGCTGCCTAAATATTTCCAGTAATGGTGAAGCTTAACATTTCATTGAGCAGGAATTTTACTGTCAGATCACCTAAATGAATTCATTTAGTAGCAATGGAAATTCAGTTAGTAGCAAGAGATTGTGATGTAATATTTGTTGATGTATTTGGAGCAGGTACACACATTTTAAAACAGATCATATTTGAAATACTGAAGAATTCATATTCAGTAATTTTACAGAAACTGGAGAATGTTATGAAAGTAGGTGCTAATTGAAATGATGTCATGAAATGAATGGACTGCAGGCAGGTTGTCTGTGTTGAACATTTTTACAAGACTTCTGACCTTTCTGCAAAGTGCTCACTCCTGGGTTCTTGTTTACCTAAATACAACAGATGGGAGGAGAAGACTTAACTCCTATTGTTTGCTGGAGAAGGAGGGAGGTTTTGCAAGTGCGAGAGAGAGAGAAGGACATGTGGTTGACAGTTGGAATCTCAGATGGAGAAAGTCACACCTGAAACAAGCAGGAGAAGCTTGTTGGAACTGAAACAAAAACTCCAGAGTGGGGGATGGCTGGAAGTGCTTCTGTTTGATGTTTCTCTTGGAATAAGAGAAACAGAAAGGAACTCTGTGATAGCCTGAAAGAAAGAGGTTATCATCTGGAGAACCCTGATGGGGCAAGTTTCATCAGCAAGACATTGAGGTGACTAATAGTGGTACCTCAGTTGTGGAAATCCTGGAACAACAAATCTCTCTGCAGACCCTACAAGAACCTTCCTGAGCGGTAAACATTTACCTTTTGAGCAACAAAGCCAGTGAACTTTATACATGTTAAATTTTGTGCACCTGCAACCAGTGAACTTGGAAGAAGAAGTGAGATTGAACTGTGAACCAAAGAACTTTTCTTAAATTTACACACACATTACATACACATGTGCTTAGAATTAGAAGGGGGTTAAGTTGAGTTAGTTAAGTTAATAAAGATAAGTTAAAGTTTGAAGGTAATTAAAAACAACTTTTGTTTAAGTAACTACTTGTCTTGGTGAATCTGTATTGCTGCTGGGTTTTGGAGTCCTTTGGGCTCGTAATAAGTACTTCAGGCTATTGTTGTGGAAGTTGCTCTGAAGCGATCTTCAAATTAATCAGACTAGAGATTTGTGGACTTTAAGTTTGGGAACATTGTGGTGTAAATGATGTGCAAGGTATAATTGTTTAAAGCAGATATAAGGGGGAAGGGGTTGTGTGGAGGAGAGGATGAATGATGGTCCTGCCTGGTAATGTTTATTATTTTGACAGTTTCAGAGCACATTACAACATTAGAAAAATACAGTAAAATTATGTGAGATGTATCCTGTTTGTGTTTGCATTTGCATAGAATTCTCTCTTTGCAGACAGTAATACTTTATTTCCTTTCTTATAATTGGGAAATCAGACTTGTACATAGAGGTTCAGTTATGGACTTTCCAGAATTGGAGCTAAACATCTGTACTTGTGTAGAGTACGCAATTGTCTTTCTACTCAAATTTACTCCACTGTACAAAAAGAAATCAAGCCTACAAAATATCACTGATTACTTTGAATCTGTCTCTATCTCTCCACAAAAATTGTAAATTCCATCCTATTTTTAAAAGAGTGTTGTTATTATTGTGGCCTGTAACCTCTAAGGTAGTTTAAGGAAAGAGTCATGACAAAATAGTTTATATGATTTCCACAAAGATCCTTAGCAAAGCTTTTGGGATAAATTTCCAGCCTTGTCCAGATTCTGAAGTGCACATAAGTTTGAATTTGTAATACATAATCATTCACTTTAACTAACTTACTGTGCTGAGCAACTTTAAGATTTATATAAAAAATGTTTTGTACTTTTCACTTGTGCCATAAATTCAAGTAATTTAGTTGCTCCATTTATCAAGCTTTTAAAAGCAGAATTTCTTTTCCAGCGTACTTGTGCAAGCCTGAAGATAACATTTACAACATTGACTTCACACGGTTTAAGATTCGAGATATGGAAACTGGGACTGTTTTATTTGAAATTGCTAAGCCACCATCTTCTGGTATGTAGTCCCTTGTGAGAGTGTTCATGCAATCTTTAAAGCTGGTTGATAGGTTTCTTAGATATAACCAAATATTTGAGTTTGAGGCTAGTTTTAGATAATTGTTCAAAAGCTACATACATTGTTTGCTGAATGTCTACTCATCTTTATATACATTGTCCTTGAACATTTAAAATATTGGTGAATTTTTAATATTCTAATTCACCAGAAGTATAAAATTGTACGAACGAGGAAAGGATGGATTGTTTGTTGTTCTTTGGAAGGGACATTTGAGTGTGCATTAAAAAAATTACTGCGGGACCAGATAAAATAAAGGAAAAGATGAGAAGAATCAGTTTTCATGCAGCGGGGTCAAAACCAGGAGCACAATTGTAAAATAATTGGTGGCATGTATATTGTGGAGAAAAAGGAACATTTCCTGGAGGATGGGACCAAGTGGAAGTTACTGCCTGAATGGGTGGTAATGCAGATACTGTCATCAATTTTTAAAGTGCATGGATGTGTATTTAAAGTGCTGAGATATGCAAGACTATGGGCTAATTTTTCTGGAGTAATTAGCCAGTGGTGCCCTTTCTCGACCTAAAAAGAGAAATGCTGTAAGTAATTCACTAAGTTAGCAACATCCATGGAAGAGCAAAAGAGTTCAAATTTCAGGTTGATGAAAGATAATCGACTTGAAACTTCAATGATGGGATTAGGCAGGAAAGTGAAATTGTGACCAGCCAGGAGATCCAACATGAACTGACCAGATCAGTGGGTCACACAGCATACATTAGCTCCTGTTTCTCATGCTTGAGAAGGTTTACAAAGATGAATTATATATCTTTCTAGGAGTAGTGTCACCATTAGAAAGTGAATGAAATTTAATTTGATTGTGGAGAGTTTTAAACGGAGGCCTGTAAGGTGAGTAATCTTGAGTTTTTTGGAAACGTCATGCTTAATTCGCTCCCAATGACTTGATCCCAACTAGGAATGGGGAAGCTTTCAGAAAAGCATTACAATTTGCTTCAAGTTTTTTAAAATTGAAGTGGGTGTCAGGAATGGTTCTGAAGGCATCTTGCTGAAGTGAATGTAATCTTTTAGTGAAGGCATGGTTGATTTTTATATCTTTGCTTCCAAATACATAAAATTCCTGGAATCCAGATAAGTGAGTTTTCTGGCTGTTTAACAGCTTAAAAGACAAAAAACAGTGCAAAATGTAATTAAGTAATTCCTGTAACTTACAAAATTAAAATTCAAACCCTGGTCACTGGCAGTGTAATGGCGTTGCGCTAACTGCTATGTTAACTGTATCACCATCATAATTAACCTCTCCCAAGTTTACAGATAAAGCCTAAATAATATACCAATAAAATAAACTCTTACTAAGCTGAGATAAGGCGATGTTTTAAGAGAGTCACCCCAATGGCAAGTGGCATATACCAGCTCTTCATCCTGAGTGATGCCATTTTATTCAAATAAAACTTTATTCCAACAGCTGCTACAAACAAAGCATTACCAAGACACTCTGCTGGCTGAATATTCGCTCTCATCTTCAAACCAAAGGTTTACGTGGTTCTTTTATGATTTTAAATGAGTATTTTCTGGCCTATTATTTTATTATTTATTTTAAATATTTTATTTATTTTCCTTGATTTTATTTTGCTGGCTGCTTGAGGTTGCCGGTCACTTGAATCTGGATAATGGGTTTTACTGTATATATCAAATATTTTATTTTCAAATGTCAAAGAGTACATATATAATATATGCATTAACAATGGAAAAATTTTGACATCCATAAAATAATCTCTTGGAAAATAGTTAGGAATAAAAAATGTGCCAAATCTCTGGATTTTCTAAAACCTATTTCAGTATAAAGAGCAACTCTTGTTCTGGTGTCAGAATAAAACGACCTTATATATTGGTTGATTTGCACTGATGTAGCCATAAAAACACTTAATTGGACAAAAAAAAATATTTTTTGGCAACGTACCGTCAAAGCCTTGTCATGTCAAATTAGAATTAATAATATGATTCTGCCACAGAATACTTTTAAAATGTGCGCATGGAAATTTGCAAGGAAAGTGGAAAGTATTTTTATGCTTAGTTTATTGGGTGGCATCATCAGTGTTGCCAGTGACTCCGGTTTGAATCTGGCACCGTCTGAAAGGATTTGTCCAGGTGCTCCAGTGTCCTCTCTCATTCCAAAGACAGGGTTAGAAGGTTAGTTCTGGAGGCACAGGCTTATGGGCTGGAAGAGCCTGTTAGCTTGCATATCTCTAAATGAAAATAAATTATAGCATTTATGGATGAGTGTCCATGCTTCTCAGTGAAACAGTGCAAGAAAATCCTTAAAGGGAAAATGACAAATATCACACTTTCAGAACTTAATTTATCATTAGCCTTTTCAAAATGTGCAGTAGTTTTTTACATAATACTTGTTGAATTGCTGAATTTCCATATTCAGAGTTGGAAGATGATGATGAGAACGGGGGAATGGATTCCAGTTCTGGACGGTTTGTTCGTTACCAGTTCACTCCTGCCTTCTTAAGGCTGAGAACAGTTGGTGCAACGTGAGTTCTTTTTTTTTGCATCTCAAAGATAGTCAGAATTACTTGTGCAGTATATTTGAACTGCTTGCATACTTGATACTATCAATGATTATTCTTGTGTATTAATTTCTCACAAATTTATCTGGCCAATAAAGAATTTCCAGAAGAGACTACCTCAGTCCAATCTGTATATTGAGGGCATCTGTTGCCATGCCGAGTGGAATACCACAGAACCTAATAAATAGTTTTAGAACCAATTGGGTAGCTCAAAATTGGTCATCCATATGGCAAAATTGTATTTTGTACAATGAGTAACATGTGGCACATCCATCATTTTATTGTCAACCTCAAACCTGGAGACTAGTTCTATTTCAATAAGGAAAGTAAAAGATATAATGCTATATACAACAGCAGGTGACGATAAAAATAAGGAGGTAAGCTGATAAAGCTGTAACATGAGTTCACTGGTATGGTAAACTATCTCACAAGCAATCAATTGCATCAAAGTTTTTAGTCCTCCAGCCACATCTGATCCAAATGTATAATCAAGTGAAGCTATCTTTGGCAGGTGGCATTGATGGAGTTAAACAAGGAAGTCTGCAAATGCTGGGGTTAAGTGCAAAACACAAATTTGTTGGAGAAATTCAATAGGTCGTACAGCACCCATAGGTTGTAAATGGTAACCAATATTTTAGAGCAAAGAGCCCAGGCCCAAAACATTGGTTGCTCTTTACTTCCAATGGTGCTGCATGACCTCCTGAGTTTCTCCAGCATGCTTCTGGCATTGGTGGTGCATGTTGTTCTCCCTTTTATAGAACCCCCATATTAGCTCCTGTAGCTATCCAATGAATGATGATTGTATTCTTAAGGTTACTGAAATAACAGAAATATCCATAGGTGTTAAATGCAGTATGTCGTTTGCCATTTATCTGCCCATTCTGTAAATCTTTGGGTTCTGTCATCAGATCGTTGTGTTAAATTTGGATAATAAAGTTTTGAAATTTCAACTTTTATTTCAAAATTTTAACTCACTTATTAGGAAACATCATTGCCTATTGATGATCATTCTGGAAATACTCAGCAAGTCAAGCCACATTTGTGGGAGGAGAAACAATTAACGTTTCAGGTTGAAGACCTTTTGTCTGAACTGGGCAAAATGCAAGCAAAATAATTCTAATGTACAAAATAATTGTATTCAAGTTTGACAGGTACTCTGGTCCAAATAGTTTCCATCCCAGGGTTTAAAACATAATTAAGAACTTCACAGATATCATAATTCAATCCATTTACTACAGCTTTCGTGGTTAATTTGACTGAGGAGATTTTTTTGGATTGGAAAGTCAAATGAGGGGGAAAAAGTAGGGAATTAAAATCTACATTTTTCCAAAAATTTATTTTTATTGAGGATCAAGAACTTTGCATACATTATACAGATGTACATTGTGCTCCTATTTTTTTTAAATGGAAAAACCAACACACTTATACACAAACATTCACATACTCCCTCAGATACATGCCCAGAGACCCTGATCACCTGGAGACCTTTGCTGACAGTATAATTGGTATATTACCCATTGGACTGGTACAGCTGTCTCACAGTTTGTCTTTTACTCTCATAAGGAGTTGTAAATCAGGTAAAAAATGGATAAAGGGTTGCCATTTGTGGAAAAATGTTCCAGTGGATCTTCTTAATGTGTATTGATTTTCTCCAGTTTAGTAAAGCAACTGATAGCTTTAATTCATTATGTAATAGAAGGACCACTGTCAGATTTCCAGTGTAACAAGATTAGACACTTGGCTAACAGGGACATAAATGCTAAAGTATCTTTCTGCAGGGAATTTAGGGAGTTGTCAGAGATTCCAAATATTGCAGTCAACAGGTGGGGTTACAAATTGACTTTAAATATTTTGGACAGTGTGCTGAAGACTCAACTCCAGAACCCTTGTATTTTGGGGCACATATGACTTGGGTGGCAAGGGGAGCCATTACATCTGTAGCATTCGTCCTCTATTTAAGGATAAATGGCTAACTGTCTGTATTTTGAAAAGTGAACCCTGTGTAGCACCTTGAACTGAATAAGTCCCAAGTGAGTGCAGGAGGTGGTAGAACAAATTCTCTCATTTGCCTCTTCCCACAGTTTCTCCTTGATTTCCATTTAACTGGTTCAGGTGGGAGAAATCTTTTGATGGGCCTCCCCATTCCTCTGATATTCCAACTGAAAAATCTGACAGGCATCTCCCTGCCAGGATTGCTTGGATTCACTGGATTATACATTTAGATTTTTGTGGGCTGTACCATCCAAATTGAGTGTAAGAGCTAAGGTGATCTCCCACCCCCCCCACCCCCCCCCCCCATACATACACAAACAAATACACACCCACATACTTGATACATGTCCCCATATTAAGACAAAGCCATGGGGACAACACTTTTCATCCACATGGTCTAAACGTCCTTGCCCTTAAAAGTCAAGGATTCTTAAAGAGTGATCTTAAGTAGAAAAGAAACGAAACATAACCATCTCTCCCACAAATTTTAAATTAGGTTTACAGGCACATTGCAAGGCACTTTAATCAGCTCAACATCGTACAGCCCAATAAATTCACATATAAAGTTATTGCTGTATTATACAAATCTTGGAATTCTGCCTTAACAAGTTTGATAACTGCAGATTAAAATAATAATGCTCAACAAGTGGCAGCGCCCCATTGTGCTTGCGCTTTAATCAGTTGTTTTTCCACTGTCTTGACATATGCTCTTGCTTCTTCAGCTGAGAGATCCATAGTTAGGCTGGGTAAATGATTGGACCCCCTCCAAGTTATGCAGTTTCCATCATCTGACTTCCTTGAATGTCACTCGGGCCACTTTCGAAATAAGATTGGGGAAAACTGAGATAGTCATCCCCTTCAATTTTACCATGCTGCATTCTTGAGTACAGTGTAAGACTGTAATAGTGAAGCTTGACCATGATGTTCTGTGGGGTGCACCCCCGGCCCTGGCATTAGCTGTAGGGTGCGGTGTCTATAGATGGATGCCCTCTCACTGGCTCTACACAAAGTCCTGGAACACATGGACAGCAAAGATGCATTCATTAGGATGCTCTTTATCGGCTACAGTTTGTTATTTAACACCATCATCCCCTCAAAACTGATAGCAAAATTTGCACTAGTCTTTATCACAAAAAAGTAATAGAAAATTTATGGAGGTAGGTTGCAGATTGGTAGTAGTGTAGCGGTGCTATGGCACTTTCTTGCCTCTCCAACTCACCTGCACATTTGTCCCACTCTCCCCCTTTCCTTTCCAAATTTTCACATCTGAAGTACTTTGCACTTTGATAGTCCACCAACTATTTATCTCCCAACCCCATTCTGATAAAATTGTGGTGTGGGCTCACTTATCCTGTGCTTAATTGGAGGGAACTGTAGGCTTAATCAGAACAGAGCATGGGGCAATTGACCAACAGGGAGGAATTAATTTGAGAGATGCAGGAATGTAGAGTTGAGAGATATTGATTTATCTATATGGATTAAAGATACATTTGTTCAACCCCGTCGATAACTTTAAATAATTTAAACGCTGTTAGGCTTTTCTCAGTGTACTGCTGCTGACAGTACAGTATTTGATCTGATGCACTTTAAACAAAAGGCCTCACACATCTTTGTAATATGTATCCTCTTGGTGAATTTTTATGGAGATTGAAGATAATACTCCCTTTTCACCCTCTGCTGACAACTATCAAAACTCTCTTCTTTAAGACCATAAGACTTGGGAGCAGATATAGGCTATTCAGTCCATCAAGTTTGCCCC
This sequence comes from Narcine bancroftii, assembly GCF_036971445.1. Taxonomy (NCBI): domain Eukaryota; kingdom Metazoa; phylum Chordata; class Chondrichthyes; order Torpediniformes; family Narcinidae; genus Narcine; species Narcine bancroftii. The sequence continues at coordinate 170,696,909 of NC_091472.1, read as the reverse complement.
ACCACTCAGTCATAGGTTGATTTATTCTTCCCCATTGCCTAGTCTGTTTTCCATAATCTTTGATGCCCTGGCTAATCAAGAACCTATCAATCTCTGTCTTAAATACAGGACAGGTCTCCATAACTACCTATGTCAACAAATTCCACAGATTCACCACCCTCTAGCTAAAGAAATTCCTTTGCAAGTAGACACCCTTCAATCCTGAAGTTGTGCCACTCCGAGCATGGGAAATAATCTACTCTCTGTCCATGGTTTCAACAATAAAAATGATTCAATGGATTTCCCCCCCCCTCACCCCTTCACTAAAATTCAAACAAATACAGGCCTAGAGCTGTCACATGTTCCTCATAAGATGGCCCTTTCATTCCCAGAATAATTCTTGTGAACCTCCTCTGAACCCTTTCTAATATCAGCATATCCTTAAATGAAGAGGCCAAAACTGCTAGCAATACTTCATGAGGTATCACCAATGCCTTATAAAGCCTCAACATCACATCGTTGGTCTTGAATTCTATTCCTCTTGAAATAAATGCCAGCATTGCATTTGCTTTCTTCACTACTGACTCAAACTGCAAGTTTAAAGGTATCATGCACAAGGACTCCCAGGTTCCTTTGCATCTGGGAATTTTCAGTTTTCTCACCATTTAGAAGATAGTCTTCCCGTTTATTTCTTCTACCAAAGTGCATGATTGTACACTTTCCAACATTGTATTTCATTTGTCACTTCTGTGCTCATTCTTCTAATCTGTCTGAGTCCTTCTGCAGACTGTTTCCTCAACACTACCTACTGTTCCACCTACCTTTGCATCATTTGCAAACTTGGCCACAAAGTAATTCATTCTGTAAATCAGCATTTCTCAACCTTTTTATGGCTATGAACCACTTAGAGCTCTGCTCTAGTTTATGGGACACTTCACTGTGAACCAGTTAAAATATTCATGTTGTATGAGGTGGAAAAAATCCAAAGACTTTTACTTGAGGGCCGTAGACCTCTAGTTGAGAATGGCTGATCTAAATCATTACTATACAACATAAAAGATTTGTCCATAAGACGAACACCTCTAGCAATTGGCAACCAACCAGAATATGATCCCTGTATTCTGACTCTTTGGTTCCTGCCAATCAGTCAATGCTCTACCCACGCTATTATGTGTCATATTATACCACGGGCTTTTATCTTGTTAAGTAGACTCGTGTGATGCCTTGTCAAAGACCATCTGAAAATCCAAATGCACAACATCTTTGGCATTGTCGAGCAAGATTTTCCCTTGAGGATACCATGATTTGTCCTACTATGTCATGTACTTCCAAGTACTCCGTAACCTCATCCTTAATGATCAAGTCCAATATTTCCTCAACCACTAACATCAGACTAACCAGATTCTTTTCTGCTGCCTCCTTCCCTTCCCAGTATCATGCCAGAATCTATTGATTCTTGAAATATAATTACCAATGCCTCCACAAATCTCTATCACTACTTCTTTCAGAACCCAAGAGGGCAATCCATCTGGTCCGGGAGGCTTGTCTAACCATAGACCAGGGGTGGCCAACCTTTTAATTTTTAATTTAGACATGCAGCCTGATAGCAGGTTATTTCAGCCCATGAATATGTACCGGGACTCGTGGGCCGGAATGGCCAGTTACAGTGCTGTATATCCAAATCAAAAATTTAAAGGTTGCCCACCCCTACCTGAGGCCATTCAGTTTTCTGAGCACTTTCTCCCTTAAAATAGTAACTGCACTCACTTCCCTTCCCTGATTCCCTTTGACATCTGGCACATTGCTAATACTTTCCATGATGAAGACTGAATGCAACATACTCATTTAGTTCCTCCGCCATCTCCTGTTTCCAATTTTTTTTCTCATCCTATATCTACACTTGCCTCTCTTTTACATGTATATAAAGCTTTTTGTATCCTCTTTGATATTATTTACTAACCAACTTTCATACTTCATCTTTTCCCTCCTTATGAGTTTTTTTAAGTTACCCTCTACAAGTTTTTAAAAGCTCCCCAATCCTCTTCCCTCTAATTTTTGCTTCCTGGTATGCTCTCTCTTTTGCTTTTACCTTGGCTTTGATTTCTCTTGTCAGCTACCATTTTTCCATTTGCCTATTTCCTCTTTTTTTGATATGTATTTATCCCTGCACCTTCCTTATTTCTTGCAGAAAGTCCATTCATTGCTACTCTGGCGTCTTCCCTACTTACTAATACTAATTTCCAATCTATTTTGGCCTGTTTTCTCGCATGCCACTGTAATTCCCTTTATTCCACTGAATTACCAGCACACCTGACTTTGGGTTCAATTTGAGATTTAACAAGGAGGAACTAATCATATTGTGATCACTGCCCCCAAATGGAACCTTTACTCTAAGCTCTCTAATCACCTGCAATGAATGACACAACATCCAGTCTAGTACAGCTGATCCCTGAGAGGGCTTATCAACAAGCTGCTCTAAAAAGCCATCTCTTAGGCATTGGGCAAATTCTCTCGTGAGATTCAGTCACTATCTAGTTTTCTCAATCTACTTGCATGTTTAAATCCCCCATGATTACTCCTCTAATATGGCTTTTCTGTTTGCTGTTGTAATTTGTTGTCCACATCTTGGCTACTGTTTGGAGGTCTGTAAATAACTGCCAACAGTATCCTTTACCCTTGCCATTTCTTAATTCAACTCGCAGCGATTCTCTATCTTTATTTCTCCAGTGTTATTTTCTAATGGTCCTATGTTTACTTTCACTTCTCTTTTACTGATTTAATGTTATTCCTTACCAACAGAGTCATGCCACCCCCTCTGCTTACCTGCCTAGCTTGTCCCAGTGACATCCATCATTTAGGTACGACTCCAAGATGGCCACAACTGCATACCTGCAAACCTGTAGCTGTACTACAAGGTCATCCACTTTATTTCTTATGCTGCGTGCATTTAAATATAAAACCATTAGCCCTGTATTTGTTACTGTTTTTTAAACTATGTCTCCCTGTTGCATTTGCAACTCATCCCACTGGCTGCAATTTTGCCCTCTCTGCCTGTCCTTCCACACAAACTCCCTACCAGCTGTCCCTACTTTTGCACTAACTGCCTCTGCCTCTTCATTTTGATTCCCACACTCTGTAAATCTCATTTCAACACCACCCCCACCCCCCAAAACCATTAACAAACCTCCCTGCCTGGATGTTGATTCCCATCCAGTTCAGATGCAAATTGTCCCACATGTATAAGGTCACCCCTTTCCTAGAAAAGTTTGCAATGATCCAAAAACCTGAAACCCTGGTACCTGTACAACTCCTCAGCAACTCGTATTTGACTGTACTATTTTCCTGTTCTGGCCTTCCCTAGTTCTTGGTACTGGAAGTAATCTAGATATTACCATCTTGGAGGTCCTGCTTTTCAGCCTTTTTCCTAACTCCAAATGAATGCCAGAAGTTCAATGTGTTATTTATGATTAAAACTATTCATTTAGCTGTTTCTAGAGGTGCACATGACTCCTTAGAATTTAGCCTAAATCATCTTAAATATTCAGTCTTTAATTTCAAAAATAATCCAATCATTTTTATGGTAGTATTAAAATTTTATCTTGAATATTTTGATTGCTCCAGTGCAGCATATTGAAAATTGATTAAGAAACATTGTGTTTTAGTTCTGGCAGATTTATTAGAATTGAACAAATTTATTGAAAAATCTCATTTATGATCAAAACAATGTAAAAAAAAATGTTTACATGTGCATTTGCTGTTTAAATTGAGTTTATATAAAGGTCTTTTTTCCATTGTGTATTTTTGTGTTTTTTTTTACACAGGGTAGAATTTACAGTTGGGGACAAGCCTGTGAATAGCTTCAGAATGATTGAAAGACATTACTTCAGGGAGAGACTGTTGAAGAGTTTTGATTTTGACTTTGGATTCTGTATTCCTAACAGCAGAAACACATGCGAACACATATACGAGTTCCCTCAACTTTCTGAAGAAATCAGTATGTATTTTCAGTTTCTAAAATCAAAATTGTGAATGAAATTGCAGTTTAACCTTGTTCACTTAGATTTAAAAAAAACCTTAAATTTCAGGCGTTTTTTAGTAAAAAATTAAATTTTTTTTTTAAAAAATGACCCCAATTTGAATCAGGATGTTTGTTATGTGTCTCTGAAGTCAGTGCCCTGGAATAACTTGTATTCTTTCACAAATGGTATTTAACTTTAATTTCTGAATTTCAGATGATCAGCATTTCAGCTTTCGAGGCAGCTAAGTTAAGCAAATGTCTCTTCAAAACATCTTTAAGCATTCCCCCAGTTACAAGGATTACTTGTTTGCAGTCTGGTTTTGAGTTTTGAAGTAGTTGATGAGAAGAATGTGGAACCTGCAGATGCTGGTGTAGGCATGTCAGGAGGTGCTTAATGGTGCTGGTGGCTGGGTAATTTGGCCATTGGTGTTTCACCACTTATGCTCTTGTAAAATTAAGTGACTAAGTCAGTGATAACTTAGTATATACTGTAGTTCAATATCTGAGTTCAGGATTACCTTGATTCTGAAGCAAATCTGTTAGATTCAATGGCCAATTTCCAGTTTGTCTTGTAGATTGGGTCTACTCAAAGAATCTTGTTGAATGTGAGTTATAAAGAATGAAAGTGTTGGGATGATGTTGCCGTCTTGCTTGATATCATTTTGCATTGACATTGGATGTGTTGCTGGTTAAAATCATGATTGCGTACTATCATGTAGTAGACACGATGACATTACCTTCTGTGGACAGCCAAGGTTGAGAAGTGGACTCCAGTACCTCCTCAGCCAGTGAAGTCAAAGGCTTTTGTGAGATCAGTTAAAGGCCTTGTGTCTTGATGCTTTTACCTGCATTTCTCTTGGTGTTGGTTGAAAATTATGTCCATCATTGCTCTAGGATGATGGAATCTATTTGTGATTTAGGAAGTACCTCTGTAGTTAGGGCAATTGTATGCCATTTCATGAAGGTATGCGTGGTTATGGTATATTGTCCTCCTAGACACCTGAAATGAGATTTTAAATTTGATACTGAAGTTTGTCTCCATTAAGTTTCAGAAATTATTTTTTAAGGAATGGTGGTTTTCTGCTTAGTGAGGTAGGCTGGACCAGTCTGCCGTTGAATGGAGTCAAGGGCACTTTCATCAGGGGACATCATGTGATGGCTTAGCATCAGATTGGAGAAACCCAGCTCTCCTGAACAAAGTTTTTAAAAAAGGAAAGAGACAGAAGGAAAATAAAGTAATATTTAAATCAACAGAGAACATCCTAAGAATGTCTCCAAACAAGAATAAAGCTGCTGTAAGCCTGCAAGAAGAACAACAAAAAGCAAGCGAAGATGAAGAAAGAAGGCCTACCTTGAAAGAAGGCGTACCTTGAAAATGGATCCAGGGGCTTTCCAGAAAGTAGCGAAGTTGATGACTGAGGTGCCTCAAGACGTTGCAGCATTGAGCCACCTCCAACAATAGCCAGAGGACATGAAAGAAGAAGCACTTCTGCGCATGCATGACTCCTTGTCCATGTGCAGAGCGCATAAAAAGGGGACAGAGCTGCAAGGTGGAAGCAGATAACGACTGTTCCAACTTCAAGAAGAAACAGAAGAAGAATTGGACTCCAGTGACAAAGAAGTAGTTCTACAATCGGAAGAAGAATTAAAAAGAGCCAGGAGACTGCTGGAGGCAAGAAAAAGTAAAACTGTTAAGACTCGAGACACAGATCAATGAAGGATTTGATGAAATAAATGAAAAATATTGGAACCGTGGTACTGAAATCAGAAGTGAGAACTAAACGTGTAGAAGAGATATTGGTAAATGTACAAAAGAGATTTGATGAAATGGAAGAAAGAGTTAAATGAACAGAATTTGAAATTGTATTAATTAAAGAACAAATGGAAAATATGCAAACCAATTTTTCCACCAAGATCAACTGGCCCAAAAAGTGAATGTTTTGGAGAATTTTAGAAGAAATAATATTAAAATTATTGGACTTAAAGAAGGGGATGGAGGAGATGATATTAAACTATTTTTACAACGCTGGATTCTGCAAAGTTTTGAAGTTGTTGAATTTCAGGGAGATAGAGATTGAGAGAGCACATAAAGCTTTAAGACGTTAACCGCAAACAGATCAAAAGCCATATCCAATACTGGTTAAATTCCTTTGCTATCAAGTAAGAGAGAAGATTTTGGAATTGGCAGTCAGGCAAGCAAAAGAAAGTGGAAATAAGATTTTCTTTTATCCAGACATAAGTTTTGAATTTTTGAAGAAAGGAATTTAATCCAATTAAAAATTTTCTGTGGTAAAAAGGCTATGCCTTTGTTTTGAGCTTGAAGATTTTTGTTCCAGGAGGTCAAAACAAGTTTTTTGTTGAACCAAGAAAAGCAAAACAGTACGTTCATTTTTTGCAGTACGTTCATTCATTGTGAAGAAGAGATGATTGCTGAACAGCAAAGTGTGCCTTGAAGTACATTGTGAAATACAGTATATGTAACTGATAAGGGGTGATCTGTTAAATAATGGTTTCGGGAAAGCACGTAGAGAGGGGCTGATAGCTGCCAATTCATGTGTGCATTTGTGATGCAGGCCACTGCCCGTAACATGAAGGGCAATAATGTTACTTGCTATATTAAAAACAATATTAGCAGGGGGTTATCTTTTTTCTACCTTTACGGAGTTTCCTTTTTGTTTTTCATTTGGAATAATCAATAACAATAGCTTTGAATATAGTAATGTAGTAGAATCAGGAATTGGAAGAGACGAGGTATGGGTGAGATATGGTATCATTATTAAAACATTGACCACCGCCAGTGGGCTGATATCGCCTCAAACCGTGCATCTTGGCGCCTCACAGTTCGGCGGGCAGCAACCTCCTTTGAAGAAGACCAAAGAGCCCACCTCACTGACAAAAGACAAAGGAGGAAAAACCCAACACCCAACCCCAACCAACCAATTTTCCCTTGCAACCGCTGCAACCGTGTCTGCCTTTCCCGCATCGGACTTGTCAGCCACAAACAAGCCTGCAGCTGACGTGGACATTACCCCTCCATAAATCTTCGTCCGCGAAGCCAAGCCAAAGAAAGAGAAGGATTAAAACATTTAATGCGTGAATCATTAAATTTTGTAAGTATTAATGGGTTTAAAAATCCAGTGAAAAGGGAAAAAAAAACTATTGTTGCATATGAAAAAGACAAAAGTGGATATAGCCTTTTTACAAAAGATGCATTTGATTGAAACTGCACCAAAAACTGAAAAGAGACTGGATAGGTTGTGTTGTTGTGTCTTCATTTAATTTGAAAGAAAGAGGGCTAGCAATTTTAATGAATAAAAACCTTCCATTAAGATACAAAATGTTATTACTGATCCAGTGGGTAGATATGTAATGGTAAATTGTCAAATATTTTTGGAATTCTTGACCTTTTTGAATATATATGTAACAAACATAGATTGAGAAATTTATACAGGAAACATTTTTGAATTTAGCAAATGCTTATGAAAATGTGTTAATAGAAGGGAACTTTAATTTTTGTCTTGATCCATTGTTGGATAGATCTGGAAGAAATGTTGTTAGAAGTAAAGCAGCTAAAGTTGCATTATCGTTGATGAAAGATATGAGATTAGTAGACGCATGGAGGAGAATTCATCCAAGAGAAAGGACTATTTTTATTCTAAGTGACATGATTCTTATTCTAGAATTGACTTTTTCTTTATATCAGCACAATTGCAGGGAAGGATTAAAAAAAGTTGAATATAAAGTAAGAATTTTGTTGGATCACTCGCTTTTATTCTTAGCACTATCAATGCAAGATAGAGAAAAATCAATTTACAGATGGAGGCTTAACTGAATGTTGTTAAGGAAAGATTTCTGTGAGTTTATTAAATAGCAAATGAGGATTTTTTTGAAATTAATTCTAACTTGGTAATGAATAAGTAGCTTTACATCTAAGATAAAGATTATGTGAAAGAAGTAGAACAACTTGAAAAAGAAATAAGACTTCAAAAAGTATTTGCATAGACAAACAAATGAGGATAAAAAGAAGAGTATTGATAAATAAGAAGTTTCAGTATAATACTGAACATATAAAATAGAAAGACATAATGAGAACTAAGCAAAGATAATATGAACTGGGTGAGAGTGCACATAAGGTCCTTGCAGGGCAATTAAAAACAGAGCAAATATATAGGGCAATTGTGGCAAGGAAGTAAGAATCAAATAACTTATAAATCACAAGAAATAAATGAAAATTTTAAAAGAATTTATATCAGACTCTAAAGCACACATGTCATACTCAGGCCCGCGGGCCAAATTTGGCCCGTGATATAATTATATTTGGCCTGCAAGATCATATCAAATATGTATTAGATCTGGCCTGTTGGCCACCGCGCCAATGTAGCGCATGCACAGCTAATACTACAAATCCCAGAATGCTTTGCAAATGCATTGGCGCTGGCCTGTCAGCCCGCTAATCACCCCCACCTCCTCTCTTTACTTTCATTAGCATCTGCGACCTGTCGCCGAACTCACATGTAATAAACCCCTTACGAAAAATGGCCAAACGAAAGACAGAAAACAGGACCTTTCAAGACAGGTGGGAGGCAAACTCTGACCCCAGAGTTTGATGAACTTGCATCTAAGAAGAGATGCCAAGTATCTGGTTTAGACCCAGGTGCATCAGAGTAAATCACAGTGTAGCAAGCTAAGTTTGGATTAATATTTTCTTTGGTTAACTTTGGACTGTTCATAGTTGAAAGATTGAATTTTCATTGAAGCAAGTTGTTATTTTTTTGACTTGTTGGCTTGTGGAAAAAAATACATTTAAAAGGAGCTTAAAGGCTATAGAGAAATATTATTTATTGAATATTTTATTTCTCATTTGTTAATGTTTCTTCTGGAAATAGTTTAACCAAAACTGTTATTAAACATTTATTTTAATAAGAAAAAGTTTAACATTACATATGTTGAAAGAAGAGAAAACATGCAAATGTTGAAAATTTTCAATAAATATTTAGTTTGGCCCATGACTTAGTCCAAGTTTTTAATTTTGGCCCTCTGTGAATTTGAGTTTGACACCCCTGCTCTAAAGGATGAAAATAAAATAGAAGATTTTAAAAATCTCAAATAAATTTACCTAAATTAAACATAGAAGATCAGAGTATTGGCTGCTCCATTTTCTCTGATAGCAATTAAAGAACCATTGGATTCATTACAAAATAATAAGTCCCTGGGAGAAGATGGCTTTCCCTCTGAATTTTACAAAGCATTTAGAGTTATTAATTCTTCATTTTGTGGAATTATTAGGTCAGATGGGAGAGGCGCATGATTTACCAGAATCATTTAAGACTGTAATAATAAGTGATTCCAAAAAAAGGGAAAGATCTTTTAAAACCATCATCATATAGACCTATCCTGTTATTGAAGGCTGATTATAAAATAATATCTAAAATGTTAGCAAATAGAATAGCTAAGTATCCACCTAAATTAATAAATAATGATCAAACTGGTTTTTTTTAAAAAAAGGAAATCAGTAGATAATGTGACAAAATTAATGAGTATAATATATTTAGCACAATTAAGAGAAGAACCAAGTCTTTCAATTACTTTAGATGCGGAGAAAGCGTTTGATAGATTAATAATTGGATTTTTTATTTAAAGTATTAGAAAATTTTGGGATAGCACATGTATTTATTAATTGGATTAAAGCTTTATATAAGGGACTTAAAAAGCAAAAGTGGTAACAAATGGCCAAATATCAGAATCTTTTTCATTAACTTGATCAAGTAGACAAGGACACTTTGTCACCTTCATTGTTTATTTTAGCAATAGAACCTTTGGCAGAATTGATTAGATCTGGAAATGAGATAAAAGGTAGAAAAGAACATAAGTTTGGGGGCAATATTATATTTGACTGAACCAGAACGATCATTACATAAAATTTATTTAAGATTAAAGGAATATGGTGTAGTATCTGGTTATAAAATAAATTGTGACAAAAGTGAAATAATGCCTATGGTTACAGCAAATTATACACAGTGTAAAAGTGACAGTTTAAATGGCAAACAGACGCAATTAAATTTTTAGATATTAAAATAGATAAAAAATTTACATAATCTATATAAATTGAATTATACGCCTTTGTTGAAGAAGATTAATGAAGATTTAAAATGATGGTTTACCTTTACCTTTAATAGGTAGGATTAATTGTATAAAAATGAATACATTTCCCAGAATGCAATACTTATTTCAATCATTACCTAAATCTATATCATGAAAATTTTTTCAAGAATTCAATGTGTGTAAGGAAATTTATTTGGAAAGGGAAAATGGCGAGAGTTGCACTAGAAAAATTAACTTGGAAATTTGAATTACAAGGGTTACAACTACCAAATTTTAAAAATCATAGGGCAGTGCGATTGAGATTTCTTTCTACCTTCTTTGAAGAAGGAGAGAAACCAGCATGGATTCAGATAGAATTTCATAAATAGGAAAAGAAATTCCAGAAAATTTTATATATAAATGGAATGATAAATTGTAAAGTGGAGTTAGATATCTTTTTCTTTGGCTTGGCTTCGCGGACGAAGATTTATGGAGGGGGTAAAAGTCCACGTCAGCTGCAGGCTCGTTTGTGGCTGACAAGTCCGATGCGGGACAGGCAGACACGGTTGCAGCGGCTGCAGGGGAAAATTGGTTGGTTGGGGTTGGGTGTTGGGTTTTTCCTCCTTTGCCTTTTGTCAGTGAGGTGGGCTCTGCGGTCTTCTTCAAAGGAGGTTGCTGCCCGCCAAACTGTGAGGCGCCAAGATGCACGGTTTGAGGCGATATCAGCCCACTGGCGGTGGTCAATGTGGCAGGCACCAAGAGATTTCTTTAGGCAGTCCTTGTACCTTTTCTTTGGTGCACCTCTGTCACGGTGGCCAGTGGAGAGCTCGCCATATAACACGATCTTGGGAAGGCGATGGTCCTCCATTCTGGAGACGTGACCCACCCAGCGCAGCTGGATCTTCAGCAGCGTGGACTCGATGCCATCGACCTCTGCCATCTCGAGTACTTCGACGTTAGGGATGAAAGCGCTCCAATGGATGTTGAGGATGGAGCGGAGACAACGCTGGTGGAAGCGTTCTAGGAGCCGTAGGTGATGCCGGTAGAGGACCCATGATTTGGAGCCGAACAGGAGTGTGGGTATGACAACGGCTCTGTATACGCTTATCTTTGTGAGGTTTTTCAGTTGGTTGTTTTTCCAGACTCTTTTGTGTAGTCTTCCAAAGGCGCTATTTGCCTTGGCGAGTCTGTTGTCTATGTCATTGTCGATCCTTGCATCTGATGAAATGGTGCAGCCGAGATAGGTAAACTGGTTGACCGTTTTGAGTTTTGTGTGCCCGATGGAGATGTGGGGGGGCTGGTAGTCATGGTGGGGAGCTGGCTGATGGAGGACCTCAGTTTTCTTCAGGCTGACTTCCAGGTCAAACACTTTGGCAGTTTCCGCAAAGCAGGAAAGTTAGATATACTCCTTTGTTAAAATATTTTTTTAAAATATGGAGTAAAGTACATTTTACAATGGGAATGAGAAATTATCAGGTATCAAGAATGATATTAACACAAAATAAACTTGTACCTTTTACAATAAGTAATCAATCTTTAATATTTGGTTTGGGGCAACTAAAGCGGCATCATCTGCAAAGAGTAGTTCACGGACAAGTTTCTCTTGTGTCTTGGTGTGAGCTTGCAGGCGCCTCAGATTGAAGAGACTGCCATCCGTGCGGTACCGGATGTAAACAGCGTCTTCATTGTTGGGGTCTTTCATGGCTTGTCCGTGAACTACTCTTTGCAGATGATGCCGCTTTAGTTGCCCATTCAGAGCCAGCTCTTCAGCGCTTGACGTCCTGCTTTGCGGAAACTGCCAAAATGTTTGGCCTGGAAGTCAGCCTGAAGAAAACTGAGGTCCTCCATCAGCCAGCTCCCCACCATGACTACCAGCCCCCCCACATCTCCATCGGGCACACAAAACTCAAAACGGTCAACCAGTTTACCTATCTTGGCTGCACCATTTCATCAGATGCAAGGATCGACAATGAGATAGACAACAGACTCGCCAAGGCAAATAGCGCCTTTGGAAGACTACACAAAAGAGTCTGGAAAAACAACCAACTGAAAAACCTCACAAAGATAAGCGTATACAGAGCCGTTGTCATACCCACACTCCTGTTCGGCTCCGAATCATGGGTCCTCTACCGGCACCACCTACGGCTCCTAGAACGCTTCCACCAGCGTTGTCTCCGCTCCATCCTCAACATCCATTGGAGCGCTCACACCCCTAACGTCGAGGTACTCGAGATGGCAGAGGTCGACAGCATCGAGTCCACGCTGCTGAAGATCCAGCTGCGCTGGATGGGTCACGTCTCCAGAATGGAGGACCATCGCCTTCCCAAGATCGTATTATATGGCGAGCTCTCCACTGGCCACCGTGACAGAGGTGCACCAAAGAAAAGGTACAAGGACTGCCTAAAGAAATCTCTTGGTGCCTGCCACATTGACCACCGCCAGTGGGCTGATAACGCCTCAAACCGTGCATCTTGGCGCCTCACAGTTTGGCGGGCAGCAGCCTCCTTTGAAGAAGACCGCAGAGCCCACCTCACTGACAAAAGGCAAAGGAGGAAAAACCCAACACCCAACCCCAACCAACCAATTTTCCCTTGCAACCGCTGCAATCGTGTCTGTCTGTCCCGCATCGGACTGGTCAGCCACAAACGAGCCTGCAGCTGACGTGGACTTTTTTACCCCCTCCATAAATCTTCGTCCGCGAAGCCAAGCCAAAGAAGAAGAAGAAGAAAGAAAGAAGAATCAATCTTTAATATTTGGTTTAACAAAGGAATTAAGAGAATAAAAGATTGTTTTCAGGGCACAACTTTAATGACATTTGAACAATTGAAAAACAAATAAGGAATACAAAACAATACAATTTTTTTTATTATGAATTAAAAGCATATTTAAAGAAAAAAATTAGGACCAGCTTTGGTATTACCTGAACAAAGTTATTTAGAAAATTTAATTACAAATGTGTCTATTAAAAAGTTTATCTCAATTATGTATAAAACTTTTCAAAAAGGAATGTATAAACGAGGAGTTCATAAGTCAAGAATGGGAGACAAATGGAGAAACCTTGCTAGAACTTTATCGAGACAGTATGACCAATATAATAAATATTCTTTATAGGATGGTAAAATATTTTTTACATCAATTATGCTTCTCAGAAATTAAATGGATTGAATTTAAAATTTTCAGATAAATGTTTTAGATGTAATCAGGATATAAGTACTTTTTTTTACATTCTACCTGGATTGTCCAAAATTAAGACCTTGGATAGAATTGGGTTTATTTTTAGAACGAGTGATAGAAGTTAAATTTCCACAGGATTCAAATATTTTTCTACTTGGGAATATATTTGGTACAGAATTGGAATTGAAATTAAATAAATATCAAAAAGGATTTATAAAGATTTCTCTAGCATTGATGAGGAAATGCATAGCAGTAATGTGGAAGTCTGATGTTTATTTGGGGATGGGTAGATGTCATGCTGAAATACATAGTTGTATACCACTCAAAGATTACATAAATTACGGAAAGATTTGGGAACTATATCTTCAAATTGTAGGAATTAGGTTGTAATCACCCAACCTAGGTCTTCCGATTCCTTAAAATCAAGATATATTTTGCAAATAGTTTTATTAACTTTTATTATTATTCAATAATGCCCAGATGTTTCCTTTCTTTTTTTCTTTTGAGACTGAATTCTATGCGGAGATGGGGGTTTAAAATCATTATGTATTAATCATTAGTATTTTGAACAAGACAATTATGTATAATTTTAATTCATATGTGAAAATTTAAATAAAATTTTTAACAAAGGGCACTTTCATCAAGAAAAAGTCACAGTTGCAGATTTCCTGGAAGTTTACCTTCCAGTGAGTGCTACCTTCCTTTCTGCTATTGAAAAGTTCACCTCTATTCATGACTGTCAGTGGGATAGGATCTTTTGTGAGGCCTGTAGCCCCTTTTTCACTGGCATCCTGTCCCAGGAATTAACTGGTAATTTACTGGGGCAAGGCCCAGTGTAAAAGGAACACTGAACGCCAGAGTCAAATGGCATCATTTCATGCTGGGGATTAACTTACTTATATCCCAGTGTGCTGATTAAAAAATAGTGGAAAAGGGACAGCAGAAAGTCGCTCGTTTCCAGTTGAAGATGGAACACTCCGATCCTCGGGGATGAGTTGTGTTCAGTGGAAAAGCAATTAGTGTCGCAGTTAATGGTGGCCTAGTAAAAACAGCAAAAAGAGCTTCCTATTCCAGGACACTGAACAGCCAATTAATTGGGATGTCAGTGGAATAGGGACTATTGATGCACTCAAGGACTTGCATGTGTCATGGATAGTGGCAAGAATCTGGACCTCCTGTGCTCTTTCTACCTATCATATTTCCTTTTTGATAACAATTGTTTTGTTCAGACTTTGCCTTTTCACTATGGACTTGGTGGAACTTTCAATCTGAAGTGTCTTTGCAGTCAAATAGCTCCTGGATATGCATCAATCCAGTCCTCGTGTTTTCTGCCAAGACTTGAAATATCTGTTCACAGATACTAGCTATAGAGAACTTTGGGTCTGTCCAAATGCTGTGCAGCTCCCATTGGTTGGGAATTATCAGGTTTTCTGTATATACACTTGTTTTAAATGCACAGATTAAAGGAATGAATAGGGTTGTTAGTGTTGTAGGAGAGATTATCTGGTCAAAGTAATTGTACAGTCTTGCAAATTTCCTGTTGCATTTTGTTTTTGCATGTGGCTGGTTAGCTTGCTGAAATTAGGTTCTGTTGTCAGCTTATACTTGGTTTATTCAGCCCAACCCAGTTTACAGATTTTGTGACTGCAGTAACTCCAAGAACAGAATCCTCTTCATGGGTTTTTAAATATTTGCTACGTCATCCTTTGTGGATGGAAAATTTAATTTCTTTGAATTTCTAAAGATAGCAGAATTGTTCAGAGCATTTCCTGAATAAATTTGAATGTGATTGGAAATTAACTTTGATCTTCAACAAACAAAAATCTTTTAACAGATTTAATGCATCTTTAGGTGAGCAGATTTTGAACAAATATCAGGGAAATCCAGATGAATGAATAAATTGATGGTTTATTTCCTGTGATATCGGAGGACACCATTCATCCTACTGAGTCTATGCAGGCTTTCAGACCAATTCCATTAGTCCCGTTTCTCTATTTCCTCACACGGGCTCATTAACCTCTGATACTCCTGCCATTCACTCACATTGGGGAACTTTACTGGAGCCAAATAATCTTTAGGAAGTAGGATGAAACTGGAATGCCCAGGGGGTAGACGGTGACAGGAAAACGGTGCAGATACCACACACCACCCAAGGTTAGAATTGTAGCTGCATTGCTGGAACTGTGACATCTGCACCATATGCAACACCACCTTGCTGCACAGACATGACCATTTTTTGGTATCTTGGAGATCAATAAAAAGAGGGAAGAAATACCTTATTTTTATTCTTAATAATTTTGCCTTCTAAATTTAAAATATTAATTTTCTTTACTTGGATCTTTAATGTTTTCAGTGAGCTTCCATTACTAATGTGTGTATTATCTTTCTTTGCAGTTAAAGAGATGGTGGACAATCCATATGATACACGGTCTGACAGTTTTTACTTTGTGGACAGCAAGCTGATCATGCACAACAAGGCAGATTATGCATATAATGGAGGACAGTAGTGAATCTGTGCTAAAAGTGTATTTCAGCAGCGACATCTCCCATTCATTGCACTGATAATGAAGAGGATGGCTTTTTGGCTGTGTGAATTAATGACCTTTTATCATTTCTATGCATTCTGCACCAGAGGGAAATAATTCTGTTAAGTTTTCTAAGGTGATTCAGTCTTTGAGCTGGATATCACACATATTGATGTATGTAATGTTTCCTGTACCTAAAATGAATGCCTAGTTGTGATGAAAGATTTTCACAAGATAAGTTCCTATATTTTTCTGTACTTGTAGTAAAAGATTCATGCCACTGAGTTTGAACATAGCCTTGCACTATGGTTGAGTGTGGGTGGAAGACTCTAGAGCAGTGGTTCCCAACCTTTTTCTTTCCACTCACATACGACCTTAAGTATTCCTTATGCCATAGGTGCTCTGTGATTAGTAAGGGATTGGTTAAGGTGGTATATGGGTGGAAAGAAAAAGGTTGAAAACCACTGTTTTAATTGTACCTAATTGACTTGTTATGTGCAGTGTTTCATAACTCCACAGAAAATGGGCTAATGACAATTTGTCTTGAGCAAAATATTTCAGTAACAATTGGGTCGAGAGCAGTGCTTCTCAACCTTCCGTTCCCACTCACGTCCCACCTTAAGCCATCCCTTACTAATCACAGAGCACCAATAGCATTGGGATTACTTAAAGTGGGATGTGAGTGGGGAAAAAAAAGGTTGGGCACCACTGCTCTAGAGGTAGTTTCCTTTGAGGTCCAGATTATTCCCCATTTAAACAAGTTATTATAGGCTGATTAGCCTCTTCCTTTATGTTATAGTGCACATTTTCTTAAAAGAAAATCATTTACTTTATGAACACTGCAATACTTTGTATCTTCCATGGAGCAGTATCCAAGACCAAACTTGAATATTTACCTGAAACTACTTATTTATCATCAGCTAGAGTTTGACCTATCAAATAATTAGATGCAAAGATTTTTGCAGTTGTTATTTTTACATTGACATTTTTTCACAAAACTTGGCTGTCCTGGTTTTCAAATCAGACATTGTATAGCTTTGTTTTTAAGAAGCTGATCTTATTTGGTGTCCAAGACAGCTTTTCATCTTAATTGTTAATGTGAGTAGCAAAATCAGCACCATTAAAGACTATTTATAGTATTACTGAACAACATAGTTTTGTGATGGTCCAAACTGTTGTGAGTTGCGAAAAGTTTGTGGATTTATTTAATTTCCTTGTTTTCCACATCTGTTACAAATCTTCATCCAGCAAAAAAAAATTCACGTGTGTGTGATGAATGAAAATTGATATCCAAAATTACATATTCAAAACAGAAATATAATATTGGTATCATTAATTTTCTTCATAACTTAAACTCTATTCTAATTCTGAGGTTCTGTACCATAGTTGACTACTCAGAAAACTTGGTTTATAAGGGATACAATAAATGGTCACAATGAGTTAAAATGTACTTTTAAGCTTATGCCTAATTTCTAAATAATTCTATTGACTTGACTTGAATGTATTTACCAATATTGTAAGTGATTGTTACAGGCACAATTTAGATGAGACTGAAATAAGTTCATATTTCTTGGTTTGTCTGCTTTAAATTGTAAGAACTGTTAAAGCTACTTTTAGCACACTAAGCTTAATTTTATGTATGTTTAGTATATCTGCCTACAACTTGACCCATTTATTAATGTTATAGTTTGTCCCATAACATTACCTCTTGATTACTGCAAAATCTTTTATGGCTTGGCTTCTAGACAGAAAATGGCTGAGAATTCTAAGCCTATGATTTCTCAGAACTAATTGCAGACTTTGAAGATATTCAACTTCTGAATCAAACTTCAGTCTGCAAGTGCCAGAAAATTATTTTACAAGTACTTAGCGTCTTTGCACTGATATTATTCTGAACGTAATATAATCTGATGGACCCCTTTTCACAGTCATAGATTAAAGAAGCTGATCGGGACTGTTAGGAATATCATTTGGGTTAAAGGGTCTGGCCTTGGATTAGATGTAGAGTTGCTTTCATTTGGGCTGGGAATGCTTTTTTAAATTTAGATAATATATACGATAGTCATTGGTGGGCATGATTATTTGCTTAATGTATTGGGATGGTTGTTTCACAACTTGGTTGATCTTAAGAAAATATCTGAACACGTTGGTATTACAATATTGCTGTCAGTATTTTCATCAGATTGTTTTGTTTTTAAATAGGCAATCTTGGCATCAGGCTATTGTTAGGTGCAGATGGAATGGAACAATGTTGATCATTTCTTGGTAGTTTTAAAGCATTTTAGTTTAAATAGTGAGTGCCGATTATGTTGACTCGAAGAACTTTCTCTGTGTGATTTTATACTACCAATAGTTATATGTTACTTTCCACCATTGCATTATGGTAGTTTCCCCTAACACTTTCGATGAATCCATGCCAATAAAGTGTTGATACCATTAGCACTTTTTATGTAAGCACAGCAGAAATGATTATGATTTACATCCCTTGATGTAAAATGCAAGTTTAAATGGGTATATTAGGAGTTTGGCACATCATTTATCTTGGCAAAGTATTGACTAAATTTCAATTTACAACCTTTCAGTGTTCTTCTCCAATCGACCCTTTTATTTCCATCTTCTGTTGCTGTGTTTTCTATGTACCTACCAGCAAAAGAAAATCCCCAAAGACCAAGTGGACGCCACTGAAAAAGAAACCATAAGGCAAGAAGCTGAAATATGGAGCTACTTAACTAAGGGCCTATTCATTGCTGAGCTGCATGAGATGGTGAAGTTGGCTGCTTGCAGATTGTTGTTCTAGGTGGAAGCTAAAAGTTAATTTTGGTTTGATCCCATCTTTTGTTAGCCTAGACAGGTAGGGAAACATCTGTTTCATGTAAATTTTCTGTCTATGGTGTTCATTGATATTTTTGCACCGTTTTGTATTTTAACCGTACTTCTGATATCTGATCTACCTCTGGCAAAAAAAATTGTAGACATTGGGAGTAATTTTGAAGAATTACTTGGCATTGCTAGGAAATCAGAAGTAAATGTCCAAGCCGTGTTTTGTTTTGCTTTTACTATGAGCTGCTTTGTACAATAAAATTCAATGTGTAGCATCTGCTTGGCACCTCTACAGCCTTTTCTTCCAATGGCCAATTAAAATTTTGAAATATTTATTCAACATTGAAATACCAGTATTCTTTTTGTATAGACTCAATATTCTTTTTGTATAGATTCTAAATGAGCAGTTAAGTATCTGCCTCCACAAATACTTTTAACAATTGCATTTTTTTTTTCCATTTGGAAGTATCTGACAAGCTTTCTGAAAGAGAGAGTTTTGCTCTGTCAGCTTCTCATTCAATTTACCGTCTAAATGTTTTGTGAATTGATGCACAATTTATTGTCTTCAATGTGGAGTGTTAGATTCTCCTGTACAGTTGCTGCTATTACAAATTCTCATCAATGTTATCCTTTTCACCTTAAATGTGGGATGTTTTCCATCTTAAAAGATTTGAGTTGATGCCACATGACACTTTCTTTATTCTCCACCATGAATTATGTGGTATCCTCACTGGATCAATTTATTTAACCATGTCCTAATATTGTCTTATCCAAAAGAGAAGAATGAATTTTTTTTTGCTCTTTTACAGGTCTGTTTATCAAATTGTTTTTTTTTTTTTAAAAACTGCAACTGTATGATCAGCAGCAATTGAAATTATAACCCGAACAGTCACGAGCAGTTTTTTTCAGCTGTTGGAAAATTATTATACCATTCTGTGATGTACATTGATTTTAGTTAACAGCATTTATTTTGATGTCAGAAAGAGTATTTTTTAAAAAAAATCATTGCTTTAGAAAGAATTGGTAAAGGTGTGATCAATGATCCCTAATGCAGCTAGAGAAGTGGAGTAGGCTAGCTAGTGTTCTTAAATCTTATTCTTGTAACATGAACTGAAAAGAAAATTTGGTGATGGTTATCATTTCTATAATTGTATTAGGATATTGCAGTTGTTTGTTGTGCTTTCTCCCAAGTTCCTTAACATGAATTTTTCACTGTAACCCAGAATTGTTTTTGTGTCACAGCCATTACAGTAGAATATTGTCTTCAGTTGAGCATTACAATTCTTTCATTAATAGAACACCAGAAAACAACTTTGCATTGCTCCTCAAATGAAGCCACAAGTACATGTGATACAACCTAAAAAAAAATGCTTGCTTCATCTGCAATAACAATTCTTGCTTTTATTTTGAGAGAAAATGGAAAGAGGTAGAGATGCATCTGCCCCTGAGTTTCTTAAATGCATTGATATATAACCTAACTTCCTAATGGAGTAATTCCCACCACTTAATTCTGAGCATCTTGTTTACGTGTTATAAGGTGAGATTCCTGAACTCCAAAAATTTTTTTAAGAAACTAGAGATGCTTAATTCTATTGGGTAGAAGTACTGAATAAAGATTAATTGAGTGAATGGTGAAAACATATAATGAAATCATTTACAATTGTTTATCCTATTTACTCAGAAATTCATCAAATATGTAATGTCTAATCTAGATCTTTGATCTGATATACTTCCTTTTTATATTAGTCTCCTTAAGTCAGTTATCTACCACAGAAAAGATTACTGCATTCAGCCTTCCATTTGATTTTATCGTATTGCACAGGTTTCCTATTTTGCCATGCTTGTTATCTTTTTTACCCAAGTCAATGCAAAATAGTGTGAACTAAAAAAAAAATTTGTACAAAAATTTTGATTTCCCCCCCCTCCCCACATGCCCTTGAGAGAATCACTCAAAAGAAAAAGTCTTGAAGGCACTGCAGTGGAGCTCTTCTCACCAGAGGTAGAAACCCGATCCATTCCAAGATGTCCATCACAAATTTGAATAAAATGTGGAAAATAAGTCTGGTGTTGCCATTACAAAAGTTTCTGCATTTGTATGAAGGTCAGAAATGAGTTCAACAAAATGAGTGTCAGCTCCCACCCTAGCCAAAGCTTTAAAAATATGCTTTTGGCTAACAGGAGTCAGACTTTTGCCAGATCGACAAAGACTACTGCCACTTCTTTGTGCTTCCTTTTGGCCCCCATCATTTAAGTTGTTAAAAATGGCAATGTTTTGATTACAGCTGAGGGTGGTAATGACAAATCCATCCTAACGGCTGTTAAGTTTCACTGCATCACCTGGACATTTTGCCAAGATTTTTGTAAATATCTATAAAAGGATAAATCAACTAGTGATAGTACATCAATTATCTACATGCTGCAATTTACTGGCATTGTCATATTTTGAGATAAGGACTGCCCACCCAAAGTGTCCGGGACCACTGGAGTATTTTAAAATCTAAAATTTTGTCCATTCTAAAATCTTGGATGAGATCTGTTATTCACCTAAACAATCAATATGAGGGTTATATTTTCCCATGTCTGTCTTTAATGCTAAAAATTGCAAACTGAGATGCAGTTCGAAGATTTCTAAATTGATGGGACAACTGATCTCAGCTGGGCTAATCAATTGCCCAGCCAGGCCTTTCCACTCTTTATTACACATTTCTTGTATTCTTTTAAAAACTTTCTTAGGTACAGGCCTCTTCAGGCCTGAATTAAAATCATTGTTTCTGGGCCTTCTTGTCTCCTCCTCTTTTAATATTTCTAATCCTGATCTTATTCCTTACACATATTGGTTCAAAGATTAGTTGACCTATCTAAAACTTTACTACAACTAACTTTGGTGCCAGTTGCATCTCTAGCTTCAAAAAAATCCATTTCATCTAAAAGTTGACAAATTCAAAAGCCCATACTAAAAACATACAAAATAAAATCAGCAAGAATTTCTACAATTCCATCCTCATTTTGATCATTTTCCTGAGATTTATCCTTATTAACCACATCATTATCCATCGGGTAATTCTTATTTTAAATTCAACTGTTATCTGATACTCTTTTGTTGGATTTGTCTCAAGCTCTAAGGCAATAAAAACATTTGTTTTTCTTACTTTGAAACTTCTTTTGCAGCTCCAACAAATGTCTGGTCCTCTGACTCCATTGATGACACCCTGCCTTTCTCCTTAATGCTACTAATCAGTAGTTGCCTACTAGGGTTCTCTACTGTGCAGGGGGGAGGGGGAAATGTGTGTGAGCATGGCGGTTGTGCTGACCAAGACCTACTTTCTTGAGTAAGCATGAATCCCTGTACTCAAGAGTTTAGGTCAGCTCCTGACTCATTAGGCTTCTATTTAATGATTGAGCAGCACATTTACCACTATCATGTTGGATATCTGTCTTCTCACAAAATGTTTATTAAAGCTATTAAAAGGACTAAAACCCTCATGTATAATTAAACCTTTACTAACATGAGGAAAGCAATACCAAGACTGCTTTCTTGTATGCAAGAAAAATCCATCTGATTATGTAATCTTACAATAATTAACTGGATTACTGGCTTTAGATGACTTGATCTTCCTACCTATCTATAGATCTGGGGTTATAGTGAAAAGGAGAACGTAAAATCAGTTTGTCTCTTGTAATTTCTATTCAATGAAATTAAAGGTGTTTAAACTATACATGTAAATTGAAAGCTTGTTTTTTATGGGCTATTTCCAACAATACTTAAAAAATTTAAATGTTTGTTTAAACAAGCCGCAGATGCTAAAACTAATTGGGAAAGCATGCAAAATAAAGCAGTTTGGAAATTTGCTTGATGGTGGTATGATTAACATCCAAATCTCTCTGGTGTTTCACTTTTATCTTACGGAGCTTTTTTTATTGCTTCAGTGTTTCATCAAAACTTTATTCATTCCATTATTGGTACCAAATTGAATTAGTGATGTGAAATGTATTTTGGGGACTTTTATGAAGGGTAATAAATGTCACTGAGTAAATCATATATTTTTGAATGATAATTTGTTTAATATTTTCACAGGAAATATAAGATACATAAATTCACATCTGTGACTGGATGCTTTATAATTGCATTAGAATGTTGAACTATTTTGTAACACACTGTCGTCTAATTTTCATGTTTTAAAGTGATAGGTGGCTTGTTTGTATAAAATATTATTTTGTCACCACAGAAGAGTAATAAAGATGTTTGATTTTCAACTTTGCATTTGCTAATTATGGAACCTTCAAACTCTGAACAGGATTCTGTTGTGGGTAGGATGATTCACTGTTGGATTCAGTAACTGGAACGTGTGCGGATAAAAGAAGCAAAGGTGGAGATTGACAAGCAATACTGCTAAAAATATTGAGGGTGACTTGAGGTGATGAGCAGATCCTTACATCTCATTAATGGAAAGAGTTAACGAGATAAAGCTGAAGGTAATGCCAGGACTCCAATACATCTTCCAGTCTTTGCCAATACCATTGCCACAATCTTTTTTAAAGGCACTGAATTACAGTATAAATAATTTTTTTTAAACTTTATTTAAAGATTTTATCACAGGAATAAAAAGAAAAATTACATTTAAAGAAAAGATATAAAATAAAATAATATAATTACAATACAACATTAATAACCTAACTTAATTCAACCTAACCCCCCCCACATATACAAGAACTAAAAAAATCTATATATAAAAAAACCCCCACCCTTCCCCTCCCCCAAAATAAAGAGTGAAGAATTAGTAAAATTAACAATATTATATTAAAAAAACACAAAGAAAAAGAAAAATATGACAAATAAAAATAATTTTAAAAATTTATCAGATCTAAAATATCACATCTAGGAACATACTTAAATCAAACTTAATTGCATATACTTAACAAATGGAGTCCACTTCAACTTATAAAAAGACATCTTGAATTGAAAAAGATATCCTTTCCATAATTAAACAAGACTTCATCTCTAAATACCACCTATCCAAAGTTAGTATATTTCTATCTTTCCAAGTAGACGCTATACATTTCTTGGCCACTGCTAAAGCTAAATAGATAAAAGAAATCTGATAATCATTTAATCCTAAATCAATTAATGATTGCATATTCCCTAATAAAAATATATCAGGATCTAATACAACACAAATATTATATAATCTATTAAATATAGATTAAATACCTTTCCAAAACTGTTGCAATCGGTCACAGGACCAGACAGCATGTAAAAAAAGTACTAGCTGTCTGGTCACAACGAAAACAACAATCTGACTTACTAAGACCAAATTTTTTTAAAATTTTCTGGTGTTAAATATAATTGATGTATAAAATTATAATTAATCATCGCTAATCTAGCATTAATCAATTTCCAAATACTGTTTGGACAAATTTCCATCCAAGCTTCTTCAGCTATTGTAGAACCTAAATCTTTTTCCCATTTCAACTTATCTTTATCCCAATCTTTCTTACTTTCATTTTCTTGTAAAATACAATACAAATCAGATATATACCCCTTTTCTGGTATTGAAAGTACATATTTCTCAAAACTAGTTTCGGGCAATAAAGTCATTTGCCGACCACATATCTGTTTTACAAATGATCTTAACTGAATACAGAATTTCCACTAATACCAAATTTCTTTTGTCCTTCAAAAAAACAATCAGATAAGTTTTTTATTCCTTTCCTTTCCCATTGTTTCAAAGTGATATTGGAGACCATAAAAGGAACAAGTTGATTATTATATAATGGAAATCGCCCAGACCATTTATTTTTAAGCTCCATTTTATCAAGTTTACTCATCTATAGATTCAATAAATGTTTCAATATTGGTACATCATAAGTTCGTAACAATTTTTTATTCCATCGAAACAAAAATTCATGTGGAGATTTTTCTAAAATAACTGCCAGTTCTATCTTTGCCCAACTAGGCAGATCCTCCATATTCATTAATGCACTAAGAAATTTAAATTGAGCTGCTTCATAATAATATTGAAAATTAGGTAATCTCAAACCTCCAAATTGAAAGTCCCACATCAACTTTTTAATTGCTACCCTCGGAAATTTTCCCTTCCATAAAAATTCTCTAACTGCTTTATATAAATCCTTAAAAAAACTTTTTTTTTAAAAAAAAAAGGAATTGATTGAAATAAATATTGCATCCGAGGAAAAATATCCATTTTTATAGTATTAATCCTCCCCAATAAACCTAAAGGTAAGTCCTTCCACCTAATCAAATCTAGTTTAATCTTTTTTATTAAAGGAAGGTAATTAATTGAATATAGATCTTGATATTCCGTATTGACATTAATTCCCAAATATTTAATTTGTTTTGTCCACTTCAATTTCGTAATATTTTTATAAATCGAATAATCATCTTTACAAATTGACAAAGTTTCACTTTTAGCCCAATTTACCTTATAACCAGATAATTGACCATAATTTTCTAAAGATTCTTGAATTGCTGGTAAAGAAATATCAGAGTCTACCAGGTATAATAAAACATCATCTGCAAATAAATGAATCTTGTATTCCTCATTCAAAACTCTCATACCCTTAATATTTTCATTTTGACATATACTGTGCCAAAGGTTCAATAACTATAGCAAATAAAGCAGGTGACAATGGACATCCTTGTCTAGTAGACCTTGTTAAATCAAAAGATTCTGAAATCTGTCCATTAGTAGCAACTCTAGCCTTCGGACTATTATATAAAGCCTTTATCAATCCAATAAACGAAGAACCAAAACAAAATTCCTCAAGGACTTTAAATAAAAACTTCCATTCCACTCTATCAAAAGCCTTTTCTGCATCTAATGATACACTATTGGATAATTCATTTGAGATTTAAATTTATTTATCAAAGTAATTAGTCGCAAAATATTATCAGACGCATATCTTTTTTATAAATCCTGTTTGATCTTTATGTATTATTTTAGGTAAATATTGAGCCAATCTATTAGCCATAACTTTAGCTACAATTTTATAATCTACATTTAACAACGATATTGGTCGATAAGAAGAAACCTGTAAAGGATCTTTATTTTTTTGGTATAACCGTAATTATTGCATTAGAACAAGATTCAGATAATTGAAAAGTTTTATAAATTTGCTGTATTACATTCTTATAAATAGAAGATATATCAGCATAAAAAGTTTTATAAAATTCTATAGAGAACCCGTCTTCACCGGGTGCCTTTCCATTTGGCATATCTCTTATAGCCATTTCAATTTCATTCTCTATAAAAGATTTATCCAACTCTTGTCTATCTTCTTGATTCAACTGTGGCAAATTAATATTTTTCAAAAAAGAATCTATTGCATCTTCACTTCCATCTTTACACTCAGATGTATATAATTTTTTATAAAAATTACAAAATTCCTCATTAATTTCTTTGTCTAAAAGTAATACCCAATTTTTTTCTAATTGCTGGTATAATCCTAGATAATTGTTCTTTTTTTTAACTGCCATGATAAAACTTTGAACTTTCTCACCCCATTCATAAAACTTATGTTTAGTTCAATTCATTAAACATTCAAATCGATGTTTGTAATTCATTATACTTTAATTTTAAATTAGTTAACTGGTTCTTTTGTATTTCAGTAGCATTTTTTTGAAATTCTTTTTCATTAACAGTTATCTTTTTCTCTAAATCTTCAATCTCTCTAATTCTCTCTTTCTTTACTTTAGATGCATAGCTACTAATTTGACTTCGTAAAAAGCTTTCATTGCGTCCCATAAAACAAAATGACTAGAAACAGAGTTAACATTATTACTAATAAAATTCTCAATTTGTTTTTTTAAATAACTAATAAATTCTGGTTTTTGTAATAACATAATGTTAAATCTCCATCTCGGGGTTCTCTGAACATCTTGTGAACTCTGATATTCTAATAATAATAATGAATGATCTGAGACCAACCTTGCCTTATAATCCACAGATATAACCTTATCCTGCAAATGTGTTGAAATTAAGAAATAATCAATTCTTGAAAAGGAATTATGACGTGAAGAATAAAAAGAAAAATCTTTCTCTGTAGGATTAAGTCTTCGCCAAATATCAACTAAATTCAAATCTTTCATCATATTGGTCACTTGTACTGCCATCTTGGATTTCTTAATTACTCTTGGATACTTGTCCAATAAAGGCTCCAATACCACATTCAAATCTCCCCCAATCATCACATTGGAATTTGTCCAAGTAATAAAGACACATCTACAATAAAAGCTGTATCTTCAATATTTGGAGCATAAACATCAAGCAGAGTCCAAGCCTCATTAAGAATTGTACAATTCAGTTTTAATAATCTTCCTCCATTTTTCTCTTCATTCTGTAACTGAAATGGTAAATTCTTATGCACCAGAATTGCCACTCCTTTCGCCTTTGAATTAAATGAAGAATAGAAAACTTGTCCAACCCATTCACGTTTAAGTTTGAAATGTTCCTTATCTGTTAAATGAGTTTCCTGCAAAAAAAACCACATCAACTTTTAATTTTAAGTAATTAAGTACTTTCTTACGCTTAATAGGATTATTTAAACTCTGAACATTAAGAGAGGCAAACTTAAGTTTAGACATTACTTACAATAACACAAAGAAAAAGAACGAGAAAAAAAGAAAAGAGAAAAAAAAGAAAAACACCCCTTCCCTTATCCCCTCCTAAAACTACAAAAAAGAAAAAAAAATTTAAAGATAATAATAAAAAAAACTTCACTCCTTAATCCAAAAATTGATTAAAAAAAAAAGAACAGGTAGGAGTTTGCAACCACCTCCTCCTGTATCAACCGCTAATGCGGTAACTCCCACAAAATATTGCGTGTGAGATAACTCACACGTAGCTGATGACTACTGGAAAATGATGCCCACCCAACTCCCTCTCCCAACTCCTGTTTCACATTAAACTATCATCATTATCTGAAATCTTCTCAGAAATTTTTTTTTAAATCAACTTTGTCACTCCGACCACCATTTCTTCTTGGAATTCGGTTCCCATCTTGGGTCTCCACTCTCCTTGGAGACCGTGGTGGACTATGTCTTTCCTGAAATTGCACAATTGGCAATAATTGAGCAAAGTCCATGGCCAGTATAAAGAAATTCATCTGTACCCAGAATAGCTTTAAAAGAACTGACATGGGACTACAGCTTGGAGGGGAGGTCTAAGGTTGTCTGATTTTAAGAAATATTATCTAGCAGCTCAGTCGAGGTTCCTTGCGTCGTTCTTTTAGGAGGAGAAAACCACACACTTGGGTGCATGCAATGGGGGAGAGGACAGCAAAGGATTTCATACAAAAATGGGATGCCAAATTAATAGGGGAAAAAAAAACAGAAAACCCAATCTGAAACGTCTGATTAAAATCTGGCACGAGATCAATTAATGTATTGGAGAGGAAGTGAAAATATTGCCAAAGGTGCCATGGACTCGTAATGAATTGCTGCCCATGAACATGGGCAATAAAATTCTGGAGATTTGGCATCGGCAGGGGATCCAATAGATTGAGGACTCCTACGAAGAGAGGCAGCGTATGTCCTTTGAGCAGCGAAAAGGTAAATACAATTTATGGGACCTTTCATTGTTTCCTCCAGTTAAGATTATTTCTAAGGGAGGGGGGAGGGACCCTGCAATTACCTGGCCTACACCTAATGTGGTTAAAGGGTTGCTTTGACTGGGAAACCACCCAAATTTATTTCAAGAATGCACTCAGTACTCCAAGGTGAAAGCCCCAAGCAGGGGCTACACAGATCAAGAGAGAGATGGGAGTCAGACCTGGTTATCACAATTGATGAGAGATGTTGGTGAGATTGGTGTAGAGATAGTGTGACAACAGTTATTAATTCTAGATACAGACTGGTTCAATACAACTTTATGTACCAGCTCTACCTCACACCTCAAAAGATTCACAAGGCAAAACCAGAGGAGCTGGAGTTGTGCTTCAGATGTGGAGTGAAGTTGGGAACATTTGTTTATGCAACGTGGTCCTGCACAAAGCTAGCACCATTTTGGCAGGATTTAGCTGTCATACTTATCAGAATAACGAAGGTAACCTTTCCACCGGATCCAACGTTGTATCTGCTGGGGAACCTTGTGGACATAAGCTACAAGTTAACCAAATTCAATACTTATTTATTTCTTTGTCCATAGCAAAAAAAAAGTGCATAGCAATGACCTGGAAATCTGACTCCCTTCTTATCAATAAATGGATTGCTGAGATGCATAGCTGTATTCCCATGGAAAAAACATCACATATAATCTTAGAAACCAACTCAGCACCTTTATTAAAATATGACAGCCATATCTGATGTACACAGGAGCACAGCTGTAGCCACTCCCTGACAAAGACTTGGAGAGATCTACCAATAGATGGATTAATGAAAGTAATTATATAAGGGGGTGGCTCCACAACCTCTATGGACACTTACTGGAAATGCTGACATCACATCTAGCCTCCTCTTCTTTTTGTTTTCTCTGTCTTTTCCTTATTTTCTGGTTGGGGGGGGGAGGTTGTAATAGGAGTGGAAGAAACACCATGTGTATGTAGATTGCTGGGAGATGTTGATATATTTCTGTAACAGTGATGTTATCTCCTTGTTTATTGATGGAAAATTAAAAATGTCCAGAGCAGATGAGTGGATTATGAGAGATGATATGACGTGTTATGAGAGAATGAAAATACAATAAGTACTGTAAAATTAAATAAAAGAACATTAAATATTTTCAAGGCAAATCATGAAAGAAAATAATCATAAAAATGAGAACTTGGAAAGATAATAAAAAATTAAATCTTTATTTTGCTTCTATGTTAATCAGGGCTAGAGAATGGGTAATTATGATATTTGAGGATGAGATGAATAATGATATAAGTGAATTTTCAGTAGAAAAAAGTGAGTCTATTATAAATTAATTAAACTTGGACAATATCCCCGCCATCCCACTTTGACCCGATAGATTACATTTATGCTCTTTTAGAAAAATCTAGGGAAGCTATTGCTGATATCATACCATTTATAGTTGATATTTTATAAAATTTAATTGTATAAATGGAATTATAATACTCGTAGTAGAAAAACAAAAGGAAATTCGATTAAAGAAGAAAATGGAAGGGAATTGAGAAACAAAAAGTATAATAATAAATTGTCAGGACATACTTCAAAAAGGGAAATCTTGCTTGACCAATTTTTGAAGAGCAATGATTAGGTTTTCAGCAGGCCTTTAAGATACATTAATAAAGCTAGATGGTGAATTGGAAATAAACTGGAATAATGCTTTACTAATTGTCTTCCACACACTAGGACAGTGGGGGTAAACTTAAAATTATGTCACAGTGGTGGCTCGCAGAGTTTCTGGCAAGTCTGTGACAGATCTGACAGAGAACTCTGCGTGCAGGGCAAGCCCATAGCCTGGCGGCTGATGTCATAAAGGTCCCAGGAGTTGCAAGCGTCATTGGATTCCAAGGGATGTAAATGCAGTCAAGAGTTCAACTCACTTTCAACTTTCACTTGCTGTGTGCCTATTGCAACTACATTGGTGTCCTCGATGGTCAGCATTTTGACCCAACAATGACCGACCCAAGGACGCAGAATGCAGTTTCACTGAAACTGCCAACTTTCTGGACCTCGTAGCCGCAGGTCTGATTAGAACAGACTGAAGCCCAATTCCAGGTCAGGCAAATCATCTCGGATGCCACAAAGTACTACTATGTGGTCGGTTCACTCAACCAGGAAACACCAGGCTTCACCAGGAATCATTGAATTCCTACACCGGCCATTGGTTGTGAACAGGTATGAAACAATCAAGGTGCTCCTGATCCGTACTTTTGGTCTCACCACTGTGAGCATGCAGCTTAGGCGACTGCTTGCCATCGACACTAGCAGATGGTCATATGTCACGTTTACTGTTTGAACCAGTCTTTTTCAAGCACGACTATTTCAGTGACCCACACAAAGTAGCGGCCTGTGCAGATGTCCTGTGGCACATCAAGCAGCTTGGCGGGATGTCCATCAACTAACTTGATGCAACACACCTTGTGGCACCAACGAAGCCGATGACGCCCACAGCAGCAACTGCAGTTGGGACTGTTGATGGTTTTTTACCTCCAAAAGTGGGGTTTAGGAGCCCACCGTTGCTGTCCATCCTATTCTTTTTTGGGAAACACCAGGGTCGGTTGTTGCTAATGGTTATGGCGACTGGCTACCTTGATAGCCTCCTTTACTTATGGATCGACACTCCAGGTGAAAGTTCTTCATAGACACAAGGGCAGAGGTTAGAGTCTTGCCCCCCCTCAAGCCACAACACCTGCACCTTGGCAGTCAGGACTGGTGCTCACTGCTGCTAACAACAGCAATATTCACACATAAGGCACACTGCCTCCTAGTGGAGCTCAAGAGACGGCACCTAGTGAATACTATGACCTTCTTGCTCAGCAAAGCCAAGTTACTGGCTCCACACCTGGACTCTATGACTTTGTCATGAAACGAATTTGCCAGAATACTAGCGGAGTTCCTGACCATTATTACACTGCAGTTCTCAACAGATGCCCACACATTCTGTACACATTCCCACTCAAGGACCACAGCTACACACCCGGGCACGCAGGCTGCCACCCTACAAACTCCAAGGAGGAGTTCAGGAAAATGGAAGAGATGGGGATCATCTAGCACTCAGACAGCCCATGGGCCTCTCTGCTGGACATGGTGCCCAAATCGGCTGGAGGGAGCCGATGCAGTAATCACAGAAGGCTCAATGATACCACCACGGCCAACCACTACCCAGTGCCCAACATTCAGGACTTTACGGCCAGTTTTCATGGGGCACACATCTTCTCCAAGGCCGGCCTGGTCTGCGGGTATCACCAGATTTTCGTCCACCCCAGCGATATCCCTAAGATGGACTTTATCACCCTGTTCAGCCTTTTCAAATTCCTGTGGATGCCTTTTGGACTTGAATGTGACATAGATATTCCATCGGTCTATTGACTCAGTGGGGTGCAGCTTGGATTTTGTCTTCATCTACTTAGATGATATCCTGATCGCCAGCCGCTTGTACCAAGAGAATTTGACGCACTTGAGTATTTGAATACTGGCAAAATGCTATTTTGGGCTGTCAGCCATTGATTTTCTTGGGCACTACATCGACCGGCATGGAACGGTTCCCTTGCCGGCGAAGGTTGAAGCCATTCACTAGTTTGCCCGGCCCAGTACAGTCAAGGGCCTACAAGAATTCATGGGCATGATCAACTTTTATCATTGATTCCTACCATCAGAGGCCTGAATCATGCGACCCCTGTCTGGCAAGGCCAAGGAAATCACCTGATACACGGAGTCAGTAGCGGCTTTTGAGCAGACCAAGGACGTCCTTGCAAACATCACCCTCCTGGTACACGCAGGTGGATGTGCCCACAGCCCTCACAGTTGACGCTTCCAACTTGGCAGTTGACGGTGTGCTGGAACAACTAATTGAGGGTCAATGGAAACCACTCATGTTCTTTAGCCAGCACCTGCGACCCCCAGAGCTGAAATACAGCGCCTTCAACAGGGAGCTGCTCACCCTTTACCTCACCATCTGGCACTTTCGGTATTTCTTGGAGGGGAGGGAGTTCATGGTCTTCACGGACCACAAACCTCTCACCTTCGCATTTGCCAAAGTGTTGGATCCATGGTCGGCACGGCAGCAACTCCACCTGCCATACATCTCGGAATACACCACCACCATCAAACACATCTCCGGGAGAAACAACATGGTGGCCGATGCACTGTCTCACACCTCCATCCGCTCGGTGCATTCCCTGCCCCAGGATTTGATTACGCGGCACCTGCCATGGCACGGCAGCTGGACGAAGAAATGCCAGCCTACCACACTGCAGTCTCAAGCCTGCAACTTGAGGACATCCCCGTCACCCCAACAGGCAGGAATCTCCTCTGTTATGTGTCCACCAGCCAACCCCAGCCCATCATTCCAGCTGCTTAGAGGTGTCACGTTTTCGATGCACTTTATGGTTTGGTCTATTCAGGCAACCATCCAACTGGTGACGGATAGATTTGCTTGACATGGCCTACGCAAGCAGGTCAGGCACTGGACCAGGATACGTATATACTGCTAGACCTCCAAAGTCCAAAGGCACCTGAAGACCCCCCTTCAACTCTTTCACCCAACGTACATCATTGGTCCGCTGCCAGTCTCCCGGGGAGCAAATTACCTGTTCACCAGGCGGCCAGAATCCATACTGCCCACTGACGTGTCCATGGAGTCCTGCGCCAGAGGCCTCATTGCAAGCTGAGTTGCAGATTTCAGCCTGCCTGCCAACATCACCTCAGACAGGGGACTGCACTTTACATTCACTTTACATACTAATAGGAGGGGATTTCAACCTTAATTTGGATTCAAATATGGATAAAACTAGGGAAAAAATTAACATAAAGAACAAAGTAACCAAATTTATAATTAAATCGATGCAAGAAATGCAACTTTTGGATATATGGAGGAAACAACACCCAAAGGAAAAGGAATATTCATATTATTCGGGTAGACATAAAACATACTCAAGGATCGACCTATTCCTGTTATCAGCTCATATGCAAGACAGAGTAAGAAAAACAGAATATAAAGCTAGAATAATATCGGACCACTCACCCCTGATATTGACAATAGAGTTAGAGGACATCCCTCCAAGAATGTATAGATGGAGATTAAACTCCATGCCACTTAAAAGGCAGGATTTTAGAGAATTCATTGAAAGACAAATTAAAATGTACTTTGAAATAGATACGGAATCAGTGAAAGATAAGTTTATACTATGGGACGCAATGAAAGCGTTCATCAGAGGGCAAATAATAAGTTATGTAACCAAGATGAAGAAGGACTATAATCAGGAAACAGAGCAGTTGGAAAGGGAAATAGTAAATATAGAAAAAGAATTAGCAATGAAGGATGATACAACTAAAAGAAGAGAATTGGCAGATAAAAAAATAAAATATGAAACACTACAAACATATAAGGTGGAGAAGAACATAATGAAGACAAAACAGAAGTATTATGAACTAGGAGAAAAAATGCACAAAATTCTAGCATGGCATCTTAAGACAGAACAAACTAAGAGAATGGTATTGGCATCAAGGAAAAAAGACAAACAAATCACATATAATCCAACGGAGATTAATGAAAACTTCAGAGAATTCTACGAACAATTATACCAAACTGAAAACGAAGGGAAAGAAGACAAAATAGACAAATTTTTAACTAAAATTGAACTACCAAAATTACAAATAGAGGAACAAAATAAATTAACAGAACCATTTGAAATAGTAGAAATACAAGAGATAATAAAAAAAAACCTACCAAATAATAAAACACCAGGAGAGGATGGATTCCCAATAGAATTCTATAAAACATTTAAAGATTTATTAATTCTTTCCCTCCTGGAAGTAATCAACCAGATTGACAAAACACAAAGCTTACCAGATTCATGTAAAACAGCAATAATTACAGTAATACCAAAGCAAGGGAAAGATCCACTCGCACCAGCGTCATATAGACCAATATCATTACTTAACACAGATTATAAGATAATAGCTAAACTATTAGCAAACAGATTAGCAGATTATGTACCTAAAATGGTAAATCTAGACCAAACTGGATTTATTAAAAAAAGACGGACAACAGACAATATTTATAAATTTATTAACTTAATTCATGCAGTAAAAGGGAGTAAAGCGCCAACAGTAGCAGTTGCTTTAGACGCAGAGAAGGCCTTTGACAGAGTAGAATGGAATTATTTATTCAAAGTACTACAAAAATTCAGCCTACCAGAGCAATATATTAATTGAATTAAAGCATTATATAAGGGGCCATTGGCAAAACATAAGTAGATCAACAAGGCAGGGATGTCCACTATCTCCCTCACTGTTCGCATTAGCTATAGAACCACTAGCAGAACTGATAAGAACAGAAAATGAAATAAGAGGGATAAAAATAAAAGAGAAGGAATATAAAATCAGTCTATTTGCAGATGACATTATAATATACTTAACAGAACCAGAAATATCAATAAAAGAATTACATAGGAAATTGAAGGAATATGGAGAAGTGTCGGGTACAAGATCAACGCAAATAAAAGTGAAGCAATGCCAATGAATAATGCGGATTTCTCAAATTTTAAGAAAGAATCACCATTTAGATGGCAAATACAAGCAATGCGATAGCTAGGTATACAACTAAATAAAAATCTTGGCCATCTATATAAACAAAATTATCATCCATTAATGAAAAAATTACAAGATAACTTAGAGCATTGGAAAGACTTACCACTAACATTGATAGGAAGGATAAACTGTATTAAAATGAACATTTTCCCAAGGATACAATACCTATTTCAGTCATTACCAATTCACCTAACAGAGAAATTCATCAAAGAGCTAAAGAAAATAATAAGGAAATTCTTATGGAAAGGGGGGAAAACGAGGATAGCACTAGATAAATTAACAGAATGGTACAAACAAGGAGGCTTACAACTACCAAACCTTAAGAATTATTATAGAGCCGCACAATTAAGATACCTATCAGATTTTTATCAAACAAGGGAAAAACCAGATTGGACCAGATTAGAACAAGATAAAATAGGGGAGAAGATACCTGAACATATACTAGATAAATGGGATGAAAAATTGGTGCAACGTAGGAATTCACTGGTATTGCATCATCTGCTCAACATTTGGAAGAAGATTCACGTAGAATGGAATAAAACAAATTACCAACTACCAAAACTAATATTGACGCAAAATCAACTAATCCCTTTCACAATAGATAAACTTTCCTTCAGAGAATGGGAGAGAAAAGGGATCAAAAGAATAGAAAATTGTTTTTCAGGAAATAAATTATTATCCTTTGAACAAATGAAGGATAAATATAATATAACTCACGATACAATGTTTGCGTACCACCAACTGAAAACCTACTTGAAGGACAAATTGGGAAATAGTCTGAGGTTACCAGAAGGAAGCAATTTTGAATATGTGATTACAGACACAATGATAATTTAAAAATATGTAACAAACATGAACATCAAACTGCAAGAAAAGAAGAACGAGGAAAAAAAACGGTAAACCTAAACAAAAATGGGAACAAGATTTAAACATAAAGATAAAGAATGAAACATGGGAAAAGCTATGCTCCGGAACTATGAGAAATACAATAAACATGAGGTTATGCATGATAGAATATAACTGGATAAACAGGCTATATATCACACCTCAAAAGTTAAATAAATGGGACCCAACAGTATCAGACAGATGTTTTCGCTGTAAAAAGGACACGGGAACAACAAATCATGCAATTTGGACATGTGAGAAAGTGAAAAAATTTTGGGAAGATCTAAACCAGATATTAAATAAAATCACAAAAAGCAATATACCAAAAAAACCCAGAGATCTTCCTCCTAAGTAATATAAGAAATAAATAATTTGGACTCGATTTGGATGGAGCACAAAAAAGATTTGTTATGATAGCCCTAGCTGTCGCAAAAAAATGTATTATGTCAACCTGGAAATTAGAATACAACTTGAGAATACAACAATGGTACATAGAAATGAATAAATATATTCCATTAGAAAAAATAACATATAATTTAAGAAATAACATCACAATATTCGAACAAATATGGGAGCCATACATGAAACACAATAGAGAAATCCTACCGTGGACTTCCACCACCTAAAATGACAGGAGAAGACAATGAAAAGAACTGACTCAGTAAAATTTCTTGTTTATTTTTATTAAGTGACAATATTGTTTAACGGGTTTAATGTATCTTATAGATTGAACTTTAAATAAATGGGAAAGGGGTGAGGGAGGGAGGGAAGGGAGGGGGGAAAAGGGGGAGAAAATGACACTGTATATATTCAAGAGAAAAAATGTCTGTATGTATTTTGTTCAATATGGTTTATAGTGTGAAAAATATAAAAAAAAGTCTTACTGTCAGCAGCTTGTGTGTGGTTAGATGTGGCCACAGTGGTGGTACTGGTAATGGTGTGTAGTGAACTGGGATTCACTGGAAGTGCCCTGTACTGACGACTGGTCCTGCCTACCGGCTCTTCGCCCTGGGGCCCATATTCTTCTTTGGCTTGGCTTCGCGGACGAAGATTTATGGAGGGGGTAAATGTCCACGTCAGCTGCAGGCTCGTTTGTGGCTGACAAGTCCGATGCGGGACAGGCAGACACGGTTGCAGCGGTTGCAGGGGAAAATTGGTGGATTAGGGTTGGATGTTGGGTTTTTCCTCCTTTGTCTTTTGTCAGTGAGGTGGGCTCTGCGGTCTTCTTCAAAGGAGGTTGCTGCCCGCCGAACTGTGAGGCGCCAAGATGTACGGTTTGAGGCGATATCAGCCTACTGGCGGTGGTCATTGTGGCAGGCACCAAGAGATTTCTTTAGGCAGTCCTTGTACCTCTTCTTTGGTGCACCTCTGTCACGGTGGCCAGTGGAGAGCTCGCCATATAACACGATCTTGGGAAGGCAATGGTCCTCCATACTGGAGACGTGACCCACCCAGCACAGCTGGATCTTCAGCAGCGTGGATTCGATGCTGTCGGCCTCTGCCATCTCGAGTACTTCGATGTTGGTGATGAAGTCGCTCCAATGAATGTTGAGGATGGAGCAGAGACAATGCTGGTGGAAGCGTTCTAGGAGCCGTAGGTGATGCCAGTAGAGGACCCATGATTCGGAGCCGAACAGGAGTGTGGGTATGACAACGGCTCTGTATACGCTTATCTTTGTGAGGTTTTTCAGTTGGTTGTTTTTCCAGACTCTTTTGTGTAGTCTTCCAAAGGCGCGATTTGCCTTGGTGAGTCTGTTGTCTATCTCGTTGTCGATCCTTGCATCTGATGAAATGGTGCAGCCGAGATAGGTAAACTGGTTGACCGTTTTGAGTTTTGTGTGCCCGATGGAGATGTGGGGGGGCTGATAGTCATGGTGGGGAGCTGGCTGATGGAGGACCTCCGTTTTCTTCAGGCTGACTTCCAGGCCAAACATTTTGGCAGTTTCCGCAAAGCAGGACGTCAAGCGCTGAAGAGCTGGCTCTGAATGGGCAACTAAAGCGGCATCGTCTGCAAAGAGTAGTTCACGGACAAGTTTCTCTTGTTTCTTGGTGTGAGCTTGCAGGCGCCTCAGATTGAAGAGACTGCCATCCGTGCGGTACCGGATGTAAACAGCGTCTTCATTGTTGGGGTCTTTCATGGCTTGGTTCAGCATCATGCTGAAGAAGATTGAAAAGAGGCCCATATATAACCTTATTTTCCCTCCTAAACCCAGAACCCCTCTGAAGCCTGTTCGTGAACCCTACCTTTGTTGTAAGCTAATAAAAGCGTTAGTTCTGTTATGAGCCCAAAGGATCCCAAAACCCAGCAGCAATATTTTTTCACAACAAGTAATTACTTAAGCAAAAGTGGTTTTTAATTATCTTTAAACATGAAAACAGAATCAAACTTTAACTTAACACTATTAAGTTAACTAACCCAACTTAACCCCCTTCTAATTCTAAGCACTCTTGGGTTAGCACCTCCAAGGACTGGCTGCTCCCGCTACAGCGGCCCCTGCTCTAACAGCTGCCGCTTCCCGAGCCCAGGAGTGCTTTTTCTGTGGCAAGGGACAGCAGCCACAGACTGTAATACCAAAGACAGGGAAAGATCCACTCGCACCAGCGTCATATAGACCAATATCTTTACTTAACACAGATTATAAGATAATAGCTAAACTATTAGCAAACAGATTAACCGACTATGTACCAAAAATAGTAAATCTAGACCAAACTGGATTTATTAAAAAAAGACGAACAACAGACAATATTTGTAAATTTATTAACTTAATTCATGAAGTAGAAGGAAATAAAGCTCCAACAGTAGCAGTTGCTTTAGACGCAGAGAAGGCCTTTGACAGAGTAGAATGGAATTATTTATTCAAAGTATTACAAAAATTCAGTTTACCAGAGAAATATATTAATTGGATTAAAGCATTATATAAGGGGCCATTGGCGAAAGTGACAGTAAATGGAGAAATATGAAAGCAATTTAACTTAAGCAGATCAACAAGGCAGGGATGCCCACTATCACCCTTATTGTTCGCGTTAGCTATAGAACCACGAGCAGAATTGATAAGAACAGAAAATAAAATAAAAGGGATAAAAATAAAAGACAAGGAATATAAAATCAGTTTATTTGCAGATTATGTTATAGTTTACTTAACAGAACCAGAAATATCAATAAAAGAATTACATAAGAAATTGAAGGAATATGGAGAAGTGTCGGGATACAAGATTAACGCAAATAAAAGTGAAGCAATGCCAATGAATAATGCGGATTTCTCAAAATTTAAGAAAGAATCACCATTCAGATGGCAAATGCAAGCAATACGATACCTAGGTATACAAATAAATAAAAACCTCGGCCACCTATATAAACTCAATTATTATCCACTAATGAAAAAATTACTGGACGACTTAGAGCACTGGAAAGACTTACCACTTACACTAATAGGAAGGAAAAACTGTATTAAAATGAACATTTTCCCAAGGATACAATACCTATTTCAGGCATTGCCAATACACTTGACGGAGAAATTCTTCAAGGAGTTAAAGAAAATAATAAGGAAATTTTTATGGAAAGGGGGGAAACCGAGGATAGCACTAGATAAATTAACAGAATGGTATAAACAAGGAGGCTTACAACTGCCAAACTTTAAAAATTATTATAGAGCCACACAATTAAGATACCTATCAGATTTTTATCAAACAAGGGAAAAGCCAGATTGGACTAGATTAGAACTAGATAAAATATGGGAGAAGATACCTGAACATATATTATATAAATGGGATGAAAAATTGGTACAACGTAGGAATTCTCCAGTATTATATCATCTGCTCAATATTTGGAAGAAGATTCATGTAGAAAGGAATAAAACAAATTACCAATTACCAAAACTAATACTGATGCAAAATCAATTAATCCCTTTTACAATAGATAACCTTTCCTTTAGAGAATGGGAGAAAGAAGGGATCAAAAGAATAGAAAATTGCTTTTCAGGAAATAAATTATTATCCTTTGAACAAATGAAGGATAAATATAATATAGCTCATGATACAGTGTTGGCATACTACCAACTGACATCCGACTTGAAGGACAAATTGGGAAGCAGTCTGAGGTTACCAGAGGGAAGTAATTTTGAATATGAGCCTACAGACACAATGATAATCAAAAAATTTATAACAAATATGTATATTAAACTGCAAGAAAAGGAGAATGAGGAAACAAATGGTAAAACTAAACAAAAATGGGAACAAGATTTAAACATAAAGATAAAGAAGGAAACATGGGAGAAGTTATGCTGTGGAACTATTAGAAATACAATAAACACGAGGTTACGCATGATACAATATAACTGGATACACAGGCTATACATTACACCTCAAAAGTTAAATAGATGGGACCCAACAGTATCTGACAGATGTTTTCGCTGTAAAAAGGAAATGGGAACAACAATTCATGAAATCTGGATATGTGAGAAAGTGAAAAAATTTTGGGAAGATCTAAACCAGATATTAAATAAAATCACAGAAAGTAATATACCAAAAAACCCAGAGATCTTCCTCCTAAGTAACATAAAAAACAAAGAATTTGGACTTGATTTGGATGGTGCACAAAAAAGATTTGTTAGGATAGCCCTAGCTGTAGCAAAAAAATGTATTATGTCAGCCTGGAAATTAGAAGATAACTTGAGAATACAACAATGGTATATAGAAATGAATAAATGTATTCCATTAGAAAAAATAACGTATAATTTAAGAAATAATATTACAATATTTGAACAAATATGGGAGCCATACATGAAACACAATAGAGAAAACCTACCGAGGACATCTACCACCTAAAATGACAGAAGGAGAAGGAAATGAAAATAATTGACTCAGTGGAATTTCTTGTTTATTTTTATTGAGTGACAACATTGTTTGAGGGGTTTAATGTATCTTAGATTCTGAACTTTAAATGAATGGGAGGGGAGGTAGGGAGGGTGGTGTGATATAGAGAATTTAGGTTAAAAAGACTTAAGTTAAAATGTGATGATTAATCATAAACAGGGAAGCCAGAATGGACAGAGAGTTTACTAGCAGTCAAGGACAGAAGGAGCTCCAATTCAGTTAAATGTGTTTCTTGGACAAATGCTATATCTATTTTTTCCTTTTTCAGTAAATTTAGTAGTTTCTTCCTTTTAATTTGGTTATGTATTCCATTAATATTTAGAGTCATATAGTTCAGCGTAGCCATTTTATATTTTGTTTATCTTCTCTTTCCGTTTTTCCATCATTACCTTTCCTCCTTTTCCATTTCTGTTTTCTTATTTTCAACTCTTTACCAGACAACATTCCTACAACATCCAACATTTTCCTTATTCTCCTATTTCTATCTTCTTTATCCCCAATCTCCCCTTCCCCTCCTGAGTTGCCCTTTATCCCTTGTCGGACAACCACATCTCCCCTCTCCATTTGGATTTGCGAATCCACTCGCAAGCGTCAACTGATTTTGCAGTGACCGCTCTTTTCCCCCTACCCAGCCCCCCCCAGAAAAGATTTCGTTTTTTATATGTCACAAAGGTCACTCTTTTAGTTCCCTCCTTATTCTCTCTATTCCATTACCTTCCCTTATTAATTCTTGTCTATACTTTCTATGTTTTCCTCTAATTACAGATACTTTCACATATGCCCGTTGTCTCTATTCACTCTTATACCTCTTTACCCGCATACATATCAATCGTGGTCATTTTTACCCTCCTTACCCGTCTTCATCCCTCAGTCTATTTTTGTCTTTACCCACATACATATCAATCGTGATAATTTTTGCTCTCATTACCCGTCTTCATCCCTCAGTCTATTTTTGTAAATGTTCTGCAAATTTTCGTGCTTCTTCTGGATCCGAGAATAGTCTGTTTTGTTGTCCTGGAATAAATATTTTCAATACCGCAGGATGCTTCAGTGTAAATTTATATCCTTTCTTCCATAAAATCGCTTTTGCTGCATTGAACTCTTTTCTCTTCTTTAGGAGTTCAAAGCTTATATCTGGATAAATGTAGATTTTTTGCCCTTTATACTCCAGTGGTTTGTTGCCCTCTCTTACTTTTTCCATTGTCTTCTCCAGCACCTTTTCTCTTGTAGTATATCTTAGGAATTTTACTACAATAGATCTTGGTTTTTGTTGTGGTTGTGGTTTAGGGGCCAATGCTCTATGTGCCCTTTCTATTTCCATTTCTTGCTGTAGTTCTGGACATCCTAGGGCCTTAGGGATCCATTCTTTTATAAACTCCCTCATATTCTTGCCTTCTACATCTTCCTTAAGGCCCACTATCTTTATGTTATTTCTTCTGTTATAATTTTCCATTATATCTATTTTTTGGGCTAGTAATTCTTGTGTCTCTTTAGTTTTTTTATTAGATTCCTCCAATTTCTTTTTTAAGTCTTCTACCTCCATTTCTGCTGCTATTGCCCGTTCTTCCATCTTGTCCATTTTTTTCCCCATTTCTGTTAAGGTCATATCCATTTTATTTATTTTCTTTTCTGTGTTGTTTATTCTTCTTCTTAAATCATTGAATTCCTGTGTTTGCCATTCTTTAAATGACTCCATGTATCCTCTAACAAGAGCAAGTACCTCCTTTACCTTGCCTATCTTTTCTTCTTCTATTTCCCTGTACTCTTCCTCTTCCTCTTCTTCTTCCTCTAGGTTGACCATCTGTTGTTTCTTTGCTGCCCTTTCCTCCTCTTCTTTCTTGTTTCCATTGTCTTCTGTGGTGTCTTCTTGCTGCAGGTGTTCTGCAGCTGTCGTTGCCGGCTGTGGAGATCGACTCCCCAGCTGGTCCCCCCTCCCGTCGGTGTGTTTTTTTGTATGCGCATCGCGCATGCGCGAGGAGTCGCGCATGCGCGGTTGCGCACTTTTACTCGGCTCTGTGAGCCATTGTTGTAGTTCTCTTTCTACCGACCTGAGGTAGTGGGGTCTTCTCTCCACAGCGGGCCTCTTCGGACAGGTAAGGCCTTCACCTTTTTCCTCCGTTGTCTTCTCTTCCTCTCTTCTTTCCGTTGATTTTGATTTTTCTCCTTTTGTCTCCATCTTCTTTCCACCTTTATATTCACTTTTCTTTAACTTGTATTTCTGTGCCTTTGTATTTTCTCTCGTTTTTCCCGACTTTTCTGGAGACATCGTATAATTCAAAAGCAAGAGGAGTGGCTATATTAATTAGCAAAAATGTGCCATTTAAAATAGAAGAGGAAATAATAGATCCAGCAGGGAGATATGTTATGATAAAATGTCAGATATATTCAGAGCTTTGGAATCTACTTAATATATATTCACCTAACGAAGAAGATCAAAAGTTTATGCAAGATATCTTTTTGAAGGTAGCTAATACGCAAGGGAACATACTAATAGGAGGGGATTTCAATCTGAATTTGGATCCAAATATGGATAAAACGGGGAAAAAAATTAACAGGAAGAACAAAGTAACCAAATTTATAATTAAATCAATGCAAGAAATGAA
This sequence comes from Narcine bancroftii, assembly GCF_036971445.1. Taxonomy (NCBI): domain Eukaryota; kingdom Metazoa; phylum Chordata; class Chondrichthyes; order Torpediniformes; family Narcinidae; genus Narcine; species Narcine bancroftii. The sequence goes on along the minus strand of NC_091472.1, from coordinate 170,653,736 downwards.
ACTTGTGGACATATGGAGGAAACAAAACCCAAAAGAAAAGGAATACTCATACTACTCGACTAGACATAAAACATACTCTAGGATAGACCTATTCCTGTTATCAGCCCACATACAAGGGAGAGTTAGGAAAACGGAATATAAAGCTAGACTATTATCGGACCACTCACCCCTGTTATTGGCAATAGAGCTAGAAGACATCCCTCCAAGAATGTATAGATGGAGATTAAACCCCATGCTACTAAAAAGACAGGATTTTAGAGAATTTATTGAAAAACAATTAAAAATGTACTTTGAAGTAAATACGGAATCAGTGGAAGATAAGTTTATACTATGGGACGCAATGAAAGCATTCATTAGAGGGCAAATAATAAGTTATGCAACCAAGATGAAGAAGGACTATAATCAGGAAACAGAGCAGTTGGAAAGGGAAATAATAAACATAGAAAAAAAATTAGCAATAAAGGAAGATACAACCAAAAGAAGAGAATTGGCGGATAAAAAAATAAAATATGAAACATTACAAACATATAAGGTGGAGAAAAATATAATGAAGACAAAACAGAAATATTATGAACTAGGGGAAAAAACACACAAAATCCTAGCATGGCAGCTTAAGACAGAGCAAACTAAGAAAACGGTATTGGCAACAAGGAAAAAAGACAAACAAATTACATATAATCCAAAAGAAATTAAGGAAAACTTCAGAGAATTCTATGAACAATTATACCGAACCGAAAACGAAGGGAAAGAAGGGAAAATAGATGAATTTTTGACTAAAATTGAACTACCAAAACTACAAATAGAGGAACAAAATAAATTAACAGAACCATTTGGAACAGTAGAAATACAAGAGATAATAAAAAATTTACCAAATAATAAGACACCAGGAGAGGATGGACTCCCAATAGAATTCTACAAAACATTTAAAGACCTAATAATACCGCCCCTCCTGGATGTAATCAACCAGATTGATGAGACACAAAACTTACCAGATTCATGTAAAACAGCAATAATTACAGTGATACTAAAACAAGGGAAAGATCCACTCTCACCAGCGTCATATAGACCAATATCTTTGCTAAACACAGATTATAAGATAATAGCTAAACTATTAGCGAACAGATTAGCAGAACAGGTACCGAAAATGGTAAATTTAGACCAAACTGGATTTATCAAAAAAAGACGCACAACAGACAATATTTGTAAATTTATTAACTTAATTCATGCAGTAGAAGGAAATAAAGCACCGGCAGTAGCAGTTGCTTTAGACGCAGAGAAGGCCTTCGACAGAGTAGAATGGAATTACTTGTTCAAAGTATTGCAAAAATTCAGTTTACCGGAGAAGTATATTAATTGGATTAAAGCATTATATAAGGGACCGTTAGCGAAAGTGACAGTAAATGGACATGTATCAAAGCAATTTAACTTAAGCAGGTCAACGCGGCAGGGATGCCCACTATCACCATTATTGTTTGCGCTAGCTATAGAACCACTAGCAGAATCGATAAGAAGAGATAATAATATAAAAGGAATAAAAATAAAAGACAGGGAATATAAAATCAGTCTGTTTGCGGATGATGTGATAGTGTACTTAACAGAACCAGAACTATCAATAAAAGAACTATATAAGAAATTGAAGGAATATGGAGAAGTGTCGGGATACAAGATAAACGTAAATAAAAGTGAAGCAATGCCTATGAATAACGCGGATTTCTCAAAATTTAAGGAGGAATCCCCATTCAGATGGCAAACGCAGGCAATAAGATACCTAGGTGTGCAAATAAACAAAAATCTAGGCCAATTATATAAACTCAATTACAATCCACTAATGAAAAAACTACAGGACGATTTAGAGCATTGGAAAGAGCTACCACTAACACTGATAGGAAGGATAAACTGTATTAAAATGAACATTTTTCCAAGGATACTATACTTATTTCAGGCATTGCCAATACAACTGACAGAAAAATTCTTCAAAGAGTTAAAGAAAATAATAAGGAGATTTTTATGGAGAGGGGGGAAACCGAGGATAGCACTAGACAAATTAACAGAATGGTATAAACAAGGAGGCTTACAATTGCCAAACTTCAAAAATTATTATAGAGCCGCACAATTAAGGTACCTATCAGATTTTTATCAAACAAGGGAAAAACCAGACTGGACGAGACTAGAATTAGATAAAATAGGGGAAAAGATACCTGAACACATATTATATAAATGGGACGAAAAATTGGTACAACATAGAACTTCTCCAGTATTACACCATCTCCTCAATATATGGAAGAAGATACATGTAGAAAGAAATAAAATAAATTACCAAATACCAAAACTAATATTGACGCAAAATAAGCTACTCCCTTTTACAATAGACAACCTTGCCTTTAGAAAATGGGAAAAAAAAGGGATTAAAAGAATAGAAAATTGTTTTTCAGGAAGTAGATTCTTATCCTTTGAACAAATGAGAGATAAGTACAATATAACGGGAGATACAGCGCTGGCATATTACCAACTGAGATCCTACTTGAAAGATAAATTAGGAAGCAACTTGAGTTTACCAGAGGGAAGTAACCTTGAATATGTGATTACAGATACAATGTTAATCAAAAGATTTATAAAAAATATGTATATTAAACTGCAAGAAAAGGAAAATGAGGAAACAAATGGTAAAACTAAACAAAAATGGGAACAAGATTTAAATATAAAGATAAAAAAGGAAACATGGGAGAAGTTATGCTCTGGAACGATGAGAAATACAATAAATACGAGGCTGCGTATGATACAATATAATTGGTTACACAGACTATACATTACACCGCAAAAGTTAAATAAATGGGACCCAACAGTATCTGATAGATGTTTTCGATGTAAAAAAGAAAGGGGAACAACAATTCATGCAATCTGGACATGTGAGAGAGTAGAAAAATTTTGGGATGATCTCAATCAGATATTAAATAAAATAACAGAAAACAATATACCAAAGAATCCAGAGATCTTTCTCCTAAGTAACATAAAAAATAAAGAATTTGGAATTGACTTGGAGGATGCACAAAAAAGATTTGTTAAGATAGCCCTAGCTGTAGCAAAAAAATGTATTATGTCAACCTGGAAATTGGAAGATAATTTGAAAATACAACAATGGTATATAGAAATGAATAAATGTATTCCATTAGAAAAAATAACATATAGTTTAAGAAATAATATTGAAATATTCGAACAAGTATGGGAGCCTTACATTAAATACAATAGCGAAAACCTACCGGGAACAAACATTACCTAAGTTGATGGAAGGAGAAGAGAAGAAAAAAATGGACTCAGTAGAATTTCTGGTGTATTTTTGTTGAATGACAACATTGTCTAACTGAATTAATGCAACCTAGATTGTATAACTAAAATGGATGAGAGGGGGGAGGGATGGGGGGGTGGCTTGGGAGGAGGGAGGGGGGAGGGAGAAAAAGTCACTGTAAATGTGTGGAAAAGAAAAAGTGTATATCATGGCTATTGTGATTTATGGTGTGAAAAATAAAAAATTTAAAAAAAAAAAAAAAAAAAAAAAAAAAAAAAAAGGACAGAAGGAGCTGCTGAATATGTTTTTTTTTAAACCTATCTTTTCATGGTCATAGTGAGAGACATGCAGGAGACAAAGGATTGATAAGAAGTGTGAGAAACAGAATTCAGTGAATGTAGAGTTCACAGCGTACGTAACGAACGTGATAATTAATAATGCAGTTATACTTAGAATGTTTTTGTAATACTAACCAATTAAAACAGTATTAATAAGAAGGGGAAGGGCAAATAATAAAGGTATAAAAATCAATGCACTGTATGTATCGGGGCTTAACTGGTGAGAAACCAGTTGAGTCCAACTCTGCAGACTTGTAAATAAAGCTTGTCGTGTCATCAGTTTTAAAGAGACTCATGTGTGAGAAGTTTTATTTCTGACAAATGGGGGCTCGTCCAGGATCTACACTCCGGCCGTGAGGGGAGGCGAGAAGAGGGACATCGGAGGCGGTGCACCCCGCTGAGTTCAGCGGCTCCTAGTCCCTTGCTCGTCGCTTCGGGCGGCTTGAGCGAGTGGTATCCGGACAGGGTGACACGACAAGACGGAGAGGAGAAGGGTGACGGTTCAATCCCCGGGAAGACACCGGTAAGTGACGACTTACGATTGTGGTGTGGGGATTGGGTAACAGGTGTAACGGGATACACCTGTTTGGATAAAAACCTAACGGAATAGATTAAGTATAGATCTTTTGTCGTTGTGTGAGGACCCTGTCGCGGGACTCTAGGATAGACCCCAGGGAAACCTCGGCGGTAACCGAAGGAGGGACAGCACCTCCGACGAAGTGCCGAGAAGAGAGGGGTCAACCCCAGGAAAACCTCAGCGGTAACCGAAGGAGGGACAGCACCTCCGACGAGGCGTCTGAGAGGAAGGGAGTAGGGTCCAGAGCGAGAGGGTCCTCAGCAACGATAAACAGATCTAGGTGGGAAAATGGGAGGATCAAAATCTAAGGGCTCGTCTGAAAATTCAGGACAATTCCTGGGAGTACCCCTTGACAGCTCTTTGGGGAGAATGTTTGAAAATTGGGATAGTAAAAGATATCGGGACAAAAACAAGAAAAAGATGGTCCAATATTGTCTCCTTTGGTCAAAACAACCTATTAAAGGTTCCTCGGTCTGGTGGCCGAAATTTGGATCTGATGAGGATTGGGTTAGACAAGCATTAAACATATATGTAAATTCGAGACCAAAGGTGAATCAAGAAGAGTCAGCATATGCATTTTGTTGGGTTCCCTGGCCAGGATCCTTAACAGAATGTTTTAAATTGAGAGTGGCAGGAGAAAAGAAATGGGAACCTCTGGACAACCTTCCCCCTCCTTATATTCCCCCGGTGCCTACTGCGCCCGAGGAAAGCTTATTACCGGAGGGGAAAGGTGATGAATCTGATTGCCCCGAAGGGGGCCGGGATAAAAAGGATGAATTAAGGGAGTCGGACCCTAAACTTCCACCGGTAAACCGACCCTGGACAAGATCCCAGACTGGTCCAGGACCATCAAAGTTTTCAATAAACCTAAATCCCCTGAGAGAAGTTCCTATGGGAGGACCGGGAGGGGGAACGGGATATGTGAATGTTCCCCTAACTAGTACAGAGGTGCGGGGATTTAAGAAAGAAATGAAAAAGTTATTGGAAGATCCTATAGGACTGGCTGAACAGCTTGACCAATTCTTGGGACCAAACACATATACGTGGGAAGAGATGCAGGCAATAATGGGAACATTATTTTCACCCCAGGAGAGGCAGATGATTCGACGGGCTGCCCTCCTCATGTGGGAATATGAACAACCTGGGGACCCTAGACCCCATGAACAAAAATATCCCTTAAATGAACCCAGGTGGGACAAACGAACACCCGAGGGATTGGCAAGTATGAGACAATATAGAGAGTGGACAATTAAAGGGATACGGGAGGCTGTGCCAAAGGGTCACAATTTTACCAAGGCATTTGGGAACCACCAGGGGAAAGACGAGTCCCCTACTGATTTTTTGGAGAGGGTGAGAAAGAATGTCCAACAGTATGCTGGTGTGGACCCTAGTACACCAATGGGTGAACAGCTTATTCGAATTGAATTTGTTTCCAAATCATGGCAAGACATTAGAAAGAAACTAGAAAAGGAGGAGGACTGGAGTGAAAAACCCCTAAGTGAACTGTTAAAAAAGGCACAAAAAGTATATGTGCAGAGAGAAGAAGAAGATCAAAAGAAGGCGACAAAGGTTATGGTACAGACTATCCGATAGATGAATGCTGAATCCAGAGGGGAAAGAAAACAAAACCTTCCTCTAAACAATCCAAAATATCCAAGAGAGGGAAGACCCCGGAGATTCGTTAAGTGCTATTACTGCAATGAGGAAGGACACTTTAAGAGGGAATGCCCCCGATACAAGAGGGAATTGCGTGCCCTCGAACTTATGGAAGAAGATTAGGGGTGTCAGGGGTTCCAAATGTTAGGGACCAAATATAAGAGGGAACCCCTGGTAAAACTAAAAATTGGTCCCAAGGGAGAAGAGGTGGTGTTTATGGTGGACACAGGAGCGGAACGAAGTAGTGTAATAACTGTGCCAATCGGAACTGAGCCTATAAAAAGTAATTTGACAATTTCTGGGATAGAAGGAGCTCCCAGAATGGTATCAATAATTCCCCAAGTAACAGTGAAACTGGAAGAAAGAGAAGGGGTACAAGACCTCTTGTTATTACCTTCGGCTGGATTTAACCTCCTAGGAAGGGACTTACAGGCTCTCCTAGGTTTGGGTGCTCTCCCTGTGGACGGAGAAGTGCGAGTCCACCTCTGCGCTTTAAAGGAAGAGGATGAACGGCAGATTGACGAGAGAGTCTGGTATAAGGAGGGAAATCGAGGAGGTCTGGACATCCCACCTTTACATGTCACATTAATACCAGGTCATCAGCCGGTAAGGAAACGTCAGTATCCTATTTCTTTGGAAGGGAGAAAAGGGCTACAGCCGGTAATTGAGACTTTAATACGAGACGGACTATTAGAAGAATGCATGTCACCTTATAACACCCCTATACTCCCAGTAAAAAAGTCAGATGGATCCTATCGCCTAGTTCAGGATCTAAGAAGTTTGAATGCTATTGTTCAGACCCGCCACCCAGTGGTGCCTAATCCCTATACTATTATGAGTCGGATTCCCCCAGACCATGAGTGGTTTAGTGTTATCGACTTGAAGGATGCCTTCTGGACTTGTCCGTTAGAAGAGGAAAGTAGAGATATGTTTGCGTTTGAATGGGAAAATCCATGGACAGGTAGACGGAGACAGTTTCGGTGGACTGTATTGCCCCAAGGGTTCACTGAATCTCCAAACCTGTTTGGACAAATGCTAGAACAAATCCTGATGGACTATCCACAATCTGATGATTCCCAACTAATGCAGTATGTGGATGATTTACTATTATCAGGACCCAAGGAACAAGAAATGAGGAGAGAAACCATTAGACTCTTGAATTATCTGGGGAAAAAGGGTCTATGAGTGTCCAGAAACAAGTTACAGTTTGTTGAGAAAACTGTGATATATCTGGGACACCAGATAAGTAAAGGACAGAAACGGATTACCCCTGAACGAATTGCGGGAATCACTAGAATGCCTTTACCCCGTAATAAGAAGGAAATAAGACAATTCCTGGGACTCTTAGGATACTGTAGGTTATGGATAGAGGACTACTCAGTTTTGGTGAAGTTTATGTATGATAAACTGACAAATGAAAATGACTATCCATTGAAATGGACCCAGGAGGAGGAGGGATGGTTCGAGGACTTGAAACATCGCCTAACACGAGCCCCAGTGCTCACTCTGCCCTCTTTAAAACAGCCCTTCCAGCTATTTGTCACTCATAACCAAGGAACAGCTGTGGGAGTTTTAACACAAGAAAAAGGCGGTCAGCGACACCCAGTAGCTTTCCTTTCCAAAATGATGGACCCAGTGTCTCGCGGATGGCCGACGTGTATCCAGGGAGTAGCGGCTGCTGCTCTGTTGGTAGAGGAAGCACGTAAACTTACTTTTGGAGGAAAGATGACTGTGTACACCTCCCATTCTGTGAGTGTTTTATTAACACAAACTGCCCATCGATGGCTGACTGATTCTCGCATATTAAAGTATGAAACCATTTTAATGGTTGGAGAAGATTTACAGTTTGCAAAAATTAATAGCTGCAACCCAGCTCAATTTTTATACGGCAGTGAAACAGAGAAAGAGGTGGAGCATGACTGTGTCGAGTTGACAGATCTTCAGACCAAGACCCGAGAAGACCTTTGCGATACTCCGCTGGGAGAAGGATATGAATTCTACATTGATGGCTCCGCCAGATGTGTTGACGGAATGAGAAGAAATGGGTATGCTATAATAGAAGGAAATACTTGGAAAGTAGTAGAATCCACGAGACTACCCGGAAGCTGGTCAGCACAATCCTGTGAACTATATGCCTTGCAGAGAGCCCTCAAAATACTGGCAAAGAAAATTGGAACGATTTACACAGATTCCAAATACGCATACGGGGTAGTGCATACCTTTGGTAAGATCTGGAAGGAGCGTGGTCTAATTACATCAAGAGGAAAGGAATTGGCACACGAACAGATGATTACTCTGACTTTAGAAGCCTTAACATTACCCCAAGAAATAGCAGTGGTCTACATACCAAGCCATCAAAGGGGAGATAACCCGACAGCAATTGGAAACAGACTGGCTGATGAAGAAGCCAAAAGAGCAGCCATGCAACAAGAAGTCCGTTTGCTGACTTTAATCCCAATAAGGCAAGGCATAAAGACAGCTCCCATTTTCACTGCTAAGGAAGAAAAGAACATGGATCAGCTGGGCGCAAGCCAATTACCTGATGGAACATGGAAAACACCAGATGGAAGAACTGTTCTAAATAAAGAAATAACTCGCAATATTTTAAAACACCTGCATCAACAGAGCCACTGGGGCACTCAAGCCTTATGTGACACAGTGCTTCGAGAATATGTGTGTAAGGGAATCTACACCTTGGCCCAACAAGAGGTGCAAAATTGTTACCTATGCACAAAAATTAATAAGAAGATAATGAGGACAGGGACCATGGGAGGTCAACCATTAGCCATACGCCCTTTTCAACGTATCCAGATCGACTTCACAGAGTTACCTCAAGTTCAAAGATGGAAATATCTGTTGGTGATAATAGATCACTTTACCCGATGGGTAGAAGCCTTCCCAACAATAAATACTACAGCCTCTACAGTAGCTCGCCTCCTCCTAGAGCAGATAATCCCCAGATATGGTATAATGGATTCTATAGACTCAGACAGGGGTCCACATTTTTCTTCAAAAATCCAGCAATTGATTTGTGATGCATTACAGGTCTCTTGGAAATTACATACCCCTTGGCATCCACAAAGCTCAGGGAAGGTCGAACGTATGAATGGAACACTAAAAATCCAATTGACAAAGTTAATGGTGGAAACTAAAATGCCTTGGATAAAGTGTCTGCCCCTAGCCTTATTGAGAATTCGTACTGCCCCACGAAAAGATGTAGGGCTGTCCCCTTATGAAATGATGTTTGGGCTTCCCTTCTGGAGTACAGTTGAGGGGTGTCCCACCTTGGGGGAAGGGGATATATTTGTTAGGAACTATTTACAGGCACTGTCACGCTCTCTTACAGATTTACGAAAGAGAGGACTATTGGCACAAACACCGCCTCTAGACTTTTCTTTACACAAAGTGGAACCAGGAGACTGGATTCTTATCAAGACCTGGAAGACTGAAAAACTCCAGCCCCAGTGGGAAGGTCCATACCAAGTTCTCTTAACTACAGAAGCTGCAGCACGAACAAGAGAAAAGGGGTGGACACACGCATCCAGATTTAAGGGACCTGTAGAGGCGCCACAGGACCCTGATACGAACTCAGATTGGACTTGTATTCCTGGAGAAAAACCTCTTACCTTACGATTTCGCAAAAAGACTTAATTCACAATGTTATTGTTATGTTCTTTGATTTTTCTTAGTTTGCCTATGTCTTTATCAGGTGTGAAATGTAAGAAATGCAGAGATACAGTGGTCCTGTTTCAGGACCACATTTGGGGAAGAAAGGAAGGTAATTTCATTTCCCATACCTCAGTTCCTGAGAAATGTTGGGCAGAAAATACCACCCAACATCCATATACCCCTTGTGTGGAAAAAGAAGGAAATAATATGGGTCATTATATACAGATTCCTAATACCACTCCTTTCCCTCTTAACGGTTGGAAAGGTGACTCAAGCCCACCATGCCCTGATGGACTCTGGTTTTGCATACACCAACGTACTGTTCCAATGAAAAGTTACACTCCACACTTGAAATTGCCTGTCCCTTTAAGACAGCCGGACTTAGTTCGAGTCCATCCAAATAACCATGTAAGTTTCGGTAATGCAATTGGGGGAGATAACCTTTTTGTAGATCTGGCAACTAAAATTGCAGGAACTTTTAATGTAACTAATTGTTGGGTCTGCGGGGGTCCACGGATGTCAGAACAATGGCCTTGGTGGGGAGAACCTCTCAATTCATTGACCATGATTTCCCGCATTTGGACAACTAACCGAACGAGATCAAGAGAAACCTGGTCTCTCTCTAACGTCCCCTCTGGTTTTTATTGTCTCTCACGAGCCGGCAAATACCCAGTAGGAGAAAGTCCCTGCAAGGCTGTATGGATTCGCATTTCACCTGGTGTTTTCACTTGGTTTCCTAAACCTCAGACTTGGTTCTTATCCACTGTTTTTAAAACTAATTGCCTACCCCTATCTAATAACAGTATTCAGTTTTGGAATTGTACCACTTCCACCATCACAGGACCATACCAATCAAATCCTGTTCTTAAAAGAGTTTGGGAAAGGGGGTATGGAGTATCCCCAAATGGATTATTCTGGGTATGTGGTAATAAAGCTTATACTCGTCTTCCCTCACAGTGGAGTGGAACTTGTTTCCTAGGAATAATCCGCCCAGAATTTTTCCTTCTACCCCACGATCACGGTCATAAATTAGGCGTGAAGGTCTTTGATACATTACATCGTGAACCCCGCTCTACCACGGTACATTTGGGAGAATGGAGAGATGATTGGCCTCCAGAGCGCATAATTCAATATTATGGTCCCGCTACATGGGCTCAAGATGGATCTTGGGGTTATCGTACTCCTATATATATGTTAAATCGCATAATTCGCTTACAAGCAGTGCTTGAAATTGTTACAAATCAAACAGCTATAGCCCTGCAATTACTTGCATCCCAGCAAGGTCAAATGCGCTCTGCTATATATCAGAACCGTCTAGCCCTAGACTATCTCCTAGCCACGGAAGGAGGTGTATGTGGCAAACTTAATTTGACTAACTGCTGCTTACAGATTGATGATAATGGAAAAGCCATTCGTAAAATCGCTGATAATATTCGTACATTGTCCCATGTACCGGTTCAAACCTGGCATCCTTTCCCACAATTTAATTGGATGGACAAATGGTTTGGAGGAACCTGGTGGCGTACCTTCTTGTGGGTCATCGGAGGTATTTTATTCCTCCTACTTATTTTGCCCTGTATTATTCCCTGTCTACGCAGCCTGGTGATTTCCATGGTCGAACAAGCTATGCAACCAGGGGGGATGGGAGACCCTGTAAGACTTTTATTTCAGCGTGAGATTAATGTATCATAAAACATTTCTCTTCCCTAGCTTAGAATCCCCATTCATATCTATACATATATACAACACATTTTAAAGAGAGAAAGGGGTGGATTGTGATATAGAGAATTTAGGTTAAAAAGACTTAAGTTAAAATGTGATGATTAATCATAAACAGGGAAGCCAGAATGGACAGAGAGTTTACTAGCAGTCAAGGACAGAAGGAGCTGCTGAATATGTTTTTTTTTAAACCTATCTTTTCATGGTCATAGTGAGAGACATGCAGGAGACAAAGGATTGATAAGAAGTGTGAGAAACAGAATTCAGTGAATGTAGAGTTCACAGCGTACGTAACGAACGTGATAATTAATAATGCAGTTATACTTAGAATGTTTTTGTAATACTAACCAATTAAAACAGTATTAATAAGAAGGGGAAGGGCAAATAATAAAGGTATAAAAATCAATGCACTGTATGTATCGGGGCTTAACTGGTGAGAAACCAGTTGAGTCCAACTCTGCAGACTTGTAAATAAAGCTTGTCGTGTCATCAGTTTTAAAGAGACTCATGTGTGAGAAGTTTTATTTCTGACAGGTGGGATGGGAAGGGGGGAGAAAACGACACTATATATTTGAAAAGAAAAATGTATGTATCTTGATCAATGTGGTTTATAGTGTGAAAAATAAAAAAAATAAAAAAATAAAAAAAAAAGAGTTGGATTAGTTCTTGAGTTGGATTAGGGTCAGGGATAGGGTTAGGTGGGATTACTTGGCAACATGCATTGAGTCTGCAGATGGTATGATTGTAGTTAATCCACAAAAGTGCTGGAGAAACTCAGCAGGCCCCTCAACATCCATAGGAGGCAATGTTTCGGGTTCCAGCTTGAAATGGTGTCCTCTATCAACAACTAGAGGATAAAGCCTCAAGATTAAGAGAGATGAGGAAGAACTGCTTCTCCAGAGAACAGGAAATCTGTAATTCTCTGTCCAACTTGTCCTTTCATCCCCATCCAGGGCCACAAACAGAACTTCCAGTTGAGGCAGAGCTTGTCATCCAACCGGATTGATTGCATTCAGGGTACTCAGTGCGGCATCCCCTACATGTGAGATCAAACACAAACTGGATGATCACTTTGCCAAATACCTACCCTCGGTTTGTGGGTCTAAATTTGCGATTCCTATCACCAATCATTTGAAATCTCCCAACTATTCCTACAATAACCCCATCGTCGGGGCAACAGGTTATATTCCTCCTGGACAGCCTTAAACGTCGAGGCACGAACACTGATTTTTCCCCCCTCCCATGTGATTCCATCTCTTCTTTACCTATTCCTGTACTGATTTCTCTCCATCTTGCTCTCTCTTTCTCATCGCTTCTCCCTCTCCCTGTCTCCACCTCCCATGCCTTCTGACCTGACTCCTCGACTGTCATCACTGGGCCCTCCCCAGCTTCTCCCCTCCCCTTTGCATGTGCAATTTCACCTGATCTCTCTTGATAAGGGGCCCAGCCCAAAACGTTGATTGGATTGTCACCTCTGCTCTATAAAGGACCCTGTTTAACCTGCTGAATTCCTCCTGTTTTGTGTTGTAACTTCAACCACGGTGCTTCCAAAACGTTGACCATTTCTACCCAGCCCTGACCTGCTCAGTTCCTCCAGCAATTTCTTGGCCGACTCAAGATTCCAGCGGGTGTTTTTTGGCGTTCCTCCACGATTGTGTCTGAGATCATTCCCGGTTTCTTTCGCAGTCGAGAGGTGCCACACTCCTCGCCAGTCCGCGGCACCTGCCGAGCCGGAACGGACGGCCCGAGCGCCGAGCACCAGGGGGGGACGCATCGCCGGGCGCGCACAGGGTCGGTCGGATGGGTTCGCTGCTGCCGAGAGCGGTCCGAGTTTCCGGTGAGTTTAAAGCAAACAGACTTTAGTCACAATAAATTATTTCACAAAGGACAACCGTCTCTTGCCACCTTTAGTTTCGTATCCATACATTTCCATCACGTACTTTGTTACATTAATTGACATTTACACCATTGTCACAGGGGCTGGCACCTTATTCTCCCCCTCCCCTTCTGTTGTTTGAGAGGTTTTTCCCCTTCAGTTTCAGCCCCTTCATGCCCAGTAATGGCAACTATACAACAGCCAATCACAATGGAGCCCCGGGGTTGGGGGGAGGGGGGGGAAGGAAACAACACAATTAATTAAAAGCCTTTGTAGCGCGATCAATGACCACTCACAGAACCGAAATAAGGGCCAAAGGCTTTATTGATCCAAGCATGCCTCCACATTCTGCTGGGTGAAGTCCAAGGGCAAGTATGGGGGAAGGAGACTAAGGCTCTCAGCTTTTATTAGGGGTCTTGGTGAGGGGCTACTGGTTCTGCAAGGGGACCAGCCTGCCCAGCTCATTGGGGAATGTTCCCACAATACCATGTTCCACCACATATACTGAGTCCAGTGGGTGATGCGGGGCACTGACTTTACGGTCCATGAGTTGCACAGTAATGTTCACAGGTTTACTCTCTCGGGTGGTTTTACCCAGCATTGGGACCTCTGCAGTCCTGTTGACTGTGCCTCTTGCTCCAGCAGCCTGATGGCTCGATCACTGGGCTGAACTGTGTCTGTCTCCCGGGTCTGTGGGAGTGGGGGCGGGGGTCATTATTAACTAGAGAGGGGACCCTCCTGCGGGGGAAACATTCAAGGGGCCTGCTGGTGGTGGGATCTTTATGTCCTCAACCCCGATGGTCCCCGGAGTCGGCTGGTCGCTGCCCAAGAGTATAGGATGCACCTCCCGCGCTGGGATTCCCACTCGTGCCAGGTCCCAAATGGACACTGTGTCGTCCCGACCGTTTGGGTACCTTACCAGCGCATACTGGGGATTTGCGTGCAGGAGGTGCATTTCCTCCACCAGGCTGGCGGCAAAACTCTGCATGCCAAACTGCATGAGTTTTTCAAGCTTTGTTGGGACCAAGGTAAACTGCCTCAGGATCTTCGTGATGCCACCATCATCACCCTGTACAAAAACAAAGGCGAGAAATCAGACTGCTCAAACTACAGGGGAATCACGTTGCTCTCCATTGCAGGCAAAATCTTCGCTAGGATTCTACTAAATAGAATAATACCTAGTGTCGCTGAGAATATTCTCCCAGAATCACAGTGCGGCTTTCGCGCAAACAGAGGAACCACTGACATGGTCTTTGCCCTCAGACAGCTCCAAGAAAAGTGCAGAGAACAAAACAAAGGACTCTACATCACCTTTGTTGACCTCACCAAAGCCTTCGACACCATGAGCAGGAAAGGGCTTTGGCAAATACTAGAGCGCATCGGATGTCCCCCAAAGTTCCTCAACATGATTATCCAACTGCACGAAAACCAACAAGGTCGGGTCAGATACAGCAATGAGCTCTCTGAACCCTTCTCCATTAACAATGGCGTGAAGCAAGGCTGTGTTCTGGCACCAACCCTCTTTTCAATCTTCTTCAGCATGATGCTGAACCAAGCCATGAAAGACCCCAACAATGAAGACGCTGTTTACATCCGGTACCGCACGGATGGCAGTCTCTTCAATCTGAGGCGCCTGCAAGCTCACACCAAGACACAAGAGAAACTTGTCCGTGAACTACTCTTTGCAGATGATGCCGCTTTAGTTGCCCATTCAGAGCCAGCTCTTCAGCGCTTGACGTCCTGCTTTGCGGAAACTGCCAAAATGTTTGGCCTGGAAGTCAGCCTGAAGAAAACTGAGGTCCTCCATCAGCCAGCTCCCCACCATGACTACCAGCCCCCCCACATCTCCATCGGGCACACAAAACTCAAAACGGTCAACCAGTTTACCTATCTCGGCTGCACCATTTCATCAGATGCAAGGATCGACAATGAGATAGACAACAGACTCGCCAAGGCAAATAGCGCCTTTGGAAGACTACACAAAAGAGTCTGGAAAAACAACCAACTGAAAAACCTCACAAAGATAAGCGTATACAGAGCCGTTGTCATACCCACACTCCTGTTCGGCTCCGAATCATGGGTCCTCTACCGGCACCACCTACGGCTCCTAGAACGCTTCCACCAGCGTTGTCTCCGCTCCATCCTCAACATCCATTGGAGCGCTCACACCCCTAACGTCGAGGTACTCGAGATGGCAGAGGTCGACAGCATCGAGTCCACGCTGCTGAAGATCCAGCTGCGCTGGATGGGTCACGTCTCCAGAATGGAGGACCATCGCCTTCCCAAGATCGTATTATATGGCGAGCTCTCCACTGGCCACCGTGACAGAGGTGCACCAAAGAAAAGGTACAAGGACTGCCTAAAGAAATCTCTTGGTGCCTGCCACATTGACCACCGCCAGTGGGCTGATAACGCCTCAAACCGTGCATCTTGGCGCCTCACAGTTTGGCGGGCAGCAGCCTCCTTTGAAGAAGACCGCAGAGCCCACCTCACTGACAAAAGGCAAAGGAGGAAAAACCCAACACCCAACCCCAACCAACCAATTTTCCCTTGCAACCGCTGCAATCGTGTCTGCCTGTCCCGCATCGGACTGGTCAGCCACAAACGAGCCTGCAGCTGACGTGGACTTTTTACCCCCTCCATAAATCTTCGTCCGCGAAGCCAAGCCAAAGAAGAAGGGTCCACTTTGTGGGTCCTAACATGCTTCTGAAGGAGCACCACCAGCTCAGGGGCCGTCAGTCAGACCGGCAGTGTGGTTCCTGATGCCGATCTCCCAGGGAAGGAGAACAATTTTTCATGGGGTGTTGCATTCATAGCCATGCAGAGTAAAGACCTGGTAGCATGCAGCACTTCCAGGAGTTCCTCTTGCCACTGGGACACATTCATCCCTCTCGTCTTTAGGGCCAACAGGACTGCCCTCCAAATGGTGCCGTTTCCTTCTCTACCTGGCCATTCCTTCATGGGTTGTAGCTGGTTGTTATACTTGCCGCTATGCCCCTGGAGAGGAAGTAATGTCGCAGCTCCTCACTCATGAACACTGAACCCTGGTTGCTATACACATACGTGGGGTACCTGAACAGAGTGAATATGGTGCAGAGTGCTTTAATGACAGTGTCAGTGGTCAAGTGGTGAATGGGAAGCACGAGTTTTCATCCATAATGTTCAAGAAATAGCTGTTCTAGTTTGTGGATGGGAGGGGCTCCTTGAAGTCTTTACTGAGGCGTTCAAAGGGGTGAATAGTTTTGATGAGGTGGGCTCACTCTGGTTTGTAAAACTGCGGCTTGCATTCCGCATAGACTGGGCAATTGCGTGCCATCTCTCTGATTTCCCCCACAGAGTAGGGAAAGTTACATGCCCTCATGAAGCGGTAGAGTCTTGTAACCCCTGGATGGCAGAGTCTATCGTGGAGGGTGTGCATGCGATCTACTTGCACCCTGGCGCAGATTCCTCTGGACAGCACGTCGGGGGGGGGGGGGGGGTTCGTTGAGCTTACCCTGCCGGTACAAGATCTCATAATTATAGGTGGACAGCTCAATTCTCCACCGCATGATCTGGTCATTCTTAATTTTGCCCTGCTGTTTGTTATTAAACGTAAAGGTGACGGCTCTCTGATCTTTCAGCAGGGTGAATGGCCTACCAGGTGGCGCACCGCCTCTACTATAGCCTGTGTCTTCTTCTCCACGGTGGAGTCCATGTGTTCGGGGCCCTGCAGGGTGCACAAAATAAATGCTACTGGACTGCCTGGTTCAGTGAGGTGGCCAAGGTGATGTAGGAAGCATCACTCTCCACTTAGAACAGGACTGACTCATTGATGGCGTGTATTCCTGCCTTGGCGATCTTGTCCCTGAGGCCTTATGGGCCTCTGCTGATGGGGGAAAGATCATGGTTTTCACCAGGGGTTGGGGCTTGTCGGCTTAGTTAGGGATCCGTTGTGCATCTTTTCAAAGCCTTGGAGTTCTGTGGTAGAGGTAATTCTAGGAGGGTGTGCATGTGCTCAGGGTCAGGGGCAATCACACCATGCTCCACCACATACCCCAGGATCACCAGATGCTCCATGCTGAACATGCACTTCTTTTGGTTGTATATTAGGTTGAGGGCTTTTGCAGTGGCCAGGAACCTCAGCAGGTTGTTGTCTGTTGTTGTCTTGTTCTTTCTGGTCATGGCCACATATGTTGATATTATCCAAGTAAGGGTAAGTGACTTTTAACCCATTGTCATCCACCACGCGGTCCATTTCCCTTTGGAATACCGACACCCTGCTTCTGAGTCCAAATGGGACCCATAAGAATTGGTACAGTCTATCGTTGGCTTTAAGTGCTGTGTAGGACCAGTCCTTTGGGCAGATAGGGATTTGATGTTACACTGACTTGAGATCCTGTAGGTTGAAAAGACCCTGTATTTTGCAATCTCATTCACCATGTCATCAATTTGGGGCAGGGGTAGGCATCCAATAGGGTGAACTGGTTGATGGTTTGACTGTAGTTAATTACCATCTGCTTCTTCTCTGCTTCCTTTACCACCAGCACCTTTGCCATCCATGGACTATTACTGGGCTCTATTATGCCCTCCCTCAGCAACTGTTCCCCTTTGGACTTAATAAATCCCCTTTCCTCTGGGCCCAAAATGATGAGGGCGCAGAGATGGGGCATCACCAACTGTCTGAAATTTTTGTATTTCGTGTAGCACTTCCCACAGATTTCTGTCGAGATGGACTTGGAGGCTAGTGCTACCCGGCACTTCACAGGAGACACGGTCAGGGAGTAGCATTCGGCCGTGCCCAGGTGTATGAGACTCTCGGTGCTCCCCGTGACGAACAGGCAACTTGTGGTGTGACTGTT
This sequence comes from Narcine bancroftii, assembly GCF_036971445.1. Lineage (NCBI taxonomy): Eukaryota > Metazoa > Chordata > Chondrichthyes > Torpediniformes > Narcinidae > Narcine > Narcine bancroftii. The sequence continues at coordinate 170,635,780 of NC_091472.1, read as the reverse complement.
TACTTCAATGTCCATCATGGACCATCCCAGCTGGTGTGGTCCAGGATGATCGAAGCTAATGTCAGTTTGCTGTCTGACCCACTGCTGCCGTGTGGTTAAGTTGGTGGCCGCCAAGATGACTGCCTGGGAGATTGCGAATATAGCTGCTCCCATGGATCACATGTGGCGGGGCCCGAGAGTGAAGCCGGGAGTGACGTCCTTCCTTGTCAAGACATGGGCCCGGAAGTTCATTCTCCAGAACTGGAAGTGACGACTGGAGCTACTCAAGCTACGGGGGTGACATGGGTCGTGGGTCGCATGCAGCTCTGCTTGCCGGGGGGGGGGGGGGGGTTTAGATGGGCATACCCTTGCGCAGTGCCCTTTCTGCTGGCAGTTTGAGCAGGTCGTGCTATGTGCAGGGTAGTACTTTTGGGGATGCTTGCTCTGCCCACAGTAGTTGCACCTCTTGTGCTTGGCAGTTGTGACGGCAGTCAGGAGCAGGCACCCCGAATCCCAAGATGGTGCCGCCCGTTCTGCGTATCTGGGGGCTGTGTGGCTCACGGCATAGGCCTCTGTGTTCTTTTGGGCCATCTGCACGACCTCATGTAGGGACCAACCGCCCTTCTCCAGGAGTTGTTCGTAGAAGTGTTGGGAGTGGAATCCTACGACCAGCCCATCGTGGATGAGCTCCACCTGGTACTCCGCTGCTGTCACATCCCAGCACCCGCAGTCTCGTTCCAGCTCCTACATGGCCCGCACTAACTCGTTGACTGACTTACCTGGGCCTTGGTGAGCTGGAAGCATGCATGCATGGCATTCCTTGGCGCTCCATATTGTTGCCAGAGCAGGGTCATCACCTCTTCATACCCTATGCAATCATGGATTAGTTGGTATGCGTGATGGCCTAGCTCTGTGAATAGTAGGTCATGCTCATTGCTGTCTGCTGTGATTTCGTTGCGCCTCATATAGGCCTTCAAGCAGTGCAGCCACATGTCAAATTTCATGGAGGCCTCTGGGTCTTTGGGGTCGATCTCCAGCTCTCCAACCAAATCGCCTTGTCCATGGCACTTAAAATTTTAGATCAATAAAATGTAGCGCGATCAATGACCACTCACAGACACAAAGTAAGGGCCAAAGGCTTTATTGATTAAAGATCCAAGCATACCTCAGCATGCTGCTGGCTCAAGTCCAAGGGCACATATGGGGGAGGAGACTAGGGCTCTCGTCCTTTATTAGGGGTCAGGTGAGGGGCGACTGGTTCCGCAGGGAAACCAGCCTGCCCAACTAAGAGTAACGTGCCCGCAAAACCATGTTCCACCGCAGCCTTCTTTTCTTTTCACCTCGAGTAACAAATATTATGGTTTTTTTCTATAGTTGGTAGGAGAGAAGAATGGAAGAAACTGAAGCTTGACTGCTTCGCAGGGAAGGGAGCTGAAAAAACTTTGAGCAGAGTCCTTTGTGGGGGGGGTAGATATAGCAGGAAAAAAAGGTTGAAAATGGCTGCTCTAGACTGTGGTCCTTCCCCACAAATGCCCTCTCACTGGCTGCGCCATACCTCAGTGCATCCCCCTCATAGCCTGGAACAGTCCAGTATCTCCGATGTTGAGAAGGCCACAACGGAAGAAGCGGATGCAGTAATGTGGCTTTCCCTACATCAGAGAGACTAGACCCAGACTGGGAGATAGGTTCATTGAGCATCTTTGCTTTGTCCGCAGGAATGACAGTGATCTCTCGGTGGCCAACCATTTCAATTCTGTAGTAAATCACGAAAATCTGTAGATACCGTGGTTAAAGTAAAAACACCAAATGCTGGAGAAGCTGAGCTGGTCAAACGGTGTGTATTTTTACCTTTGCTACATCAAGGAGACTGTTTGACCTGCTTAGCTTCTCCAGTATTTGGTATTTTTGTTTTAATTTCAGTTCTGTCCCCCACTCCTTTGCAAGGTCACCTGCAAATTGTATGGACACTCCCCCATCAACTTATCCTCTCCCCCTTCTCCCTCTCTTTATCCCTTTCTCTCCTTTCCTCCAGCTCTGTACCCTCTTGCATATCTATTCAGAGAACTATCCCCTCCCTTTATCACTTCGCAGATTTTCTGTTGTGCCCTCCCACCTGTAACCACTTATGACCTCTTGCCTGTGCTCCTTCCCCCAGCAGCCTGGCTGCTTTTTGCTCATTCCTTGATGAAGGGCTCATCCCCGAAACATTGGTTATGTATCTTTATCTTTGCTACATAAAGAAGGTTGAATTTTCCAGCATTTATTTTGTGTAAACTACAATCACAGCATATGAAGACTTTCTTGTTTAAACTTATAACAGGGCCCGCCTTTAAAAGTTTTTAAAAATTGTTTGAATTGCTCAGCGGCTGTATATACATATATATATATATATATATATATATATATATAGAGAGAGAGAGGGAGATTTTGTTTGTGTGTGTGTAAGTGTAAAAGTTAACACATCAGGTGATGATTTTGAAAGTTTGAAAGGAGTTTCCTCCACTGGCCACAAAATCCGACCAAATTGAAGGCTGTAGACATGTTATACTGTCATGAGGCTTTTATTAAATAAATAATTCATTCAAGGGCATGTTGTCAAAATCCCTATAAGACCCTCAACAAAACACCTACTCAAAAGGTGGTTACCCATTGAAATGCATTTATTGATACATGACTCCACAGTGTGGTTACGGGGATGGTTTTTACTCTGGCTGTGAAATCACAAACAAATTCAGAAAAGGTGGAACAGTCAAAAATACACTACATGAAAATGAGAGCCGGGAGGAAACTGGCAACAAAGTAATGCATTTTTGGGTTCTATACAAGTGCAAGAAGGAACACCAATAATATTCTAATGGAGAGGACCTCAGTTAGGTTGAAATAAGGACTGTTCCATGAGAAACAAACTGGATTCATTTGTATGGACTTCTGTAAGTCGATTTCATCCATCAGTCAGAAAATGGACAAAGATCATTTATGGCAACCACACCTCACGGTATTGTAATGAATGGCATTAATTACTGAACAACTACTAAAAGTGTAGAGAGAAGGAACCAGTTTTGTCATTTGTAGAAATGAACATTTGTACCTCTTTTGAATTTAATCATATTAGTGAGCTTGTTTGTGTGTTGAGATGACCACAAGCCATGCATTTGTAATGCGGGGTTAGGGTTATCCCACAAAAAAAAGAGTAGTTTGGGTTCATGCATGTTCCCATAGCTATACCTTTGATTTGGAGTCTGTGAGTATGAATTTAGCCAGACAAATGAGTTGGTGGACCAAGGGGATGAGAGAGAAGTGGGCTATGCAGAGTTGGAGGGCCATAAGGCTGAAAGTTACCAATGAAAGATTCTTCCTAACTCAACTCCATCCTTGGTCCAATCACTTCTCACTTAAATGAGTGACACCTCTTTTGCTCTCTATCACTTTGACATCTTCCAGTCTAAGTCGTATCTGGCTTGTATTAATCATGGATGTATAATCCCTTTGGTCTGTTGAATGGAGATAATTTTTGTATGGAGGTCTTCACTGTTTGAGATGTACCATGTTTTGGGGAATACAGGGATGTTGCTGTCATCCTTTATTTACCAGGTTATGCTGCTCAGCACTGTGCAGTCTCCACATCTGTGAGGTACATGCAGCGTTGTGCCCTGCACTGATAGAAGCCAGGTATCTAATTTTCAGGAGACCATTGGCGGTTTCTACCAATATCCTTGCACTGGCATGGTCATTCTCAGCCAATGGAGTATGAGGTCAAAGTTTGAGGATGGTCCTTGTCGCTCAAATCCACCCTGAAGGCAGTAGCAGCTGCTGAAATTGCCATGTGGATGCTCTCAACAAAAAGATTGTTGGCCCTGATGGGAAATGCTTTAGATATTAGATCCAGGTTATTTAGTAGATTAAAGTTAATGGACCTTGAAAAGCAAACAAATCTGGCAAATCCTTGTGATGGCAGTTTCTTCTCATTTAAATTAAAAATATGAGTTGTTCATTTGTGAGTATGGAACTTTGGTGACCTGTCTCGTGTTGTATTAAGCAAAACGATAAATATGGTGGAGATTGGACTGCCTCAATTGATTTTTTAAAAAAAAGCGATGCTGCTGGAGCTGCTATAATGGCAGCGCTGACATGGACTCGGGGAGAGAGGGGAGCAGAGACCCAGCGCTCCCCTCACAGGGTCTTATCACCCAGTCCTACTGCCAACAGCTCCATACAAGTTTAAATATTTGTTAAAGGAGATGACGGTGCTTTGTTTAAAATTCTGCGACCGGAGGGGCCTGGGTCCAAGGTGGTGACGTGCCTGTGTTTGGCAGTGGCCTCAAGGAGTGTCAGACTGGAGGGAGCAGCAGATGCTCTATTAAAGGGCAAAACACATCCCGGTGAGATGACCCAAAGCAAAGTGACCATGGTGGCAGAGCAGCAAGGGGCCCTGAGGCTAACAAACACGCACTCAAGTGGTGAGCTGCTGGCGGCTTGAAGCCAAAGGACTCACACAAGGCTGCGGGTGGGGTGTTGGAGTCTGGCTCATGAGAACCATGTATCAGAATCCGGTCTTGAGAGGGTGCTGAGGGTAAGGAGCATTCCTGAGACCTCCTCATCATGTCTGATGTTTGGATCTTGGCTCAGTTTGCTGATGATTTCAACTGATTTGGAGTCTTCTACAGCTGCAGAGGCTGCAGGTGCACTAGTGGTGAATCCATGGACACTAGGCAACTTGGGGGAGGGGGTAGGGTGGGAGCTCTCTTTTGCTTCTCTTTCTCTGATTGTAAGGGGCACTGGACAATGTTGATGCTAATGGAAAATCTTTACCTTATGGCACACTAAAGGCAATTTCATGCAATCTTACATTTCTGTTTTATTACATGACAATAAATAGTATCTGAAATTGCCAGTGGGTTCAGAATTGCTGTGCCTTCCCCTCCACAGAAAGTCCATGCATGAGAATGTGGCTAAAGGTCAGGCACTCAATGCACCTTATCGCTCTTGTTACACATTCATAGAAGATTTCAGTCATTGAAAATATTACTGATTGGGAAGATTCAATCGTAAAATAATGTTACTGAAGACTGTTGTTGGCTTTACATGGATGGACATTTCTGTCTTCCTGTTCCTTGCACTTGAGATTACTTGAGTCGCCCAAAATGCACTTTATCAAAGTACGCAGTAGTGCAGTGCTGCCAGCAGTATCACCACTGAAAAGGCAACTGAGCAGCTGAATGCTGCAACATGTGGACCCTGATATTTTAACAACAGTAAATGAACTCTCTGGAAGAGTTTGAACAATCTGCAGTCAGTTCTGAAGCTGTTCTGTGTGATATACTGATGTCAGTAAAGTTCGCTAATCACAAATAAGGCAAGAATGTGATGTGTTGTACTCCTAGGCCTCCTCTGACTATTCCATTAGGGCTGTCTGGAACTTTGCGTTTCATCTGATGTTGGTGCAGGTTGAAACTTGCATTGTATAACATTGGGTGGTACAGTTAGTGTAACAGCACAATTCTGTTACAGTGCCAGTGATGGGTTCAAATCTGTTTGTAAGGAGTTTGTACGCTCTCCCCATGTCTGCGTGGGTTTCCTCTGGGAGCTTCGGTTTCCTCCCTCCATTCAAAATGTTTGGGAGTTGTAGGTCATTTGGGTGTAATTGGGCAGCATGGACTCATGGGCCGATCGGGTCTGTTACTGTGCTGCAAGTCTAAATTAAAATGAAATTATAATAGTTGAAGACATTAGGTACATATCTGCTGGGGGAATGACCTGCATGCTTGTGTGGATCATGACAGGAAATGCATAGTCCAATTTTGGGATGAATGTGATTTTACGTGTGAATGATTACTAATGCAGTTTGCTCATAAGTAAAATTGATCTTGGATTATTGAGAGCAACAAGAAAAAAAACAGATTAATGATCCAATTTTACCCACATAAACACATTTCAATTAGAACAATAAAAAATGTAATAATTTCACAATTTATCTTCTTTCAAAAAGCTGGGTTCTTATGTGCAAGTTTAGTTACACTTTATTATCGTGTATTTTTTTTTCCTAATTTTCATGTCTCTTAAAAAAAATCTGTCCAGGTAGTTTCAGCCTTGTATTTTCTATCTTCTGACATAATGATATATGACAATAGTAATATGGGATGATATGAAGAATAGTTACAGGGGATTCTGTAGTAAGGGGAATAGACAGGAGCTTCTGTGCTGCAACCGGGACACCCGGATAGTGTGTTGCCTCCCAGGTGCAAGGGTCAGGGATGTCTTGGAGGTTCTGCGGGACATTCTGAAAGGGGAGGATGAACAGCCAGCTATTGTGGTCCATATTGGTACCAACAATATAGGAATAAAGTGGGATGAGATCCTAAAAGCTGATTTAGGGAGCTAAATTAAGGAGTAGGACCTCAAAAGTAATAACCTCAGGTGTATTACTAGTGCCACGAGCTATTCAGAGTAGAAATAGCAGGAGAGTTAGAATGAATATGTGGTTTGAACAGTGGTGCAGGAGGGAGGGTTTCAGTTTCTTGGGGCATTGGGATCAGTTCTGGGGCAGATGGGACCAATACAAACCGGATAGTCTACATCTGGGCAGGGCCAGGATCAATGTTCAAGGGAAGTTGTTTGCTCGTGGTGTGCGGAAGGTTTAAACTAATGGGGCAAGGGGGATGGGAACCTACAAAGAAAGAATGAGGAAGGTGGTACAGAGACCAAAGCTAGAGTTAGAAAAGAGAAAAGAAAAATAGAGGGCAGAAAAGGCTGCAGAGTTCACTAGATACTAAAAGGACAATGAGTATAAAGGCACTTCATCTAAATGCCTGTAGTGTTAGAAATAAGGTTTGTGAACTTGAGATACAAATCAGTCCCCAGGCATATGATTTAGTGGCCAACACAGAAACATGGTTGCAGGATGGGCATAATTGGGAATTAAATATTCAAGGGTATCAGGTAATACAAAAAGATAGACAGGAAGGTAAAGGAAATGGGTTGGCACTCTTAATCAAGGATGAGCTCAGGGCAATAATGAGAGATGATGTAAGATCTAAGGAGCAGAATGTTGAGTCCATCTGGATAGAGATTAAGAATAGTAAAGGGGGAAAAAAAAATCACTGATGGGAGTTGTCTATCGCCCACCAAATAGCACAGTGGCAGAGGCAATTAACCGAGAGATAGCTGAGGCATGTAGAACAGAATGGCAGTTGTCGTGGGGGACCTTAATTTCCACGTAGATTGGGAAAATCAAGTTGGTCAAGGTAATCTGGAGGATAACCTCATAGAATGCATCCGTGATAGCTTTCTTGAGTAGCATGTTAAGGAATCAACAAGGGAGAATGCTATTTTAGATCTAGTATTGTGCAATGAGAAAGGTAAAATTAATGATCTAGTAGTTAGGGACCCTCTTGGAAAAAACAATCATAATATAATTGAATTTCTCATACAGATGGAGGGTGCAATAGGTAGATCTAAAACTAGTGTAGTATGCTTGAACAGGGGAGACTACAACAGGATGAGGGAGGAATTGGTCAGCATTAATAAATCCAGTTTCGTCGTTTTACTATTTTTGGTACACAGACAGCCAATCTGTTTGCTCATAGTTTTGCTATTATCTGATTCCACCTGCATTGAATTCGCCCATCGTTATTGAATGAAGATCTACCGGGACCAATGCCTGAAGAGGGCGCACAAAATCAATGAACCGGTGTGGACTCGAAAGGCCAACATGGCCTGTTTCCGCTCCGTAAATGGTTATATGGTTATGGTTATATGGACTGGGAGCAGAGATTTTTCACAGTGCTCCACAAAAATATATTCCTGTTTAAAAACAAGGCACTAAGAGAGGGAAGAGCCAGCCTTGGTTAGCTAAGGAAATAAAGGAAAGTAAAAAATTAAAAGCTCATGTGTACAAAGTATCCAAGAGTAGTGGGAAACTGAAGGATTGGGAAAACTTTAAAAGGCAACAAGGGACAACAAAACGAGAAATAAGGAAAGGGAAGAGGATTATGAAGGTAAATTAGCACAAAGTATAAAAACAGATTAAAAAAATTATAAATATATAAATCAGAAGAGGTGGCTTGAGTCACCATAGGTCCCTTGGAAGATGAGAAAGGGAGATTGATATTGAGTCATGAGGAAATGGCTGAGGCAGTGAACAGATATTTGGTGTCAGTCTTCATGGTGGAAGACACATCCAGCATGCCAAAGATTGGTGTTAGAGATGCGAAGGGAAGTGAGGGCCTCGATAAAATAATTGTTACAAAAGAGATAGTGATGAGAAAACTAATGGGACTGAAAGCAGACAAATCCCCTGGTCCTGATGGGATCCATCCCAGGGTACTGAAGGAAATGGCGGGAGTTATAGTAGACATTGGTAGTCATTTACCAAAATTCTCTAGATTCTGGGCAGGACCCGGCAGATTGGAAGACAGCAAATGCCATGCCACTTTTTAAAAAGGGATTTAGGCAGAAGATGGGTAACTATCGGCCAGTTAGCTTAATGTTTGTAATCAGGAAAATGCTTGAAGATGTCATTAAGGATGAAATAGTGAGATATTTAGAACGAAGGGGTGCCATCAGGGAGACATAGCATGGATTCAGTAAGGGAAAGTCTTGTTGAACAATCGTGCTGGAGTTGTTTGAGGATATAATGGGTCCGGTAGATAGAGGGGAACAAGTTAATGTTGTATATTTGGATTTCCAGAAGGCATTTGATAAGGAGCCGCATAAGAAACTTATCAATAAGATACGATGAATGGAGTTGGGGAATGTATATTGGCATGGATTGAGGATTGGTTAACTGACAGAAGGCAGATTGAGATAAATAGGTGTTTTTCTGATTGGCAGATAGTGGTAAGTGGGATGGGGTGCTGCAGGGGTCGGTGCTAGGCCCGCAGCTGTTCACCATTTACATTGATAATTTGGAAGAGGGGACAGAGGGTAATGTAGCCAAGTTTGCAGATGATATTAAATGCGTCATCCACTTTGGTAGGAAAAATAGAAGAGCAGATTATTATTTGAATGGTGAAAGCATGCTGTTGAGCAGAAGAACTTGGGAGTGCTTGTGCATGAATCGCAAAAAGTTGGGTTGCAGGTACAACACGTTATTAGGAAGGTAAAAGTTGGCCATCGTCGCTAGAGGAATTGAATTCAAGAGCAGGGAGGTCATGCTGCAACTGTACAAGGTACTGGTGAGACTCCTGCAAGATACTGTGCGCTTCTGGCCTCCATAGTTGAGGAAGGATATACTGGCCTTGGAGGCAGTCCAGAGGAGGTTCACCAGGTTGATCCTGGAGATGAGGGGGTTGACCTACAAGGAGAAACTAAATCGCCTGGGATTATACTTGAATTCAGAAGAATGAGAGGAGATCTTATAAAAAACCATATACAATTATGAAAGGGATAGATAAGAAAGAGGCAGGAAAATTGTTTTCACTGGTAGGTGAGACCAGAACTAAGGGATGCAGCCTTAAGATTGAGGGGAGTAAATTTAAACAGAGATGAGGGAAAAACAGTTTTTCCCAGAGAATAGTGAATCTATGGAATTCTCTGCCCAGGGAAGCGCTTGAGGCTACTTCATTAAACATATTTAAGGTTCAGGTAAGGTAGATTTTTACATTAAAAAGGAATTAAGGGATATGGGGAAAAGGCAGGTAGGTGGAGTTGAGTCAACAATTAGATCAGCCATGATCTTATTAAATGGCGGAGCTGGCTCGACAGGCCAGATGGCCTACTCCTGCTCCTATTTCTGATGTTCTTATGAGATTTTATTGCCATATTCATAAGTACAATGAAAATATTCGCCAAAATTCTAATTTGCTACAGTCACACAGGTATGCAAGATACACCAACAACAATATTATAAATTAAATTACCATAATGTGATACAGAAAAAGAGATAGATAAATAAATATTCACTGCAATGAGAGGGCAAAGTGGAAAGTAGCCGGGAGTTGCTATAATTAATAGTTCGTGGTTTGTGTAGGAGCCAAAGGCTCATTCCTTACCTGTGGTTTGGCTGTGGGTGTCCGCAGTGTCTCGGGGACCATGGGCTTCTTCCCTTGGCCACGCATGTGTGGTTGGCTCAGACCCGGTGGCAGCGATTTCGGCGCGTTCTGCAATGTGCATGCATGGGGGTCTACGCGTGTTGAAAAATAGGTTCATTAGCCCATGTCATTAGTTGCGGCAGTCAGAGTAGGGAGAGTGAGGTGTCGATAGTCTCTGTTGAACATTCATTCCCCTACTTTCCAAAAATATATCTAACTTTGTTTTAAATATTTCAATGAGGCAGCCTCCACAGCTTCCTTGGTCATAAATTCCACAGATTCACTACTCTAGGGGAAAAGCAGTTTCTCATCTCTGTCCTAAATCTGCTCCCCTGAATCTTGAGATGATATCCTCTGAATTTATACTTGCCTACCAGCGGAAATAATTTTCCTGCCTTTAACTTATCTATCACTTTCTTAATTTTGTGTTTCTATAACATCCCCTCCCATTCTTCTGAATTTTGTGACTATAGTCACTCTCTCTAATAAACTAGCCCCCTCATTTCCAAAATCAACCGAGTGAATCTCCTCTGCTCCGCTTCAAAAGTCAGTATATCATATCTCAAGAGACCAGAACTGTATGCAGTACACAAGGAGTGGCCTCATCAGTACCTTGCAGTAGAGCATCCCTGCTGTTAAATGTGATCTCTCTTGCAATGAAGGCCCACAAGTCATTTGCATTCTTGATTACCTATTGCACTTGCAAATTAATCTTTTGACATTCATGCACAAGCATCCCCAAGTCCCTCTGCACAGCAGGATGTTGCATTCTTTCACCACTTAAACAACAGGCAGATCTAATTTTCCTTCCAAAGTATATCTCACATTTACCAACATTTTTGCGCTCCATTTGCCATACCATTCTCCACTCCTTAAAATATCTATAGCCCCTTCTAACTCAGGCACTGAACACTTTCACACTTGCAAGGAGCCTTCTCCTTCTCCAGGGTTAGGACTGTTCTACCTTCTACTGGTGATGTCATGATGCATTGAGTGATGGTGGACCTGCCCAAAATCCTGATCAATGTATTATGATCTTGTATTTGAACAAAATTAATCATGCCTAATTATAACATAATTAAGCTTTATGTTGGTGCGAGAATGCAGCCTTGCTTCACGCCATTGTTAATTGTGAAGGGTTCAGAGAGCTCATTGCTGTATCTGACCCGACTTTGTTGGTTTTTGTGCAGTTGGATAACCATGTTGAGGAACTTTGGGGGGCATCCGAGGCGCTCTAGTATTTGCCAAAGCCCTTTCTTGCTCATGGTGTCGAAGGCTTTGGTGAGGTCAACAAAGGTGATGTAGAGTCCTTTGTTTTGTTCTCTGTACTTTTCTTGGAGCTGTCTGAGGGCAAAGACTATTTGCGCGAAAGCCGTACTGTGATTCTGGGAGAACATTCTCGGAGACACTAGGTATTATTCTATTTAGGGGAATCCTAGTGAAGATTTTGCCTGCAATGGAGAGCAGCGTGATTCCCCTGTAGTTTGAGCAGTCTGATTTCTCGCCTTTGTTTTTGTACAGGGTGATGATGATGGCATTACGAAGGTCCTGAGGCAGCTTTCCTTGGTCCCAGCAGAGCTTGAAAAACTCATGCAGTTTGATATGCAGAGTTTTGCCGCCAGCCTTCCAGACCTCTGGGGGGGATTCCATCCATACCTGCTGCTTTGCCACTTTTCAGGTGTTCAATTGCCTTATATGTCTCTTCCCGGGTGAGGACCTCATCCAGCTCTAGCCTTAGGGGCTGTTGAGGGAGCTGGAGCAGGGCGGATTCTTGGACTGAGCGGTTGGCACTGAAACAAGCCATGAAAGACCTCAACAATGAAGACGTTGTTTACATCCGGTACCGCACGGATGGCAGTCTCTTCAATCTGAGGCGCCTGCAAGTTCACACCAAGACACAAGAGCAACTTGTCCGTGAACTACTCTTTGCAGACGATGCCGCTTTAGTTGTCCATTCAGAGCCAGCTCTTCAGCGCCTGATGTCCTGTTTTGCGGAAACTGCCAAAATGTTTGACCTGGAAGTCAGCCTGAAGAAAACGGAGGTCCTCCATCAGCCAGCTCCCCACCATGACTACCAGCCCCCCCACATCTCCATCGGGCACACAAAACTCAAAACGGTCAACCAGTTTACCTATCTCGGCTGCCCCATTTCATCGGATGCAAGGATCGACAACGAGATAGACAACAGACTCGCCAAGGCAAATAGCGCCTTTGGAAGACTACACAAGAGTCTGGAAAAACAACCAACTGAAAAACCTCACAAAGATTAGCGTATACAGAGCCGTTGTCATACCCACACTCCTGTTCGGCTCCGAATCATGTGATCTCTACCGGCATCACCTACGGCTCCTAGAATGCTTTCACCAGCGTTGTCTCCGCTCCATCCTCAACATTCATTGGAGCGACTTCATCCCTAACATCGAAGTACTCGAGATGGCAGAGGCCGACAGCATCGAATCCACGCTGCTGAAGATCCAACTGCGCTGGGTAGGTCACATCTCCAGAATGGAGGACCATCGCCTTCCTAAGATCGTGTTATATGGTGAGCTCTCCACTGGCCACCAAGACAGAGGTGCACCAAAGAAGAGGTACAAGGATTGCCTAAAGAAATCTCTTGGTGCCTGCCACAATGACCACCGCTAGTGGGCTGATATCGCCTCAAACCGTGCATCCTGGCGCCTCACAGTTCGGCGGGCAGCAACCTTCTTTGAAGAAGACCGCAGAGCTCACCTCACTGACAAAAGACAAAGGAGGAAAAACCCAATACCCAACCCCAACCAACCAATTTTCCCTTGCAACCGCTGCAACCATGTCTGCCTGTCCCACATCAGACTTGTCAGCCACAAATGAGCCTGCAGCTGACATGGACAATACCCCTCCATAAATCTTGGTCCGCGAAGCCAAGCCAAAGAAAAGAAGCTTTATGTACAGCACGGTATGAGCCCTACAGCCCCTGTTGTTGTGGTGCTGACCTAGATAAACCTTTATAAGGGACCATGGGAAAGTGCTCGCAAAAACTAGCAATAATAGACGATTTTTAAACAGAGTTGGAAAGTTGGTAGCGCTTTAGCGCTCAACTTACATAGCAATGTAAAGTTTGTATCGCTATCGCATACAATTTATAAATATCGTGGCGGTGGGGGGGGGGGGGGGAGAAGTGATGGCAGACCTGCCCGCCCAGAATTCCATGTGGCAGAGAAAGGGCTATATGACCGGCTGCAGCAATGAAGCATTTATGGAGGGGTTTCTCTGCCGCATGGCATTTTGGGAAGTGAGGAGCCCCGGTCCGGGCAGAAAGTTGGAGGCGGCGGCCCCGATCCGGGCAAGAGCAAAGGAGAGGCGGCGGCCCCGGTCTTGGTCGAGTGAGGCAGGCGGAGGCCCCGGTCTGGGCAGAAAGTTGGAGGCGGCGGCCCTGGTCCGGGCACAGGGAAAGCTGCAGCGGCCTCGGCCCCCGTCCGGGCAGAGGGTAGGCGGCGGCGGCCCCGATCCGGGCAAGAGCAAAGGGAAGGCGGCGGCCCCGGCCTTGGTCAAGTGAGGCAGGCGGAGGCCCCGGTCCGGAGAGAAAGTTGGAGGCGGCGGCCCCGGTCCGGGCACAGGGAAAGCAGCAGCGGCCTCGGGCCCGGTCCAGGCAGTATGGATTGACCTAGGAGGGGAGGCAGACCCCTCCAGCCCGGGTAAGAAACCTGCCCCTCCACGCCCTCCCCCTCCACGCCCTCCCCCTCCACGCCCTCCCCCTCCACGCCCTCCCCCTCCACGCCCTCCCCCTCCACGCCCTCCCCCTCCACGCCCTCCCCCTCCACGCCCTCCCCCCTCCACGCCCTCCCCCTCCACGCCCTCCCCCTCCACGCCCTCCCCCTCCACGCCCTCCCCCTCCACGCCCTCCCCCTCCACGCCCTCCCCCTCCACGCCCTCCCCCTCCACGCCCTCCCCCTCCACGCCCTCCCCCTCCACGCCCTCCCCCTCCACGCCCTCCCCCTCCACGCCCTCCCCCTCCACGCCCTCCCCCTCCACGCCCTCCCCCTCCACGCCCTCCCCCTCCACGCCCTCCCCCTCCACGCCCTCCCCCTCCACGCCCTCCCCCTCCACGCCCTCCCCCTCCACGCCCTCCCCCTCCACGCCCTCCCCCTCCACGCCCTCCCCCTCCACGCCCTCCCCCTCCACGCCCTTCCCCTCCACGCCCTCCCCCTCCACGCCCTCCCCCTCCACGCCCTCCCCCTCCACGCCCTCCCCCTCCACGCCCTCCCCCTCCACGCCCTCCCCCTCCACGCCCTCCCCCTCCACGCCCTCCCCCTCCACGCCCTCCCCCTCCACGCCCTCCCCCTCCACGCCCTCCCCCTCCACGCCCTCCCCCTCCACGCCCTCCCCCTCCACGCCCTCCCCCTCCACGCCCTCCCCCTCCACGCCCTCCCCCTCCACGCCCCCCCCTCCACGCCCCCCCCTCCACGCCCCCCCCTCCACGCCCCCCCCTCCACGCCCCCCCCTCCACGCCCCCCCCTCCACGCCCCCCCCTCCACGCCCCCCCTCCACGCCCCCCCCTCCACGCCCCCCCCTCCACGCCCCCCCCTCCACGCCCCCCCTCCACGCCCCCCCCTCCACGCCCCCCCCTCCACGCCCCCCCCTCCACGCCCCCCCCTCCACGCCCCCCCCTCCACGCCCCCCCCTCCACGCCCCCCCCTCCACGCCCCCCCCTCCACGCCCCCCCTCCACGCCCCCCCTCCACGCCCCCCCTCCACGCCCCCCCTCCACGCCCCCCCTCCACGCCCCCCCTCCACGCCCCCCCTCCACGCCCCCCTCCACGCCCCCCCCTCCACGCCCCCCCCTCCACGCCCCCCCCTCCACGCCCCCCCTCCACGCCCCCCCCTCCACGCCCCCCCCTCCACGCCCCCCCTCCACGCCCCCCCTTCCACGCCCCCCCCTTCCACGCCCCCCCCTCCACGCCCCCCCCTCCACGCCCCCCCCTCCACGCCCCCCCCTCCACGCCCCCCCCTCCACGCCCCCCCTCCACGCCCCCCCTCCACGCCCCCCCCTCCACGCCCCCCCCCTCCACGCCCCCCCCCCTCCACGCCCCCCCTCCACGCCCCCCCTCCACGCCCTCCCCTCCACGCCCTCCCCCTCCACGCCCTCCCCCTCCACGCCCTCCCCCTCCACGCCCTCCCCCTCCACGCCCTCCCCCTCCACGCCCTCCCCCTCCACGCCCTCCCCCTCCACGCCCTCCCCCTCCACGCCCTCCCCCTCCACGCCCTCCCCCTCCACGCCCTCCCCCTCCACGCCCTCCCCCTCCACGCCCTCCCCCTCCACGCCCTGCCCCTCCACGCCCTCCCCCTCCACGCCCTCCCCCTCCACGCCCCTCCCCCTCCACGCCCCCCCCCTCCACGCCCCCCCCCTCCACCTTACCCATAGATAAAAAAAATCTGTGCTCCCTCCAGTTGTGAGAGCTTTTGTTTGTGCTACAGTTTTATTAGCTTATTCTCTAAATGATGGAAGCACTACTCAAGCCTGGTATGCTGCTGTTAGACCCTCTGTCCCCCAACGCGGCTGAAGAGTTCATGTACTGGCTAGACTGCTTTCAGGCCTACCTGAACACGACCAGAGACGTCACTCACACTGATGAACTCAGGAGGTCCGCACTCCTTTCGAGGGTAGGAATGAAAGGGTATGCAGACACCACGGACTGCCATTGAGGATTTGAAGGCTCGGTACCTAAAGTCGCAAACGAGGTCCTAGCGAGGCACTGACTCACTCTACATCGCTAAAGTCCTAGAGAGACCATCGATGACTACCTGCTGGATCTGTGTACGCTTGCCAAGAAGTGCAGGTATGAAGCAGCTATGGGCTGCGTTCGTGAAGAACAGATCCAGGATACTCTAGTTGCGGGGTCTGCTTGAGGTACATGAGGCAGCGACTACTTGAGTCAGGAAAGAAGGACCTGGCTAGCCACGTTGAACTGGCCAAATCATTGGAACTGGCCAAGCTTGAGATCAACGACCTTGAAGCCAGCGAGCTCACTCACCCAGGTGACCCCTTCTAAGGACCGGCTTCTCCCGCTACCCCAGCCCTAACAGCTGTTGCTTCCCGTGCTAGGGAGATCTTTTTCTGCGACGAGCCAGCATCCCCGACCTCGTTGCCCAGCTAAAGACTTAGTGTGTTCCGGCTGTGGTAAGAAAGGACATTGGGTGAGGGTTTGTCACGCGAGGGGGAAGCCTGGGGAAGTCCACGGCCTGAATCACTTCCGGATCTGATTCCAGCCCCAAGCCATCTGTCCTGAATTCACCCAAACCCACTTGCTGTGCTACACGCCGACGGAGGGTGGCAGTGAGGAAACAGCACGAAAGGGCTCGGCAGCCATCTTGCCGTGACCCAAATTGAAACTCCGTGCTGTCATTGTCAGAAGAGGAAGGAGGATGGCCATTATGCTGTGCCGTGAGGTCAACTCCATCTTACCCACACAAGGCAACCCAGGTCAGTGGGGGCCACTTGAGTAAGGAGTATGGAGTCTCTGTGATCCTAGCCTCGATGGTCCTAGATCAGGACATACTTCACCAGCTCAGCAACTCCATAGTAACTGTGAAGGTAAACGGATATTCCACTAAATACCTAATCAACACAGGCTCTACTGAAAGCTTCATAGACTCATGGACTGTGCAAGAGTACAACCTAAAGATGTATCCTACGAATTATTGCATATTCTTTGCGTCTCATTTGCATTCTATGCGTATTCAACAATATTGTATAGCACATCTATTGTTTGAAGGGGGGAGTTTTGTAAGATTGGCCTGTATGTACTTGATGAACTGTGTGCTCCGATGCTGTAGGGTCTGGACTTCCTGTGTCACCTTAAAAGTGTGACCTTGGAGTATTCTGGTCCCCTCCTCCTGTAGCAGTTCGGAATAGAGGGCCCCTAAAATCAGAACTCACTTGCAGCCTCTCCACATTGAATATCGACCCCCCCCCCCACCCCCCCACCACCTCTCTTCCCAAACCTATCCTCTGGCTGCAAACCTATGCAGGAGGTACAGCACAGCAGACCGAGATTTCATGAAATACGAGACATAATGTCTATTTGATGAAGGTATCATTGAACCTAGCCCCAGCCTGTGGAGAGAGCAAGTGGTATTGGTAAAAGGGGAAAACAAGTCCAGGATAGTAATTGAGTATAGCCAAACTATTAATCGGTACATACTCTTGGATGCATACGCCATCCCTCGAATTTCGCAAATGGTGTCTGATATTGTGCAGTATCTGGTCTATTCGACCATTAACCTGAAAGCTGCTTATCATCAGCTGCCAATCCGTTCCGAGGACTGTTCATATGCGGCATTTGAGGCTAACTGTCGTCTCTATCAAATCTGGAGGGTCTCTTTCAGTGTCACTAATGGGGTTTCTATCTTCCACATGCAGATGGACAGAATGGTGGATGAGTATAGGTTGAAGGCTACCTTGACCTACCTCAATAATGTTACCATCTGTGGCCATACCTTGGAAGACCATGATGCCAACCTCCAGCATTTTATCCAAGCGGTGAAAGCCCTGAACCTCTCTTATAACTCAAGTGCGTGTACAGAACTAAACAGCTGGCTATCCTTGGCTACGTGGTGGAGAATGGCATAATTGGCTTCAATCCCGATAGGATGCGCCCCCCTGTTAGAGCTTGTTCTTCCCAGGACCACAAAGGCTTTGAGGAGATGCCTGGGGTTTTTCTCTTATCCAGTGGATCCCTCAATACTCTGATAAGGTTCACCTTTTCTTAAAAGCCACTAATTTCCCCCTCTCGACTGAAGCCCAAATGGCTTTTAACTATCTCCGGAATCATACTGCAAAAGCCGCCATGCACACGGTGGATGAAAATGTACCTTTCCAAGTGGAAAGCGACACTTTGGATGTATCCCTGGCCGCTACCCTCAACTAGGCGGGCAGGCCGTTTGCAATTTTAATTAGACATTACAAGGCCATGAGTTCTGGAACCCATCTCTGGAAAAGGAGGCTCAAGGCATTGTAGAAGCTGTGAGGCACTGGAGACACTACCTGGCTGGTAGGAAATTTACGCTCCTCACTGACCAGCGCTCTGTCGCATTCATATTTAATAATGTCAAGGGGGCAAAAGTCAAAAATGTCAAGATTGCTAGGTGGAGGATAGAGCTCTCCACCTACAATTATGACATTACCTATCGGTGAGGTGCTCTTAATGACCCTCCAGATGCCTTATCCAGAGGAAGCTGTGTCTCTGCACACATCGACCAACTGCAGTCTCTGTATAATGAGCTCTGCCATCCAGGGGCCACCCGCATGGCTTATTTTGTAAAGGAGCGCAATCTTCCCTACTCCACGGAAGATGTCAGAAAAATGACCAAGTCTTGTCAGGTCTGTGCGGTGTGCAAGCTGCATTTCAACTGCCCTGCAAAGGCACAGCTGATCAAGTCATCCAGGCCCTTCGAGTGGCTCAGTGTCGATGTTAAGGGACCTCTCCCCTCCACGGATAGGAACACTTTCTTCCTCTCTATCACTGATGAGCACTCCTGCTTCATGTTCACCTTTCCATGCCCAGGCACATCCATTTCGTCAGTCATAAAGGCCCTAGATTCCATTTTCACCCTGTTTGGGTATTCCAGCTATATTCATAGTGACTGGGGCTCATCCTTTACGAGTGATGAGCTACATCAGTATCTGCTGGTGAGGGTCATCGCATCCACTAGGACTATGAGCTACATCCCCCAGGGGAACATACAGGTTGAAAAGGAGAACACCACGATCTGGAAGACTGTCAAACTGGCCCTGAAGTCAAAAGGCCTTCCAGACTCACACTGGCAGGAAGTCCTCCCTGTGGTGCACCATTCCATCCAGTCGCTACTATGTACGAGCTCTCATTTAATGTCGAAAGAAGATTGAGATCGGGAACTACACTCCCAACCTGGCTCACCACTCCTGATCCAGTCCTTCTCAGGAAGCAAGTGAGGAGAAACAAGACTGACTCCCCTGATAGAAAGGGTGAAACTGCTCCACACCATTCCCATATACGCCTATGTGGAGTACCCGGATGGGAGAGAGGACACCATCTCCATCAGGGACCTGGCATCCACTGGTACAGAGGGTCCATGGCCTCAAATGCCCTGTGAGCCATGGAGCTCATTCTCGCCACCCCCAGTCAGGGCCTCAGGTTCAGGAGGAAAGTGCCTCTACCATTGAGCTGGAGACCCAGCCCGCCTCTCCCACACAAGAGGACCAGGAAACCCAAGGAATCCAAAGCTAAGGCACTCCATCAGGATCTCCAGATCCCTGGAGATAAATAACTACTTTTTAAAACTTTTTTTCTGAATCTATGTTTTCTGTCTTCATTCACAGACCCTAAATCCTGCAGGAAGGCATGAATGCAGTGAATTGGGATTTACTGGTAATGTGTTATGCTGATGGCTGGCCCTGTCTCTCAGCTCCGCTCCTATCTGCTCACATATAATCCTGGTTTCCTGCCTAAACCCAGAACCCTTCTGAACCCTTTTTGAATCCTACCCATAGTTATAAGCTAATAAAAGCATTTGTTCTACCTCCAGTTGTGAGAGCTTTTATTTGTGCTACACTTCTGTACTTGTCTACTCCCCACTACATAAAAAATGTTTGATGGTTTTAGTTGTGGACCCCCCCCCCCCTTAACTGTGCTGTAGCCCCCAGAAGTTGGATGGGGTGGGGTGGGTTTGTATGGTCCCCATTGAGAATGGCTGCTGTAGAGCATACTTCACCATTCAATAAGATTTCGGCTGAACTGGTCATAGCTGGCTCTACCAATCTATTGTCTTTCTATAACCATTAATTCTCTTTGTTGTATCAGAAGGAAAAAGAATAAAGGATCTGGACACGGACTGAATGCAGAAATAATCTTTATTGAACCACACATAAGGGGATAGCAACAGGGTCAGCACCTACAAATATTCTCAATCTCAGAACACAATGCACCCAGTCACATCAGACTGAACACTACTGATACCAGTAAGTGTTTAAACTCTCACAATCACAGTACAACCCAGTCACATCGGACTTAATACTTCTGATACTAGCAACTGTTTATACTGACTTATCTCATTCAAGGACTACAATATGCTACCCACCATTCCATGTCTAATGTGGGCATGGCTCAGATGCTACCTACAACTATAATAGTATACAACAGCCCCGATCCCTATGTAGTGCACAACTTAGCAGCAACTCTTTCAGCATTGTCCAGTGTAGGGTTCGTCTCAGGCTAAAGAGCAAAAGAGGCAGAGCTATTGCACGTGATGGGCTTTATAGTATAGTAAGCTAGAGGGTCCGGCCAAGGTAATCAGATGATTAAAGGGGCTAGTGGTCAGGTGTGCACTAATGGGTAGACAGAGTCTAACCTTGATTGGCAGGTGATGCAACTTCTGACTAGGTTCCAGACGGAGAGGTCACGTAACTCTCCATAATCCACATTCCCACCAGGTTCCAGACAGAGAGGCCAAATGGCCCTCCACAATCCACACTACATCCCTACTATTCAAAAATGTATCCAAGCAGAGGACAGTATCTACATTGAACATGATGCCCAATTAAACTAAATCTAGAAATAGTTGCACCTGATTTGCCTTTTAAGATTATGGCTAATCTTTGCTGCACTGATCCCATATCTCTTTCCAACATCCATGGTGATTTCCTTTTCTCTTGTGACATGCATCATTGCACCTCAACTTGAGAGTTGAAATCGTCTGGGGTGATTGCACCAAAGGGTGTGTGTGCACCATTATTGAATGTTACAGTGTAAAGTGTGTCTTGCTGATTAATGAAAAAAATAAAAGTGAAAGAAGCAGGAGTAGACCAAACAGCCCATTGTGCCTTCCTGCCATTTGGCAAGGTTATAGTTGATCTTTTACTTGAGCAACCTTTTATCAGCACTGATATTCCCTGATTTCCAAAATGTCTAAATTTCTATTGATCTCTTCCTTCAATATAGTTGGTGATTGAGTCTCTGCAGCATCTCTAAGGAAAAGATTTCCAAAGATTCATTACACTCTGGAAGAAGATGTTACTTTTCATGACTAACCTCTTGTATATGATCTCTGGAATTAGAGAAATGTTAGTGTACTGAATACTGTCAAGCTCCTTAACAATTTGAAATGACCATTGAGAGGATATTGTTTTCTTTGTTTGACATGCTTGCCATTTCCAGGAATTAATCTGATGAGCTTTTACTGCACTCCTTCCACCTCAAGTATGCTCTTCCTCAGCCAAGGAAATCAGATGGATGCAATGCTCCAGATGTGGCCTCATCAGCATCTTGTGCAATTAGGGGTTGACCTCTCTACAGTTATACTCAAATCTTCTTTCAATATTATTGGCTTTCCATTTTGTTTGCTGAACCTGGTGTTAACTTGCAGTGAATTGTGTGCTAGACACCCTATTCCCAATGAATAGCAACACTTCAACCCATGGTCATTTAAAAAAAAAAGACATTTCTGTTTTTTCACTGAAGATGGAGACATCATATTTTACCTCATTATAGCTCATCCAATAAGTTCATGCCTAGTAACTTTATCTCTAAAGCCTCCCTCTGTGTCCCCCTTGCAGCCAATGCTGTTGCCTTGCTTTGTATAGAACAAATTTGATATGTTGAATGTTTCCCTGATAGATTATGAACTGCTGGGGCTTCCATGCATCACCCCTCTACTCATAGCTGCCAGACACCAAAATAACTCATTCATGTCTACTCTCTTTTTTCTGCCTATTTACTCCTACTCTCTGATTTGTGCCTGAGGTAGTGAGATAAAATATGACATGATACTGTAGCGTGTTGTGCGCAAGTGCAGCGATAAGACTGAGACAACAGTCTGTGAGCTTGTTTAGCACAACTGATTTACTTTGAAGTTCGCACTGCAGCCTTTAAGGCCGTCCTCACCCCACCCCTCATGTTCTGGAACTTGTGCCGGAAGAGAAGGACCCGTGATGCCATCCTTGTCTTGCTGCCCCACTGACCACCCTGAACAAGCAGGGCCGGTTTGCTGCCGCAATTATTTGCGTCCCAAGAATTAAGTATCAATGCTATTTCAGAATCAGAATTTATTATCATGAAACATGTCGTGACATTCTTTGTGTTGCGGCAGTCGCAATGCAAACATTTATATAAACCACATTACAAAATGAATACAAATAGTAAAAGAAAAAGACCAAGTAAGGCAGTGTCTGTGGTTCATTGTTCATTCAGAAATCTGAAGGCAGAGGGGAAGAAGCTGTTCTTGTACCACCGAG
Source organism: Narcine bancroftii (assembly GCF_036971445.1). Taxonomy (NCBI): domain Eukaryota; kingdom Metazoa; phylum Chordata; class Chondrichthyes; order Torpediniformes; family Narcinidae; genus Narcine; species Narcine bancroftii. The sequence goes on along the minus strand of NC_091472.1, from coordinate 170,613,527 downwards.
TGCTCATCTTCAGGCTTCTGTACCTTTTTCCCTATGGTAGCAGAGTGAAGAGGGCATGGTCTGGCTGGTGGGAGTCCTTAAGGATAGAAGCTGCTTTCTGAAGATACCGCTTTTTATAGATGACTTTGGAGTGAAGACTGGTGCCGGTGATGATGCAGGCTGAGTCAACAAAGCTCTGGAGTTTTTTCCTGTCCTGAACGTTGGCACTTCCATACCAGACAGTGATGCAACCAGACAAAATGCTCTCCATGGTACACCTGAATAAGTTTTCAGAAGTCTATGGTGACATATTGAACCACCTCAAACTCCTCACAGAGTATAACGGCTTCATGATTGCATCGATGTGTAGGCTCCAGGACAGATCCTCAGAGATGTTGACACCCAGGAATTTGAAGTTCTTAACTCTCTCCACTTCTGAGTTCTAATTTCTTCCTGAAATCCACAATCATCTCCCTGGTTTTGGTCCTTTGTCCTTTCTTCACACTGGAAACTGGTGCCTTTCAGTAACCAATGAAAATTCAGTGCGGCAGGACTTAATGCTCTCTCTCGTTTTGAAATGGGTTCCCATGTGTCAGAATGTATGATTTGCTGTTGCAAAAGGCTGATATACAGATATGGCAAGTAATTAGGAAAACTAACAGATTGTCAATATTGATTGTTGGGGAAATTAAATACAAAAGTATGGAGGCTATACTAATCATTGGTGAGGCTGCATCTGTAATATTGTGGGCAGAAGAGGGCTCCTTATTATGTGAGAATTGAGCAGTGCAAATCAGAAGATGTGCTAGAAACAGTTCACAGAAGGTTTAATATAATACTATCTGGAAAGGGAAGGATGCCTATGGAGTAAGATCAGACAGTCTAGGATAAACAGAAAATAATGAAGGATAAGATCCCAAGAGATCTTGACAGGGTTGACAAGGAGATGTTTCCTAATGTGGGAATGTCGAGAACTGGGGGGGTCTTTTTTTAACAAAAAAAAACTAATGGGTTGTGTATTTAAGCAAATTATAAATTTTATTTTCTCAGTGGGTGCAAGTCTTTGGAATAGATTTCTTCAAAGGCAGTGGAAATGGCACTTTGTCTTCACCTATCGTCGCCCGGATTGGGATAACATTGGTGCATTAATCAAGCAATTGCAGAATATTCATGCTTTCAAAAACATAACTTTTACTTGCAGTTGTATAGTTATCTTGCATTTTCTCCTTCCAGCAGTGAAATCAGTATGTTTACGACAACTGCACACTGTCTACCAGATGGTCGAGCTTCCAGAAACTCATCAGTTATTGAGAGACACCTGCAGAGGTTTTGCAGAAAAGGAGCTTGCTCCAGTTGCCGCACAACTTGACAGAGAACACAAATTTCCTGCGGAACAGGTAAGGATTATTAGGGAGGCCTGTGGATGCAGACTCAAGTAGAAGGATAGAATCCTCTCCACACTTCTACCAGCAATATCAATGGCTCGCTTGTTCTTCCTCCCAATCTACCCACTTTCTTCAATGATTTCTGTTTTCCTAAACGTATAAGCAATCTTGAGTGACCTGATATTGGCAAAATATGAGATTGGTGACTCATTTGTAACAAACAGATGATTATGAGTGATCACCATCTCTTTACTTCTCTCCCCAAACTTCCACCTGCCATCTCCTCTCCAACTTCAAATTACCTTTCAGATCTGAGTGTTTTCAGCATTTTCTGTCTCAAACTAGCAAGTAGAGTTGTTATTTTTAATTATTATTACTTTTTATTTTTCCATTCGCTTTCCTTTTGGCTCTCTCCCACATTCCCAGGCCACCTCAGCTGTACGGAGACCCCACAACTACTTTGAGAATGAATACATGGAGAGCTAGTTACTTCCTGCTGGAAATAAGAGAGAGGCAAGATTGAGATCGGGCACAGAATGTTTCTTCACATTTCCCCTGGCGGTCTCTTGGCATCCAAGGCAGCAGTAGAGAACCATAGTATTCTTTCAGTGATAGCATCAACAAAAAATGCTGGAGGAACTCCACCATTGCTGCCTGACTTTCTGAGTTCCTCCAGCAGAATGGTTAATTCTCCAGGTTCAAGCACCTACTATTTTTTGTGCCTCAATTCTTTTAGTGATTATTGCTACTGTTTCTGAATCTTCTCTTTGTTCTGAAACCAGAGTAGGATAGTTACTGACCCAGCCTATCCAATCTTTCCATAGAAGTACAGCCCACGATTCAAGGAACATCCTGGTGAATCTCATGTACTATTATTGCTATCAGCTTTCTGCATTGTGGCAACCACATGGTACAGAATCTTCCAAGCGTTGCACAGCTGCAACATGACACCTCCACTCTTGTACTCAGCCTTTGAAGGGGAGCATACAAAATGCCTTCTTCTTAATCCTATCCACCTGAATCATAACTTTCAGTGAGCTGTGGGCTTTCAAACCCATGGTCTCTTTGTACATCAGTGTTACTAAGGTCCCTCCAGCTACTTTATATGTTTAACTTGATTTTGACTTGCCAAAGTGCAATTCTTCGTATTTGTTTGGATTAAATTCTAATTGATCTATGTTCTTCTGTATCCTTGGACAATCTTCTTTGCTGTCTATGACTACCAAGCTTCTTGTCATTTGCAAATTTACTAATTAAACCCTAACCTTTTGAACCATTCAATCAGACAGGTCCTTGTTAAAGTCCTATTGAAGTCTAAGCACACCACCCTATCTTCATCAACTTCAACAAAAGCCTCAGATTTGTGGGGCCTGATCTCCTGTGCACAGCATACATCTCTCTTAACTCTCCAGCGTCCCTATCTTTCTTTCTGGTGAATACTGCTGAGAAGTGTTTATTTAGGATTCTCCTTGCCAAGATAATTTCCTGGTCCCTTTTGCTCTCCTAATTTTTTAAGATCTCTTATATCCCCTATAAGCCAATTTTATGCACATGACATGCACCTCCTTTTTCCTTTGTTGACTAAGGTTTACTAAACTTATCATCTTTGCTGCTTATCCTTTTTGGGCCTTATTGACTCCTTATTGAGATATAACTTGAAATATCTCACTTTTATTGGATGTTGTTTTCTGTTCTAGCAGTTGTTCCCAGTCTACCTCTGCCAGATGGTGCTTGACATTATTGAACTCTGCCTTCTCCCACTTTAGGGCCCAATCCTGAGGACTAGTCTTTATCCTTTTCATGACTACCAAGTAGCAAGAATAATTTGCAATAATCAAATTGACTGTACCATCAGTTGTTTCAGAACTTGTAATTTAGTCAGAATAAAAAGACAGTATTAACTCCTGAAAATAAATTGTTAATTGCTGAGTGCATTCAGTGAGATATGACGATGAAACCTTCAACAACTTGACCACAAGCTTTAGTTGTATTCTACATCTAATGTATTAAAATGTCCGAAGATACTTTACAGCACACATGTCAAACTCAGGCCCGCGGGCCAAATTTGGCCCGTGATATAATTATATTTGGCCCACAAGATCATATCAAATATGTATTAAAGCTGGCCCACTGGCCGCTGCGCCAGTATAGCACATGCATAGCTAATACTACAAATCCCAAAATGCATTGCAAATGTGTTGTCGCCGGCCCGTCAGCCCGCTAATCGCCCCCACCTCCTCTCTTTACTTTCATTAGCATCTGCGACCTGTTGCCCAACTCACGTGTAATAAACCCCTTACGAAAAATGGCCAAACGAAAGACGGAAAACAGGACCTTTCAAGACAGGTGGGAGGCAAACTCTGACCCCAGAGTTTGATGAACTTGCATCTAAGAAGAGAGTAGGGGCTAAACATGCAGCCTTGATGTGCCTCTTTGTGGATGGTCAGAAAGGAAGAGGTGATGTTGACATTCTCCCCCTGATTGGGGTCCGCCAATAAGGAAGTCGAGAACCCAGTTGCAGAGTCTTGGGTCCTTTTGCTTCGTCATCAGTTTTGCTGGGATGATGGTGTTGATTGTGGAGCTGTAGTCAATGAACATCAGCCTGACAGGGGAGTTGCTGTAGTCGAGGTGATCTCGCACAGAGTGGGATCTGCTGTTAATTTGTGGTGATGATATGTGAACTGAAGTGGGTCCAGGTCCTTCCTGGTAGATGGTAATGATACTGGCTGAATGATGGTCGTTGAAACATGTCACCTTGCTCTTCTTGTGCATCTGATTGATGGACGCCCTGTCGAGGCACAAGAGCATTCTGGAGACCATTATTTTAAAAATTGTTTGAATTTTCTTCTAAATGGTGATGATATTGTATTACAACAGAAATATTTTATCTATAATACAAAAAATGTATGTAAAGATGGGTTTAGGAGTTTGCAAGCTTATCTTGGATGCAAGTGATAAATCTATATAACACTGGGTCAATTCCAGGTTGCAGAAATGAATAAATATGGTATATTATGCGGTGCTATTATTGTTTCTTAACTTCTGTAAAGCACAGTTTACCATGATCTAATAAAAGGAAAATTTTCACTCTATATGTGCACCAAATATATTATTTTCTGCTGAATATTATCAGGATGTGTAATTCTCCAAGTCGAACATTTTAACACTTAAGAACAAAATGAGTCAGGAAGAAGAAAATAAGTTAATTTAATTTAGTAGTATCTTTTCAAATCACAGCTCTTGAAATAACGATGTTTCAGCGCAAAGATAGGTCTTGGGTAATTAAACGTGTGTCATCATACAATGAATGTTCCTTTCCCTCGTTACACAGACTCTTGATTGGAAGTAAGTAGAGAAAGGAATGAGTAATGCATTCAGGACCTTTGAACAGTTGGCCAGTTGCCTTTAAAAAAAATGTTGCTTGACATTGTGTGTAGAGCAAGTAGTGGTCTTGGCTTTTTCCTTAGTCCCAATGTAGAGCAATAAATTTATAAACAGCTCAGGAAAATGGGTCACATGAGATTGACACACTCTATGCATTTGTAACTCTCAGAAGAAAACTGCAACCGGGAAAGCCAATTTAAGATAATCCCTCCCTTAATTGTGTTTAAAAATAGAACCAACCAAAGAGGGGTAGAAATCTTAAGAAAGCACATGAATTGGATGAAAGATCAAGTTGAGTTTATTGTCATCTGATTGCACAAGTACCACCCAATGTAACAGTGTTCTCCAGTCCTCGGTGCAGAAAGCACAGACAAACAACCAGAGATTACACACATACAGACGAACAATACGTATGCAGGACAAGTATTCAGATATACAAATAAATAAATGTTGCTTTATGAATACGAGAGTTTCGGGTGGTTCATGTGAGCAGTCCCTTTGGTTGTCCATGGGAAGAAGCTGTTCCTCAGCTTGATGGTGCTGGCTCTGACACTCTTGTATCTCTTTCTCGACGGAAGCAGCTGAAAGATGCTGTGCGCAGGGTGGATGGGGTCATCAGTAATTTTGCATGCTCTTTTCAGGCAACAATCTCAGTAGATCATGTCGATGGAAAGATCCTGATGATCCTCTCTGCCACTCTTATGGTCCTGTGGATTGACCTCCGATTCATTTCTCTGCAGCAACCATACCACACTGTGATGCAGTTAGCTAGGCTGCTCTTGGTAGAGCTCGTGTAGAAGGTTGACATGATGGTGGCCGGTAGCCTTGCCCACTACAGACTTCTCAGGAACTGCAGTCACTGTTGCACCATCCTGACAAGTGAGGAGTTGTTGAATGTCCACAATAGGTCACTAGTTGAGTGAACACCAAGGAACTTGGTGCTGTCCACTTTCTCCACTGCAGAGTTGTTGATGTGAAGTGGAGGGTGGTCGTTCCTGGTCCTTTTGAAGTCCATGGTCATCTTTGTTCTCTCCATGTTGAGACTCCTCATGTTGTTACTCTTGGACCTCATCATTCTCAATAGAGTGGAAGTGGTTAAGAAAATGAAATGGTGATGCCATTATCTTAATTGGGGATTATTATGTATTTGTGCAAAGTGGGGGATATTTGACCAATCATAGCTTTTACACTACTCAAAGAGCAAAACTTACAGCTCCTTCTGTGTGGACAGATTGAGAACAGTAAACAGAAGAGTTTGGTGCCTTTGTAGTCCCATTGTTTCTTTGCGCTAAATATATTTTCTTGGATTTTCATTGCCTTTAAATGATCTGCTCCATTTTTCTTAAGTTCAAATATAATAAGAGAGGCATTAGTATGGAATGTTATCACATCCTCGATGAGGATTCATGTGCAAATGTCCAGCATTTTGAACTGGAGAGCGGCAAGGGAATTTGAGCTGATTTATTTGCTTCTAAGCTCAGCATCAAAAGCAAATGTAATGACTATTACTAGTGCTGTATATTGGAGGCTGGTGGGCAAACAGAGGAACTACTGACATGGTCTTTGCCCTCAGACAGCTCCAAGAAAAGTGCAGAGAACAAAACAAAGGACTCTATATCACCTTTGTTGACCTCACCAAAGCCTTCAACACCGTGAGCAGGAAAGGGCTTTGCAAATACTAGAGCACCTCGGATGCCCCCCAAAGTTCCTCAACATGGTTATCCAACTGCACGAAAACCAACAAGGTCGGGTCAGATACAGCAATGAGCTCTCTGAACCCTTCTCCATTAACAATGGCGTGAAGCAAGGCTGCGTTCTCGCACCAACTCTCTTTTCAATCTTCAGCATGATGCTGAAACAAGCCATGAAAGACCTCAACAATGAAGACGCTGTTTACATCTGATACCGCACGGATGGCAGTCTCTTTAATCTGAGGCGCCTGCAAGCTCACACCAAGACACAAGGGCAACTTGTCCATGAACTACTCTTTGCAGACGATGCTGCTTTAGTTGCCCATTCAGAGCCAGCTCTTCAGCGCTTGACGTCCTGTTTTGCGGAAACTGCCAAAATGTTTGGCCTGGAAGTCAGCCTGAAGAAAACTGAGGTCCTCCATCAGCCAGCTCCCCACCATGACTACCAGTCCCCCCCACATCTCCATCGGGCACACAAAACTCAAAACGGTCAACCAGTTTACCTAACTTGGCTGCACCATTTCATCAGATGCAAGGATCGACAACGAGATAGATAACAGACTCGCCAAGGCAAATAGCGCCTTTGGAAGACTACACAAAAGAGTCTGGAAAAACAACCAACTGAAAAACCTCACAAAGATTAGCGTATACAGTGCCGTTGTCATACCCACACTCCTGTTCGGCATCACCTCCGGCTCCTAGAACGCTTCCACCAGCGTTGTCTCCGCTCCATCCTTAACATTCATTGGAGTGACTTCATCCCTAACATCGAAGTACTTGAGATGGCAGAGGCCGACAGCATCGAATCCACGCTGCTGAAGATCCAACTGCGCTGGGTAGGTCACGTCTCCAGAATGGAGGACCATCGCCTTCCCAAGATCGTGTTATATGGCGTGCTTTCCACTGGCCACCGTGATAGAGGTGCACCAAGGAAGAGGTACAAGGACTGCCTAAAGAAATCTCTTGGTGCCTGCCACATTGACCACCGCCAGTGGGCTGATATCGTCTCAAACCGTGCATCTTGGCGCCTCACAGTTCGGCGGGCAGCAACCTCCTTTGAAGAAGACCGCAGAGCCCACCTCACTGACAAAAGACAAAGGAGGAAAAACCCAACACCCAACCCCAACCAACCAATTTTCCCTTGCAACCGCTGCAACCGTGTCTGCCTGTCCCGCATTGGACTTGTCAGCCACAAACGAGCCTGCAGCTGACGTGGACTTTACCCCTCCATAAATCTTCGTCCGCGAAGCCAAGCCAAAGATATTGGAGGCATAGTTTAGTTTTTTTTCTTTATCTTCACTTTCCTCCACTCCTATCACTACATACACATGAATGCCTGCCATTACCAGATTTGAAACTAAAAAAATAAACACTATAAATCTGAAATAAAAAGAAATGTATTTCAGGGGGATGACTTACCCTGAAGAAAATTATTGATTAAGACAATGGGTTTGTTGGTCTCTTCAGAAATTGTGACTAAATTTTTGAACAATTCTAGGACAACAAGTCATTACCTTTCATGGCATTATTTAAATGTTGTGGTCATGATGTTGTGATGTCTTACCGAGAGGAAACGTCAAAGAATCCCTCTTGCCAAACCTCAACTGTATCAGTTGTTGCTTTTGAGTCCAGAACATGCATGTTCCTGTTAGCATGAAGGGTCAGATAGGCAAATGTAGGGGAGCTTGGATAAAGAGGGAAATTCTGGTCACAGTTGATGTAGTGGTCAGCGCAATACTCTTGCAGTGTCAGCGATTTGGACCAAGGTTCGAATCCCGTGCTGTCTGTAAGGAGTTTGTATGTTCTCCCTTTGTCTGTGTGGGTTTTCCCTGGGTACTCCTGTTTCCTCCCACCATTCAAAACAGATCGGGGTGTAGGTTAATTGGGTGTAAATTGAGCGGCACAGACCCGTGGCCAAAATGGCCTTTTACCGTGCTGTAAGTCTAAATTTCAATTTAAGAAGGCATGAGCAGGTATAAGTAAATGCAATCAAGTGTAAACTTGGAGGAATTTCAGAAACTAAGGAACAAGTTAAAAAAGGAAATCAGGAGGGCAAAAAGGGGGAAGGACATAGCTCTAGCACAGTGTTCCCCAAACAGGGTACTGCGGAACCCTGGAATTCCGAGGAAATGCCTAGGGGTTCCACAGAAGGAATGACAGGGACCTAGTAGGAGAGAAACGCAAGACCCTCTGCTGATGTTCACCTTGACCCTCATTTTCACAATACCCACCCCTCCCCGCGCTCCAATCGATGCCCAGGCTTGCCTGAGTGTCAAAGGGTCCGGAGGCAGTTGAGGGGATGGGGGGGGGAGGGGGACGGTGTGAGGTGGACGGTGTGAGGTGGGTTGGCACAGATGCCTTTTGAATGCCTTCTTGTGATGCATTCTATTTCTTTTTAATATATTTTTATTGATTTGGAAGAGAGAAATATTACATGTTACATTTTGACTACACATTAACCACACAGCTTAATACAACACAGAGTATGAATCTTAAGTACTGGTAGTTTATACATTGCCTTGTATACATGCTCAGATACAATAGAAATTCCCTTAAGAAATATTCACTTCATATTCGAATATTACAACATTTTTTTTTTTTTTTCACACCATAAATCACAATAGCCATGATATACACTTTTTCTTTTCCACACATTTACAGTGACTTTTTCTCCCTCCCCCCTCCCTCCTCCCAAGCCACCCCCCCATCCCCCCCCCTCTCATCCATTTTAGTTATACAATCTAGGTTGCATTAATTCAGTTAGACAATGTTGTCATTCAACAAAAATACACCAGAAATTCTACTGAGTCCATTCTTTTCTTTTCTTCTCCTTCCATCAACTTAGGTAATGTTTGTTCCCGGTAGGTTTTCGCTATTGTATTTAATGTAAGGCTCCCATACTTGTTCGAATATTTCAATATTATTTCTTAAACTATATGTTATTTTTTCTAATGGAATACATTTATTCATTTCTATATACCATTGTTGTATTTTCAAATTATCTTCCAATTTCCAGGTTGACATAATACATTTTTTTGCTACGGCTAGGGCTATCTTAACAAATCTTTTTTGTGCATCCTCCAAGTTAATTCCAAATTCTTTATTTTTTATGTTACTTAGGAGAAAGATCTCTGGATTCTTTGGTATATTGTTTTCTGTTATTTTATTTAATATCTGATTGAGATCATCCCAAAATTTTTCTACTCTCTCACATGTCCAGATTGCATGAATTGTTGTTCCCCTTTCTTTTTTACATCGAAAACATCTATCAGATACTGTTGGGTCCCATTTATTTAACTTTTGCGGTGTAATGTATAGTCTGTGTAACCAATTATATTGTATCATACGCAGCCTCGTATTTATTGTATTTCTCATCGTTCCAGAGCATAACTTCTCCCATGTTTCCTTTTTTATCTTTATATTTAAATCTTGTTCCCATTTTTGTTTAGTTTTACCATTTGTTTCCTCGTTTTCCTTTTCTTGCAGTTTAATATACATATTTTTTATAAATCTTTTGATTAACATTGTATCTGTAATCACATATTCAAGGTTACTTCCCTCTGGTAAACTCAAGTTGCTTCCTAATTTATCTTTCAAGTAGGATCTCAGTTGGTAATATGCCAGCGCTGTATCTCCAGTTATATTGTACTTATCTCTCATTTGTTCAAAGGCTAAGAATCTACTTCCTGAAAAACAATTTTCTATTCTTTTAATCCCTTTTTTTTCCCATTTTCTAAAGGCAAGGTTGTCTATTGTAAAAGGGAGTAGCTTATTTTGCGTCAATATTAGTTTTGGTATTTGGTAATTTATTTTATTTCTTTCTACATGAATCTTCTTCCATATATTGAGGAGATGGTGTAATACTGGAGAAGTTCTATGTTGTACCAATTTTTCGTCCCATTTATATAATATGTGTTCAGGTATCTTTTCCCCTATTTTATCTAATTCTAGTCTCGTCCAGTCTGGTTTTTCCCTTGTTTGATAAAAATCTGATAGGTACCTTAATTGTGCGGCTCTATAATAATTTTTGAAGTTTGGCAATTGTAAGCCTCCTTGTTTATACCATTCTGTTAATTTGTCTAGTGCTATCCTCGGTGAATATTACAACATATTTGTGGTAAATTATCTGATTAGACTAATCTCTTCTATTTATAAAAAGGAAGAGCTCCCAGCAGAAACCCACACAGACATGGGGACAACATACAAACTCCTTACAGACAGCACTGGATTCAAACCCGGATCACTGGTACTGTAATAGCATTGCTGTACTAACCATTAACTGTGCAGCCCCAAAGTCTGGGAAATTGTGGCCTAATGGGGTCGTAGTCCAGAGAGAGGAACAAGCTTGTGTCAGGGAGCTGGAATTCTGCCTCTGTAAGGTAGCAAGCAGCTCGCCAAAGAACAACAGGACTGCCTTTTGCTTCAAATTTTCTTAATCAACAGTGTGGATAACTTTCCCTTTCTTAAATGGTGACTATATATTGAGCAATAGTGACTGAATAAATATTATTACAGATGAAACGTTTGTCACGATGAAGGTTTAACTATCTGGGGATTCACTTTAGTAGGTCTGCTAGTTTACGTGGGTGATAAGGTGGTACTTTGCTGGTACAGAGGGGCTCATTAGCCAGTGAGAATAATGGGGAAGAGATTCTACAGCTTACCAACCATGAATGCTTCTCCCTTCTTACTCCTGAGGGATGATCACCAATTGCTTCAAATGAGCTATAAGTATTCCTCCACTAAAACCCATATTAAACTATTTAGAAAAATTAAACATTTCCACAAAAATAGTAATAAAACGAGCACAAATATTTTTACCATGAGTTAATCTTCGCCAGACGGAATGCAAATAAGTAATTTACAATTAATTTGCACTCCCAAGGAAAGAAGCCACTAAATGAGACAAATGTTTCTGTAAATTACAATAAATGAATTATTAATCATTTTTAACAGATTTATTCTATCAGCCAGTGGCCATGCAAAATAACTTCAGATAGTTGGTTGCTCAGTCATTCATTCAGTTTTTCTTAAGAAACGCATATTTGGATTAATTTGCTAAATGAAACTAGGTGGAGGTAGACGGGAGTTTCTGAATGGCATTGGTGTCTGTGGGATCTATTCATGTCAAATTTATCTACGTTCTTTTGAGTAATCTTTTCAAAAGCTTCAGCTTGAGTCAGTGCAGTTCCCAATGATCCAATCATGTGATAAAGGATGGCGGGAACCAGAGCAGACCATGGGGTGGACAGAGGATAAGAAGTGACAAATTGATGAGGATATGAAGAGACAAGGGGCACTGTGTTGGTCTTATAAAGGTCGGAGGCTAGCTTAGACAATGAGTAGCATAGGACTTACTGTAGTATCGGACAACTGGCTAATGATTGAAGTAAAGATTTTACACTGATAAAATAACTTAGGAATCACAAATTTATTCAATACCAGAATATTATATGGGCAGGCAGGGTGACGTCTCTGAATGCAAGCAAGGCTGAAGAACAGTTTTGACCCTCAATTTCATACCTCACCACCCATCCTGGCCCTGTGGCCTCTCCGCCTCCTAGCTGCAATGCTCCACAGTGTGCCCCATGTTTCTGAATCCTTACTCTCTATATATAATTCCTGATTCTGTGGCTCTTTCCATATTCTCACTCCTATCTTTTCACTCCGTGACTCCTCCTATCTCCACACACCTCCGTTTCAACTGCCCATCCTCAGCTGTGGTTACCTGTTAAAAACCGAGTGCACACTCAAAGGCTCAGTGTTTCTGCTCTCTGTAGAATTTTTTTTAAATTTAAATTTAGACATACAGCACAGGAGCAGGAGAGCCCCTGTTTCCCAAATATCCCAATTAACATGCAACCCTCGTACGTTTTTGAAGGGTGGGAGAAAACTGGAGCACCTGGAGGAAACCCATGCAGACACGGGGAGAATGTACTTATAAACAATGTCGGATTCAAACTCTGTAACAGCTCAGGTTCCTGGCTCTGTGCTAACTGTGCTGATGCTATGTTGTTTCACTTGTGGCAAAGGAATTGCTCATTGTTAACAACTTGCTGTAAACAAACAATGCAAACTCTGCCTGAAAAAGAACTAACTGCCAAATTGGAACAATTCTTCCACATTCTTCGCTATCAGAATGATTGGCATTATAACACGATGCCTCAAACAGGAAGGAAGATTTGGGAGTTGCTACAGTTACTTCCTGAATCCAGGGATATTGTTTACATTGGAATGACCATGAGCTAAGGCTACGTGCTGATTTAAAAAAAAAAGTGGAGTACTGTTGTCATCGAGTTTTCGAGAGATACAGCACACAAACAGGCCCTTCAACCTGCTGGTTCACACCAATGATCAAGCACCATTTCTTACGCTAATCCTACTTTGACCAATTTATTCTCCTCATGTTCACTTCAATTCCCCACAGATCCTAGCATTAACTTTCACATTAGGGGTTATTTACAGTGGCCAATTAACCTACCAACCTAAACAAAACTGGAACGCCCAGACGGTCACAGGGAGAATGCTCAAACTCCATTCAGGTAACTTGAGGAGATTGGCTGTACTGGATTTGGTGTTGTGTAATGCACCTGAGTATTGTGAGCAGTTTTGGGCTCCTCATTTAAGAAAGAATGCCATTTTAAAATAATTTTATTGATTTTGTAGAGAGAAATATTACGTTATAAACATTAATTACATGACTCTTATATAATGCAATCCAGAATATGAATCATGAGTGATTTATACATTGTCTTGTACACAATGCTCAAATAAAATGGAAATTACCTTATGAAAACTTAACTTCATATTCTAATATTATGACATATTTGTTGTTGGTTATCTAATTGGACTAATTTCTTCTACTTATAAAGGAAAATAGAAAAAAGAAAAAGAAGGACCCCCCCCCCATTCTAATCCTACTCCTCCCGCTAACTGTGGTCACCAACAAATAATATGTAAAGAATCGAGTCTTGGCTCCCGGACATTGGACAGGAAACCCTCAGGGCACACATGCCTATGTATTTGAATTATGATATTAATCCATAAATGGGCCCCATATCGTGTCAAATGCAATCAGAATCTCTTTAACGTTATATCTAATTTTCTCCAAACTCAAGCAAGAGTAAACTATCTTTTCACTTCAAAATTGCTCATCTGGCTATCAATGAAGTAAAGCAGGGGTGTCAAACTCAAATTCACGGAGGGCCAAATTTAAAAACTTGGACTAAGTCGAGGGCCGAACTAAATATTTATTGAAAATTTTCAACAACATCTGCATGTTTTCTCTTCTTTCAACATATGTAATGTTAAACTTTTTCTTATTAAAATAAATGTTTAATAATAGTTTTGGATAAACTCTTTCATTGTCGTTGTCATTGTCATTGGCCCATTTCCTTTAGAGTTCTGAAACCGTGCACATGACAAGTCAATGAAGGATGATTAAAGCAGTGGTCTTCAAACTTTTTCTTCCCACCCACAGACCACCTTAAGCAATCCCTTACTAATCACAGAGCACCAATGGCACAGGGACGCGAGTGGAAAGAAAAAGGTTGAGAACTGTTGTATTGTGGTAACTCCACATCTGATTAGGTTAATTGTTAGGCAAGTGGTCAGAGAAGGACCCCCCCCCCACCCCAAGAAAGGCTTAAATCACAGGAACAAAATAAGCTTCCGTCTCACTGCTCCCAATCTTACACACAGTCCTGATGTGGAATGTGGGGTCGCAGCTCCACGTTCACCCGAGTTCAGGTGCTGTTTGTGTGGAGTTTGTACGCTCTCCCCTTGTCTTGGACCAACAGGTCGGTCGCCTGACGAAGGCACCCGAACCCCCCGTTGAAATGCAGGCACCCGGGGCGGTGGAGGAATTGGCTGAGAAGAGCGCATTGCTCCCACCCCCCTCCCATGGTTGGAGCGGGATTAAACTGCGATCTCACGGCGACGGGCTTGTCTCCAACAAAAGGAGTGGGAGGCAGGGTCCGCCGCGCACGGAGCGAGGGGGAAGGCATCGCCAACGAGACGTTCGGTCCGGCATCGCCGCTGAAGCGCAGACCCAGCGAGGATGGTCCCCAACTCCAGCCGCGTCTGTGTGTCCGGGAGCCGGGCTGGCTGAGTGCGGCGCTCCGATCCCCGGGATTCGGGACTCTGAGATCCCTCCACACCTCCGGCGTCTTTATTTTCACCTTCAGTGTGCATGCGCTATACTGGCGCGGCGGCCAGCGGGTCAACTCTAATATATATTTAATATGATCTTGCGGGCCAAATATAATTATATCGCGGGCCAGAATTTGACTAATGTGAAGTAAAGGGTACTATTTTTAAAATTAAGTTCAATGAAATATTTTCTTGTTGAGAATAACCAAAAAAATCAATAAAATGGCAAGGTTCCACTTTAATCCTAAAAATCTCTGATAAAGTTTGTAAAAATTGTTTGGAAAAACTAAAAACTTTTAGTTATTCCCAAAACATGAATCAGAGGGACCCTCAAAGATTTTACATTTATCACATAGTGAATCAACATCAGAATGAAAACAAGATAGTTTAACTTTGGACATATGTATTCTATGTACCACTTCAAATTGTAAGAAGCGATGTCGTGCACAAAATGAGGTATTATTAATCAGGTCAAGCGTAGTATCGCAACCTTCATCCGGAATTGATATATTCAAATCTCATTCCCATTCATTCTTGATTCCCCTCCCTGAACATATTCTTAGATCCATCAGGTTATTATAAATGGTTGTTATCAATTCACCATGATAAAACTTTATATCAAAAAGTAAATCAAGTATATTGGTTTCAGGAATTCGAGGTAAATTAGGAAGTTTGGACTGAGCAAAATGCCTAATTTGCAGGTATCTAAAAAATGCTTATTATAGGAAGATTAAATTGAATTGTTAATTGTTCAAATGAAGCAAACTTGAGTTGAATGTACAGCACTCTTGACATTGTACGACTGACTGTGGACACAGGAAGTTCAGCTCCTAAGTGGTGTTCAGTTGGCCTCTGCCAGAGTGGAAAGGTTATTGATCTCCACTGTGACAGGCCAACTTTTTGTTCGGAAGTTTGACATTAAGGTCTGCAATGATTAAAGAAAATGCTTCACTGGGGAAATCAGGGGTCTGTTTTATTTCTCATCCCACACTGTTTATTCATTTCTAATTGATTTATTTTGATGGACTATGCTTGTCCAACAATGAGGGGATCAGTTTTTTTGTAAGATTAAAAGCTCCCGTGATTTGTGGAGGCGTGCTTGGGCAAACGATCCCCACTTTTCTTTTTTTTTCTTTTTTTTTAATAAATTTTTTATTTTTCACACCATAAATCACATTAGCCATGATATACACTATTTCTTTTTCACACATATACAGTGACTTTTTCTCCCCCCCCCCCCCTTTCCTCCCAAACCACCCCCCCACCCCCCCCCTCATCCATTTTAGGTATACAATCTAGGTTGCATCAAGCCAGTCAGACAATGTTGTCATTCAACAAAATTACACCAGAAATTCTACTGAGTCCATTCTTTTCTTTCCTTCTCCTTCCATCAACTTAGGTAATGTTTGTCCCCGGTAGGTTTTCGCTATTATATTTAATGTAAGGCTCCTATACTTGTTCGAATATTTCAATATTATTTCTTAACCTATATGTTATTTTTTCTAATGGAATACATTTATTCATTTAAATTTAGTAGTTTCTTCCTTTTAATTTGGTTATGTATTCCATTAATATTTAAAGACATATAGTTCAGCGTAGCCCTTTTATATTTTGTTTATCTTCTCTTTCCGTTTTTCCATCATTACCTTTCCTCCTTTTCCATTTCTGTTTTCTTATTTTCAACTCTTTATAAGACAACATTCCTACAACATCCAACATTTTCCTTATTCTCCTACTTCTATCTTATTTATCCCCAATCTCCCCTTCACCTCCTGAGTTGTCCTTTATCCCTTGTCGGACAACCACATTTCCCCTCTCCATTTGGATTTGCGAATCCACTCGCAAGCGTCAACTGATTTTGCAGTGACCGCTATTTCCCCCCACCCCACCTCCCCCAGAAAAGATTTCACTTTTCATACGTCACAAAGGTCACTCTTTTAATTCCCTCCTTATTCTCTCTATTCCATTACCTTCCCTTATTAATTCTTGTCTATACTATCTATATTTTCCTCTAAGTACAGATACGATCCCCACTTTTCTCATGTTGCAACTGGGCTGTTCTGCTGTTTCCTGCCAGTGCAACTCACATTGCCGCAGTTCACCAGAACGGAGAATTAGTGTCAGGGTTGCAAATCATTTCACCACCATGTTCCTTACTTGCACCAAGGTTTGCAGAGTGTGAAGGGTCATGTGTGAATTAAAAAAAACACTCTCCTTTGTAGCACGTACAATATCCCCTCCCTGAACCAGCTGGATTCTCCTTGGATTCCTGGTTCACTGGAGGAGGGTTAAGGACCAGAAGCTCTTCCCTGTCTAATCCACAATGCTCACTCCCCATGTGTGATCAGCACAGCAGGAGTTTTTGAGCCCTTTTTCTTTTACCCCACTTGTGTGGTGTGCTCCATTTCTCATTGACTGACAGTGCAAACAGTGCAACTAACCTGCTTCTGCAAGATGAGGGAGCAGCTGAAAGGGGAGACCTATTCATTAGTGTGACTTGCATGATTGCAACAACTTGGATCTGGCACCTTGCTTCTCAAGTGACGGTGCGATGGTTTTCCACCTCGGCACAGGAGCGCAGCAAGGCTGCCCGTGCTGGAATGACCACATGTCCTGCTCCGGGGTCTAGCTGCACGCAGGTAGGGGGAGAGGCTTCCTCTAGGAATCAGATACTAGATTTAGAAAATGAAAAAAAGGGGGATGATAGGTGAGGAAAGGCGGCTACATGAGTCCTGTGACTGTAGGTTTGGGTTTGACGAGGAGTTTAGTGGATGCTGTCTTGACCTGCTGTGGAGCTGAAAGGACAACAAAGAAGTTATTGAGAACCACAAAGACCTGTTGATGCTGGTATCTTGGGCAGACAAATAAATGGTGGAGGAAGTCCGCAGGTTTAACTGCATCTGTGGGGAGAAATGGTCCATTGTTGAACTCTGGCCAGAACAACAAGCAGTGACTGGGGTTCAGGGCAGGGGGGGGGGGGTGGTTGGTGGAGGGGAAATCCTTGGTCTTGGACTGGTGTCTTTTCAAGCAGTAATACATCCTGGAGAATAGCCTGTGAATGCCCCCACTCCCCCACAAATGATGCCGACCCTGAGTATATACCAAGTCTTATAAACTGTAATTGACGATTGGGGTTCCGCGATTTCCAAATGCTCCCCAAAAGAGTTCCGTGAACTAAAACATTTGGGAAGCCCTGCAGCAGGTAAGATTAGGGATAATCCCAAGATTTTATCAATACATAAAGGGAAAAAGGGTAACCAGAGAAAAAATAGGATCCCTCAGGGATTGATGCAGCCAATTCTGTGTGGAGTTATAGGAGATGGGCAATGTCCTCAATGATTACCTCTCTGTTTTTACTCCAGAGAAAGACATAGGTCTGGGGAACTTGGGGCAGTCAATGGTAGTGTCTTGAGAATGGTCAGAATTATGGTTGAGGAGGTGCTGAAGGTCCTGATGCATATGAAAGGAGACAAATCTCTTGAGCCTGATTAATATATCCAAGGACACTGGGAAGCTGGAGGGTAGGGCTCACTGTGCTGACCAAAATGATGCTTCCACACTTTTAGGAAACAGAGTAGTGGTTGCATATTTTCAAGGAGGGCTTCAGAATGTCTTTGCCTTTTCCTTTATCCCCTTGGTTATCTTGTCTTGTGGCAGAGCTTGAAATTAGTGTTTTTTAGGGTTTGGATGTGTGAAAAGAAGTTGCAAAAATAACTATTAATTATTTGTCTTTAAAGTGCTGGGATGACCTAAAGTCATGAAAGATGCCATTTAATGTTATTTATTTTAGAGATGTGGAAAACCTGTGAGCTAGTGAATGTGCTGCCTCTGTTATAAATTACCCATAGATTTTGAATGCGTTGTGGTTTTGCAATCCTAAGAATGTTTTTGCATTGCTGTTCTCAGGTAAAGAAGATGGGAGAAATTGGACTTCTGGCAATGGAGGTGCCTGAGGAATATGGTGGAGCAGGACTGGATTGTCTGGCATATGCCATTGCCATGGAAGAGATAAGTCGGGGCTGTGCTTCCACTGGTGTCATCATGAGTGTAAATAATGTGAGTCTGTTACATGTATAGAGATTTAAAAAAATAAATAATTGTTACAGTACAGGATTTGTTTAATTCACATGTTGAACAATTTTGTTAATTTAAACTAATATTATTTTACGGAATCATTTGTATGTTTCTGGTAATATATTAGAAAGATTTTCATTTAAATTTCTCTGAGTGCCCAGCTAGTTATGTAAGTGAGGAACAAAGCCACAGTAACTAAGCAAGTTCAGTTTTTAACACCAGTTTAAACAGTTAGCTGAAAAGTTAAAGCCCCTGAGCAGCTCAGCAAGGCAGAAAAGATGCTGCAATTGATCTGAG
Organism: Narcine bancroftii; assembly: GCF_036971445.1. Taxonomy (NCBI): domain Eukaryota; kingdom Metazoa; phylum Chordata; class Chondrichthyes; order Torpediniformes; family Narcinidae; genus Narcine; species Narcine bancroftii. The sequence goes on along the minus strand of NC_091472.1, from coordinate 170,594,566 downwards.
TGCTGTTGTTTGGAAGATTGAAGAGAGGTTGGAGAACAGGGGTGGGATGTGAAGGGGTGAACTACAAGTTGTTGTAACTTCTGAGTACCTTGAACTTAGTTCTAAAATTGTACACATGAATACTGGGTGAAGCTGCAATGGCTCTGAATATTAATATGCTGGAGGTGAGTGGGAGTGAAACAATCATATTTAATGAGGTGAGAATATCCAGAGAGAGAGGAAAATTATTGTAGATCTGGCAGACATTGAATGAAAATACAGTCCAACTCCAATTGTCAGAAATGGTCGGGACTGGGCCTATTTCGGATAAATGATTTTTTCAGAGAACTGGACATTTTTTTAAAAACAGCCCAGTAGCAACAATAAATCACTTGTAACAGTGTTTATACAACAAGAAACAGCAAGGGAAGGCTTTTAAAGGATTAAAATAATGTTTAATTCTCACCAAAAAAATGCTGGCCATCGCCAATCACTGACACCTCCCCACCAAGGCCCTGCTCATGCCGGGATCCTGAGGTCCCTACTGCTGCCAGGGAGTCTGAGGTCCCCACTGCCGGGAGCCCAAGGTCCTGGGTTAATCCAGCTCTGAAATAATTTTGGATGAATGAGGATTTCTGATTTGTTTGGGATATCCTCATTTATTTTTAAAAATTCAGATAATTGAGGAATTTGAAGAATCCAATTTCGGATAATCGGAGTTGTACTGCAGTAAGACTTGTGTATCAATAAATATTTGGATTCTTTATTACTGTAACTATCATGCACTTGGATTGATGAAAGTAAAGGGTTATGGGAAAGAGCCAAAAATGCAGAGATAAGTTCACCCATTGAAGAACAATTTGCCGGAGGAACTCAGTGGGTCATACACATTGGTGGGAGAAAAAGAATGGTCAAGATTTTGTGTTGGAATCTTCATGAAGGTAGCAATTTGCTTCAGAGTTCCTCCAGGAGATTTCATTTTTGCTATAGATTTCAGTCCCTTTGTGACACCCAGTGAAGACTTACTTTCACAGAATTTCTTCCCAGTGACAAGTCATTGCTGGGTATGTATTTGTGGGCACTTGATGTCCCAGAGAGCTTTTTGGCCTGAAATGTTTGCCATCTGCTAATGTGATATGGGAATCTATTTCAGTTGAATCTGTTCTTATCTCAGTTAGTGCCTTCACGTGTATCTTCTGGGTAGTTTACTTGCCAACTTTTTTCTTCTTAACCTTGTCATTCCTCAAGCTAGTCAGAATCAGAATTTATTGTCGTGAACAAGTCACGAAATTCGGTGTCTTGTGGCATCATCATAGTGTAAACAATAATATTAAAAAAAATTAGTGCACGAAAAGTAAGGCAGTGTCTATTTTTCAGGAATGTGATGACAGCAGGGAAGAAGCTGTTCCTGTGCCTCTGAGTACTCGTCTTTAGGCAACAGTACTTTTTTCCAGTGGTAGTGGAGTGAAGAGGGCATGGTCTGGGTGGTGGGGGTCTTTGAGGATAGAGACTGATTTTTTTAAGACACCACCTTATGTAGATGTCCTCAATGGAGTGGATTCTGGTGCCTGTGATATCATAGGCCGAGTTAACAACCCTCTGGAGTTTTTCCTTGTCCTGAGATTTGGTACCTCCATACCAGGCAAATATGCTCTCCATGGTACACCTGCAGAAGTTATTGAGAGTCTTTGGTGACATGTCGAATCTCCTCAAATACCTCACAAAGTATAGCCATTGGCGGGCCTTCTTCATGATTGCATCAACATGGAGGCTCCAGGACAGATCCTTGGAGATGTTGCCACCTAGGAATTTGAAGTTCTTGACCCTCTCCACTACTGAGCCCACGATGAGGACTGGGTCGTGTTCCCCTGACTCTCTCCTGAAGTCCATAATCATTTCCTTGGTTTTGCTATCTTTGAGCACAAGGTTGTTGATGTGACACCATTCAATGAGCTGACCTCTCTCCCTCCTGTATGCTTCCTCATTGCCATTTGTGATCCTGCTGACAACTGTGGTGTCATTGGCAAGCTTATAGATGGCATTGGAATTGTGCCTGGCCACACAGTCATTGGTGTATAATGGCTAGAGCAATGGCTAAGCATGTATCCTTGGGGTGCACTTGGGTTGATAATCATTGAGAAGATGTTGCTTCCAATTTGTACTGACTGTGTCTTCCATTGAGAAAGTCAAGGATCCAGTTGCAGAATAGAGTACAGAGGCCCAGAGTTTGTAGCTTCTTGACCAGGACTGAGGGAATAATGGTACTGAGGGCTGAGCTGTGGTCGATGAAGAGCAGCCATATGTATGCTTTTGAGGTTTTTGAGCTGTATTCCTGTTTATTCTGTTCCCATAGCCATTTTGATGCTTGCATTCAGCTTGCTGTCAAATCATTTGCTGAAAATGCATTAAAAATTAATTGTTTTCTCCATTTCCAGTCGTTGTATTTGGGTCCAATTCTTAAATTTGGTTCAGAAGATCATAAGCACAAGTGGATAACCTCATTCACAGACGGAACCAAAATTGGCTGCTTTGGCCTGAGTGAGCCTGGTAAGTTATTCATGAACATTAGTGCATAAAGTCAATGTATATTACTTTGGAGAGGTGTGTTAAGCATGTTAAGAAACCAGAGTGTCTTGGCTTCAATCTAAAAATTAGAAAGGTTCTAATTTACGAAGGAAACCTACAAAATGGACACAGGCTCTTTGACCCACCAAGTCTGTGCAGACCATCAACCACCCTTTTACACCATTCTTATAATTAATCCCATTTTTAAAAATTCTTCGAATTCTGCCACTTAGCAACATTCTAGGGGCAATTTACAGTGGTAAATTAAGATACCAACCCCATCCTTTCCCCCACACTTTTCAGATGTTACAGGAATTGGTGCACCCAGGGGAAACCTATATGGTCACAGGGAACACATGCAAACTCTATTCAAACCTCAAACCTGGTCCATCAGCAGCTCTCCTAGCTCTGTTTTGAGTCCTGATGCTCTTGCGATTATAGTAATTTGTCACAATTCTAGTTACATTGGTGGTGCAGATGTCTCTGTGCTAATTTAATTTTGCACAATTTCTAACCATCTTTACTTGTGAGCTTTGCATTGTTAGTTGTGGTTCCACATGAATTTAATGCCCCAAGGTACTTTTTTCAAACTTTGACTGTGTGTCACATGCTTGTGTGACTTTGGGATTGTTACAATTGAATCTCTTCTTGAGTCAATATGTCTACATGTTTACCCTTTATAATCATCCTCTTCCCTAACCCAGAAATATAGAGGCCGTGTTTAACATGGAGAATTGAACTTGAAATCACCTCAGTCAATGTCTTTACAGAAAATAATTCTTAGCAAAATGGATAAACATCAATGCCAATGAATGCAATAATGTTTGCTGGAAGAATAGTTAGAGTGTTAAGATGATAGTGGATCACTGTGGTAACAGAAGCAAGTTCTTTTATATTAGGAGCCAGAAGGACATTAAGAATTCCTGTGGGATTCTCTCTCACTGCTCCGCATCTGTAATTCTTGCTGCTTTCAAGCTCTATGACCCAGACTCACTTCTGCAGCAAAATAAACATACCCTGATGAAGGGCTCAAGCCTGCAACATTGGTTATGTATCTTTATCTTTGCTATATAAAGGACATTGTTTGACCTACTGCGTTTCTCCATCATTGAGTTTTTACATCAAGAATTCCTTGGTAGAAGTAAAACACAAAAGTCTGCAAACACCGTGGTTGAAGTAAAAGCACAGTGTTGGAGAAATGCAGCAGTGTCCTCCATATAGTAATGCTCAATAATAAAGATGCATCTGGTTCATATTTTAAACTGTCCTCTGGCTCAGGTTTGTTTCCGTGGATTGCAGAGACCCCAAGTGATACCAGTGTCCAAATTAATGCCAAAATATGGAAATTATCGGTTCTTTAATGTGGTGAAAGTTAAAAGAAAATTGTGGAATGAATAACCAAAAATGAACTGAGAGACCAGCTTTTGCCCTTTTGTGATCAGGCCATCGAATGGGTGGGTGTCATTGCACGCGAAAACCTGAAGATTCAATGTTACAACATCTTTTCAAAAGCAGAATTTATTTTCTTTCTCTCTCTCTCTCTCTCTCTCTCTCTATCTCGATCTCTCTCTATCTCTCTCAAGCCTGTTTTACTCTCTCTCCCTCAACACCACACGACCCTCTTTAGAACAGCAACAGACTGCGGCTCCTAACCTAATCCTCTGAGTTGTTCCGTCTGTTGCTTTTCCAAACAACAATCTATTAGTAAAGTCCCTTGGGCATTCCCCAAAACTTTTGCAAAGGCATTCGGAGCCGTCCTGTTTAGCTTGAGCAGAGCTCCAGTATTTTAAATGAGATCTGATTTGAAGGGTTTGTATGTACACTTAAAAAAAAAACCTGCCTCACTTTATCTCCCAAAATCATATGTATATACTATATAAAACCTGGCTTGCTGGCACTCAGGGTCAGCGCCAGTATGAATGTTAGAGGGGGGCAGCATTAACATGTTAGAGAACTTGCAAACTCATTAACTTGCTCAGCGGGGGAGGAGTGCTGTTACCATCATCCGACCCTCTGATGTAAGTGCCTGCTTTTATGGCGTGAAGTGTCATTAGCTGCTAGTGATGCTTGATGCACGCTAGTGACGCCGGAGGGGGTGGGAGCGGATCTGGCGATTGATGGCCACGACCGTATGGGGTAGGGGGGGGGGAATGGCTGTGGATGCTCCCCCTTGTCACCGACCCTACTGGCACTGTAACATTGCTAACCTAACTGCTATGCTAAAAGGATGACACAGAGGGGAAGCCCCTCAATTAACCAACAGAGGGGAGAGAGAAACAACAAGGTGCCACAGTGGTGGTAAATGAGTATTAATACAACAATGTAAAACATGAAATGGACATTAATGAGATGACTGACACTATTTAAAACATTTTTGAACAGTTTTTTCTGTATTGTAAATAACTTATTTGATATGAGATGAACAGGTTTTGAAAATAACTTGCTCAATGTGATTGAAACTATGAATGTAAAATCTTGAACAGTTTTTACTCCTGTATTGGATAGAATTTATTGCAAATAAAGTTTATTTTTAGAAAAAAAAATTGAATAGTAGGGCATATTTGAGGACCCTGTGGCCTATTCTTGCTCTTGTTTTCTTGTATACTGTCTTCTCACTTATATTTTGCCAAGTTAATTGTTGTACACTCAGTCATATGACTGACAGTCCAGAGAAATACAAATCAACGATACGGTTCCTCACGAAAGACTGGCTGGGATTCATTTAAATTCTTTGGTCCAGTTGAGTTTCCTGTCATAACAAGGCAATGTAATAGGTTTACAGGAAGTCTCTAGATTATTTAATCAAATAATGTGATGGATTTGGAGCTGGGTGCTTTTTATTGAAAGAGAAGTATAAAGAATTTTGATCCCTTAAATACAATCTAAATTTCTAAAAGAAGTTGAAATCTGGTTGCTAAGTTGGAAAAATGATTTTTCTTGACCCTAAAAAGTAAATATAGGCATATTGAGAAAGTGAACTCTAAATTCAATAAAAGTAATGTTTGCTCAATGCTGACACAGTCTTTCAGTCCTGTGCCCTTGTGCTTTCAGGGAATGGAAGTGATGCTGGCGCGGCCTCAACCATTGCTTGGCTAGATGGTGATAGCTGGATTTTAAATGGCACAAAGGCTTGGATCACAAATTGCTGGGATGCTTCTGCTGCGATTGTCTTTGCCACCACAGACAAATCACTCAAACACAAGGTAAGTGGAAGTGATGTGTTCCAGCAGGTTTCCTATTCCACAGGCTGTTTGGAAGCAGAAGTGTTCTCATTGAGAGTATGTGCAGCTATTATAGTTTAAAAGTAAGCCCATTGATGGGTTTTGTGTTAGTGCCTGGATCCATGACTAAATTTGTAAGAAGCAAAGTTCAAGGAGGATTATGGTTCAAGGACAATGGCTAGGAATTCTATTGAGGCGTAAAAGAAAAGGCACCACCTGCAAATATCCTTCAGTAATGAGATCGTTGAAAGTTGTGAGGTTACTCCATGCATAATTATTTAGGTAGTTGTACATATAGGCATGGATGGTTTTAAAAACTTTTTTGATGAAGGCATCGCTAACAAGTCCAGAATTTGTTGAGTATCCTTTGATTCTCCAGAGTCCGTTGTAATGTGCCATGAAATGTTACAGTCCATGTGGTGAAGATGCTGCCACACGTTGCAGGGAATCTGGGGGGGGGGGGGGGCGGTTTCCAATGCTCTGTCTCTGGAGTGATGAAATTACCAAGATTGTCCTCGACCTGCAAGTGATAGCAATAGGAAACAGGTATTGCCTCTGACCCATTAATTGTAGTGGATGTGTGTTGAATGATCTTGTGGAAGAAGTAAATTGCTAGAATGTACACATTGCAAATTGTGTATGTGACTATACAGAGGTAAAATATTTCTGCATCATAATGGGGGTTTATTCTATAGATATATCAGTTACCAGTTACCATATCACATTTGAGTAGTTTAAATGAAGTGTGACGTTCAGTTAAAAGTATTACCAATTACTGGGGTAAGTCTTGAAAATTTTTTGAACCTAATTCCAACATACAGTCACAGACTACATACCTGTAGATGAAAATTCAGTTAACAACTCCATTTAAAAATAAAAGCAACAATTAATAATGAAGCTGTAAGCAACTTTTATCAGCTGGTGATTGATCTGATGTGTGAAAAATGCTGATTGGTCTCAGAGGTTACATGGCACTTTAAAAACTATCCCTTCAAATGTGTTGCTCTCTTTTTCCCTTTGGAAAATGGAATTTTCCAAAGATTTTGTAGCTACCATAACTCAGTGGTATTACTAATCTCATCATAATTCGAAACTTTTCCCCAAAAAATCATACAATATTCCATATACAATCCTTTATCCAGACATCTAAAATCCGGAAAGCTCCAAAATTCGGCAGGTGGGGGAGAGACGACAGCGCGAGTTGGGCAGACGAAGTGGAGAGATCGGCAGCACGAGTTGGGCAGGCGAGGGGATAGAAGCAATTAGAATGCGAATTAGTTATTGTGTTTCAATTTAATGCCCAAGGATGATAGCAGGGAAAGTTTTTGGAAGTTGATGAGACTCTGGAAGCCATAGAACATAGAAAACTACAGCACAGTGCAGGCCCTTTGGCCCTCAGTGTTCTGCTGACCGATTATATTCCTTACAAAAAAGTACTAAACCCTCCTTACCCTGTAACCTATTTTTTGTCTGTTCATGTGCCTGTCTACGAGTCTTTTAAATGCCCCTAATATTTCAGCCTCCACCATCATCCCTGGCAATGCAATTGAGGCACCCACAACTCTGCATTTAAAAAAAAAACTTACTCCAATGTCTCCCCTAAACTTCCCTCCCTTCACTTTGTACATTTGTTCTTTGGTGTTTGTTATTCCTGCTTTGGGAAACAGGTGCTGGCTGTCCCCCCATCTATGCCTCTCATAATCTGTAAATCTCTATTAAATCTCCTCTCATCCTTCAAAGAGAAAAGTCCCAGCTCTACTAACCTTGCCTCATAAGACATATTTTCTAATCCAAGCAACATCCTGGTAAATCTCCTCTGCACCCACTTTGTTTTTAAAAAGAAAGTCAGAATTATATGCTTTCTTTCATTTCTGAGCAGATGTTGATTATCTGTTTCAAAGTGGGAAAGAAACCTAAAGTGGCATGACTTGCTATCTCCATCTTATAATTCACTATTAATTCCCATGTGTTAAATTTTGTTGGTGCCATACATTACTTTAGATTATAGCCTTTTCTATTGACCTGTGCTTGCCAGAAAATTGAACTAATGGTGTCGATGATAGTGGTGACTTTTGAATCAACTGCAAGCTCTCTGCGGATGAGACGGTAAAGTGAAATTGTGACTGGAAAGAAAAATAATAAATAAGAAAAATTGGAGCCCATATAAAATGTTAAATATGGAAGAGGGAATAAACTGGGCAAATATTTTGGGAGAAAAAAAAGAATGTTGTGGGAAGAAAGCAGGGAGCCAGAAGTCAAAGATCAGCTATGGTTTGTCAGAGACAATAATAACCTACAAATTGTCATGCACGATTTTGCTCCTGTCATCGCTCTGTGTACCAAAATCACAGGGAGGAATATTAGTTCCCACATCTTGCAAATTTGAGTACATAGCAATTAGCCCTGTCTCATTACCCCCAACTAAGTCACTGGCCTTTTCAAAAGATTACCTGCAATTTTATGCAGCCTTGTCATGGACATCCTCTTGGAACTTACCAACCATTTTCTAGAAGCCCATATTAGTAACATACATAGACCCTCTTTTATTGACTGCATTGGTGGCCACCTCCAAAATAAATCCCGTTCAAATATTCACCGTCCTCACTGATTCAATCATATATTCTATAGATTCCTGGAGCAATAGGACAATAGGTTTATATTTTCGTATTTAGTAGCCATTCTTGAAGTTGATGCTTTTCTACTCTGAGCTAATCATATGGCCTTGGAGATTTGTCTGTATTTAATCACCTTATTTTTCTATTTATCTTCTTGTGGTTATTAGTTTTTGGTACCATCTTGCCTTCATTTATTTTTAATTTTCAAGCATTCTTTCTGGTACTTTATCCTTTTCTTCCACCAACATGTTTAAGAAACATCTGAACAAGCATTTGAATTGCCAAATGCATGTCTATGAATTGTACATGGAATATGTCTGGATGACTGCGGTTTCACCTGGAAATAATTACTATTGCAATCCATTCCAGTTTAAATGCCCTTTTCATCCAGTTTTTGATAATTTCTTGGATACTTTCTCTTGTGTTCTGTTAATGCAGCTCTTATAGCTGCTTTGCATTCTGTTGCTGTGTTTTCTATATTTCCCAGCAGATGCAAGGTTTCTAACTGAAGAAATTTTATAATCTTTTATTTTCATTTCAAATTTTTAACACCTCCTGCTGGATAATGCTTCTTAATTGGAAAAGTAGAGCTCCGTCCCATGAGGATATTGTACATATCATGTATTCTACCACAACTTCTTCCAACACTTTCATCTGTATTTTTCAAGTTAACAGTAACATTGTGGTCAATTTCTGACGTCCTTCAAATTCTGGCTTTCTTTTTAAAGAAAACTGTAGATGCTGGAATAGAGTGAACAAAGAGAATCTGAAAGGATTCACCAGGTAATGGATAGAAATGGTCAGTCAGTGTTTGGGGCTGAGACTCTTTATCTGTATGGATAAAAGGTTCCTGACTGAAACATCGACTAACAATTTCTGTCCACAGATCCTGTCTTAATCCCACCAGATTCTCTTTGGTCACTCTGCCTTTTCTAACTTTGAAATATTTCTCTATGACTTGCTTTCCCCCCCTCAGAGTTGGTTACATTTAATTTAATCATGGTAGATCATTGTTAACACATACTTCCTTACCATTAGATGAAGACCAATCAAGCTTATTGCTGAATCAAATAAAGGGTACATGAAGAAGACCAGCAGATGGCGCACTCTGACAGCTTTTCATTCACAACTATCCAAATACTGTAAAACACACATGTCAAACTCTGGCCCGCGGGCCAAATTTGGCCCGCGATATAATTATATTTGGCCCGCAAGATCATTTCAAAAATGTATTAGAGGTGGCCCGCCCTGCAGCGAGAGCCGATGCTGTTTTTTGGTAATGTCACCCCCACCATCCTCCCCCTTCATTGCACATCCTTCCCCATTGTAACATGAGAAATTGTAACACGAGAAGTCTGTCGATATCATCAGCTGTCAAGCCAGTTGGAAGGCTCCCCGCACAACCAGTCACTTCTCCCACCTGTCGAGCGGTGCGGCGGATTGGTGAGCGCCTGTGATTTCCTGTCGGCGCGGCGGGCATGTCAGGCTGCGCATGGCCCCCGGGCAGCGCGAGCCCCGCGCGACTGGCACCGGACGGCCCTTCCACAGCGCGAGCGCACTTCTCCCGGTCGCCACGGCCTTCAGCGCTTGCACCTGCGCGGACCCCAGGGACGGCTGGTTCGGCCCTGTACGTGAAGAGAGAGATGGTGGCTGTCCGCAAAGGCTGATCGGCAGTGCGCTGGGCCTGAGTGGGTGGGTAAGCAGGGGTGGGCAGAGGGTGTAGGTGAGGAGTAATGGGCAGGGGAAGTTATGGTGGTGCAAGGGGCAGTTAGAGGGAGGGATGAGTAGAAGGAGGGGTGGATAGGGAAGAGGTAAAAGGGGAGGGGCAGGGCGAGTAAGGGAGGGATGATTAGAGGGTGAGAGATGGGTAGAGGGAGGAACAGGTTGAGGGGAGAGGCAGTAAAGGGGCGTGTATAGGATGGGGTGGGTAGAGGCAGAGCGAGTGGAGTGAGGGGTGAGTAGAGGTTGGGTAAAGGACTGGTCAGGTAGAGGGATGGTGGGTCAGGGGTGAATAGAGGCCTAGAGCCTGAGGAGTGAGCAGGAAATGCTGAGTCCTGATGCAGGCCAAAATGGACACAGCCTGTGAAAGCTGACTACATCTCCACAGGGACCAAATATGTTTCTCTCAGGTCAAGCAAAGGGTGAACTTGAGCTACCTACTCCTGACCTGTAACATTATCCTCCTAAAGTTATATCCTAAAGTTTAACATTACCTAAAGTTATATCCTAAAGTTTAACATTACCTAAAGTTATATCCTAAAGTTTAACATTACATATGTTGAAAGAAGATAAAACATGCAGATGTTGTTGAAAATTTTCAATAAATATTTAGTTCGGCCCACGACTTAGTCCAAGTTTTTAATTTTGGCCCTCCGTGAATTTGAGTTTGACACCCCTGCTGTAAAACATTCAGGGATTTGGTTAGAGAAGCAAGATTTAAAAAATGTTTCTAATAATATTATTTGATTAAATCTGTAACTTTGGTCATCCTTTTTTTGTTAAGGTGGGTTAGTTGGTAATTATTTTGCAACATTTTGCCTTTACTCTTTTTCATTATGTGAAGTCCAGACAGGCCCAGAAATACAGCTATCTACAACTTTTGCAGAATTTGATAAATAGCATGTGGCAGTGCACATCTTTGATATCTGGCGAACCAGCACTGCTGGCAGTAGAGCAGCCATGTCAAGATGGCACCTCCGGGATCGTCTTTCTCGCTGGCCGGATCGGGTCTGCATGTGTGCAGGGCCACATCGTGATGTGGTTTCCGGTGCGAGGGCAGGATTTATCCGTGGCCTTACAAGGTGCAGCGCAGGAAGTTTAAATAAACAACTGGAGTGCAGATGAGCCTACTGAGTACTGGTCTCATTCTTTTGACTCTGTTTCGCTACTGCTACATTGGTGACCCCGATCGGTCCAGATGCCTCTGGACTCAACATTATGCAGCAGTCAGTGCAGTTGCCCATAAACTCCCCACTTTCTGGACGCTTCGACCACGCACTTGGTTTGAACAGGCAGAAGCACAGTTCCAGATAAAGCAGGTTACCTCAGACTCCACCAAGTACCATGTTGTCAGCTCCCTGGACCAAGAAACCGCAGCCAGAGTTGATGACCTCATATAGAACCCACCAGAGGAAGGTAAATACTCTGCTTTGAAGGCACTCCTCATCAGCACCAACGGGCTCTCTAGACTCCAGAGAGCAGCCAGGTTTATGCACCTGGATGGCCTCGGGACAGAACGCCATCCACCCTTATGGGTGAAATGCTCACACTTGCAGAGGGCCACAAGCCCTGCTTCACGTTTGAGCAGGCATTCTTCGAGTAGATGCCCGATGACATCCAGCTGCTGCTAGCGGATTTCAGCAACCCTCGTAAGGTCGCGGCAAAGGCGGACATTCTCTGGCGCATCAAGAGAGAGAACAAAACGGCCAAGAATCAGTTGATGCGTCCCCAGACAGTGCAGCAGTTCAAAACCCGACCAAATGGTGAATGGCCACGCCCTCACAGACCGACAGAAGCACCAGAGGTATGGTGGCATTTCTACCACTAGCATTGGGGGGCAGAAGCTCGCAAGTTCAAACAGCCCTGCTCGTTCCCGGGAAATGCCCAGGCCAGCCGCTGCTAATGGCTACTGCGGCTGGCCACACAAACAGCTTCCTACATGTCACAGTCAAAACCACGGGCCAGCGTTTCCTTGTCGACACAGGAGCAGAGCTCAGCATCATCCCGCCAATGCCTTTAGAGACACGAACGCAGCCAAGAGGGCCAACCCTGCGGGCAGCAAACAATACTGCCATTAAGACCTTTGGCATCCGGCGTGTACTGATACATCTTGGCAATGAGACCTTCTGCTGGGATTTCACACTGACCATGGTGACTCCTTGGCACAGATTTTCTCAGAGTCCACAGCCTGCTCGTGGACCTCAAAGCTAAACACCTGGTGCACGCCCAGATGTCCCAGACCATTCAACACGTGGCCACCAGCACTCAGGACCAGAAAGTGACCACTGTTACCACTTGCACTGACAGGTACAGCTGTATTTTGGGCGAATTCCTGCCTATTCTCAGGCCCCAGTTCACGCCCACCATGCAAAAACAGGGTGCATAACCACATTCTGACACAGGGCCCACCCCTCCACACAAAGGCCAGACGACTTCACCCAGACAAGCTGCAATTAGCCAAGGAGGAATTCAAATGAATGGAAGAGCTATGGTCGCCTGTAGGCCCAACAGCCCTTGAGCTTCCCCTCTCCATGTGGTCCCCAAGGCCACGGGGCTAGTAACCTTGGGGAGACTACCGGCACCTTAACAATTCAACCACCCTGGACTGCTACCCAGACCCACATATACAAGACTTCATGGCCAACCTGCACAGCGCAACTGTCTTCTCCATGTCGACTTAATGCGAGACCACCACCAAATCCTCATCTACCCAGATGATGTTGGGAAGACAGCCATCATCATGCCCTTCGGACTCTTTGAGTTCCTGTGCATGCCTTTCGGACTTAAAAGCTCAATGCAAAGCAAAATGCCAGATTGGCCAGGTGGGGATCGATTTCCTTGGCCACAGGATCACCAAGGACGGAGAAGTGGGAGACCATTTGGCAATTCGCAAGGCCCAACATGCTCAAGGGCCTTCAAGAATTTGTCGGCATGTTCAATTTTACAACCGTTTTATTCCTGCCGTAGCATGAATCATGCGCCCTCTCTTCGCCACAATGACCTCCAAACAGAAAGACTTGCCCTGGAGCGAGGAGGCAGCCTCCGCTTTCAAACAGACCAAAGAAGCCCTATCCCATGCCACGTTGCTGGTCCACCCTAGAACCAACGTCCCCACCTCCCTGACAGTTGACGTATCGGCCACAGCAGTGGGGGCATACTCGAACAGCTGGTCGATGGACATTGGAGGCCACTGGCCTTTTTCAGCTACCATTTGCGCCTCCCCCTGGAGTTAAAATACAGTGCTTTTGATCAGGAATTCCTAGCCATCTACCTCGCAGTTGGACACTTCCACTACTTCCTTGAGGGCAGACCTTCTACTGTCTTCACTGACCACAAACACCTCACCTACTCATTTGTGTAAGTTTCCGACCGCTGGTCGGCATGCCAGCAACGCCACTTGACATATGTCTCAGAATTCACCACCAACATTCAACACCTCTTCGGTAAGGATAATGTCATCGCAGAAGCCCTCTCAAGGTTGACTATTCAGTCCTTAGAACCAGGCCTAGACTACTTCAAGCTTGCATGGGTGCAAGAAAACGACGCAGAGACACGGGCTTTTCACACAGCCATCACCGGGCTCCATTTCAAAGATGTCCCCCTGCTAGACAGCAACCGCATCCTGCTCTGCGATGTCTCCACCTCCAGCCCTGACCAGCCATTCTGGATCAATGGAGACGATGGGTTTTCCACGCCATCCACAACCTCTCGCACCTGTATATCAGGACCACAGCACGCATGGTTGCTGCACGGTTTATATGCCATGGCTACATCCAGCTGATTGACAACATGCTTTGAACATGCAAAATCACGAAGTGCAACATGTCATTGAAAATTCATTTTCTGCATTCGCGCTTCAACTTCCTCCCTGCTGATCTTGGTGCAGTCAGTGACGAACATGGTGAAAGTTTTCATCAGGATATTGCAACCATTGAAAAACGTTATTAGGTCAACTGGAGTCCAATGCTGAACACTGACACTATTGTTGGACACTGACACAAGAGGCATCAGATGCTGAGTACAAATGAAAATCAGCAGCAAAACATTTTTAGGTTAGTTGAACTAACGCAATATGTCAACATCGTTATGTGATTAAACTGGGTAAATTCAATAAAAGTTAATTTAATGCTTCTTTAACTTCCTATGTGATACAGTCAATCTGAATCTTTGTGTTCAACTTGAAGTTGTCTATCATAATCCCCAATTGTTTTCAGGAAGCAAATTTTTGAAAAAAATTTGTTGTCCCGTGTAATTATTGTGAAGAGGTTGGAGTTAAAAATAGAAGTTAAGTTACAGTTGAACAGGGTATTGGTACTACCGTGTACATCTTTCAGCCCTCTTGTCTAAAAAGAGGGAGTGGTAACTCTGCTGGGATGACAGATAAATCCGATAAAGAGAGGCCAGACAGTTTGAATCTATATACCGAGGAGTTCAGAAAAATACAGGGTGACCCTATTCAAACATGTTTGATTGTTCTAAAGGGCTTTGCCAGAGTAGATGCTGAGATGTGTTTTCCGATGATCAAGAGGATGTAATTACAAGGTAAGGTACTAGTCATTTAAAACTGAGGTATGTAGAAATTTATTTTTGCAAAGTGTGACGAGTCTCTGAAATTTTCTGAGGTAGAGTTGTTGAATTCACGTCATTAAATACATTTAAGGTGGAGGTAGATCAATAACTGAAAGAGGGTTGTGAAGAACTAGCATAGGGGTTATCCAGAATAAATCAGACATGACCATAATGAATGGTGGGATGGCTTTCTCCTGCTCCTCTTCTCATGTGCTTTTGTATCTATTCTGACTTAAAACTGTTTTATTTTTCACACATATATTTCTCATCCTTTGTCATCTACATAATTAATGTAATACGTGTACTTAAATCATATGGGTTGTGAACCTAGTCCGTAATACACAGTTCCCATCTTCTACAGGTGTCTTCCACATCTGTATACTGCAGGGAAATGGCATGCAAACTAATTGTGATCACCTCGATTGGATGCTATCTGACCATGGCTTTCTCATGTCAGGTCCTATGTTTGTGGCCCATCTACTTGGGTTAGAGGGATGTCCTGAGCCCTCTTATCCCATTGCACATGAGAAAGAGTCATAATTTGGCCACTTGCAGGATAAATGGAGGAAGCAAATACTCAATGAAATACTGGGAAGGTGTAATAGGAATTAAAGGATGTTAGTTGACACGTTAGAAAATTATTTGACTTCCCCTTGAGAAGCAGAAAGAAAATTCACTCTAGCAGATAAATGGATAGGGTGGCACATCTGAATATCTACATACTTCATGAGAAAGACCAGCTTGATTAACTGGCCTTTTTTTTATTGTGCCCTTCTTGGGGTTGATGTGTTTAATGTGCTGTATCAGTCGGTCCTTTAAGATATTTATCTTTTATGCCTTTTCTATGATACAAAGCATTAGTCTGTACCAGCTGCATTTGCACTTTTGTTAATGATTTTACATTAGTTTTACTTAGTTAAATTAACACAAAAGGCATTCGGAATAGTAATAATTAGATTCCCCATTCACCAGATCTGTCAATATAAACTGATGGAATTTTGAATTACATGGGTGAAGAATGAACACTAATGGAGACAAAATCAAAAGTGTATTATGTTATTAGGTAGCGCCAGTTTCCTCCCAGTGTTCAAAACATATCGGGTGTTGTAGGTTAATTGCATGTAGATTGGGTGGCATGGACTTGTGGGCTGAAAGGCCTGTTACTGTGGGGCCGAAAGGGCCTGTTAAAGTGCTTTATGTCTAAATTTAAAACTGAAATGGTCGTGGACTGGAATCCTTTGAATCTATTGCATCAAATGTATATCTAAATGATTGGCTAATTTTGAGAAATGTAATTGCATGATGATGACTGACTATCCTGGATATTGCATATTTGGAATTACAAAGGAATTTGACAAGATTGTGCTTGACATTAGCAGCATAAGGGACAGTGATTGGAATTGGATTTGGCTTTCTGACATGAGGAAGAAACAGTAGGGGTGAAGGGTTTGATCTGTGATTGCAAATGTGACAAGTAGTTTTCCTCAGACATCTGTACTGAGTACTTTCATTTTTCATTTGGATTAATAGCTGAGATGAAACAAAAGTGAATTGTGTGCCTTAGTATGCAGTTGTCAGAAGGTTAAGAGTTATTGAATGGTATGGATGGGTGCAAAGAGATATCGGTAGACAAAACAGTTAAAACAATGGAAGAGAGAATTCAGTGTGGGAAGTATAAAACACTTTGGATCTGAAAAAGACAAATCAGAAAATGCCCTCAAATGTATCCTAGAACTTCTGATGGTAGAATAAATTACTCAAAGGTACTCCACAGATAAAAAGGGTAAAGAAATCTTGTTGATATCTCAAAGCAGTTAAATTATATATAAAGTTAAGTTTCAGTTTCGTATACCTTTGTTGGATCCCATTTGCTGTATGATGCTTCAAAAAACCACAGATTCAGCAGAACAGATTGTACAGGGAATCGCACACAGACATCTGCCGTCCTCATATTATTCTCTGCTATGTTGGGAAGCTAGCTGTTAGCTCAATTGTTGAAGGGTCATTGCTTCACAAGTGGGCAGCTAAGACGATGTGCAATTGCTATCAGAGACGGTGAAGGACAGGCTGGGAGTAGCCATTTGGTGCTGAGAGTATCCACACAAGCAACATGAGATCCCATGTGCCTGGAGCTTCTGTATCAACTGTCCATGAGGGAACTTATCAAATGCTTTTCTAAAATCCATGTATACAACATTCATTGCTCTACCCTCATTAGCCCCATTGAAATTTAGATGACTAGGGTGGACTCATTTATCAATACAAGGTCTGGTGTGTCTCCTTCCTGGATGGGCGACATACGTGCTTCTTTAAAAAAACCTCCTGGATGCACTTAAGAAATTCTGCCCCATCTGAGCCTTGGGTACTAAGGAAATTAAAACCTTCCATTATGACAACCCTGTTGCTTTTGCAACTTTCTGTAATCTGTCTACATATTAATTCCTCCACTTCCTGGGAGGCCCATAAAGTAGCCTTGTCAGAGCAATTGCACCTTTCTTGTTTCTGATCTCTACCTTCACCTCCTCAGTAGTTCAGCCTGCTATTAGGTCCTTTCTGAAGGCAGCTGTGATACTATCCCTGATTAGCAATGCCACATCTCCACCTCTTTTACCTCCTTTTCAATCCTGTGTAAAATAATGAAACTTGGGAACATAGAGCTGCCAATCCTGTCCTGCTTGCAGCAATGTGTTTGTAATGGTCACAACATCATAATTCCAAGTGCTGATCCAGGCTCAAAGGTCATCTGCCTTGCTCACAAAACACCTTGCATAAAAATAAACAAATCACCGTGTCCACTCACCCATCTCTTCCCTGGAAGAGATACCATTGATCCAAAGATCTGAATCCCTCCCTCCTGCATCAGCTCCTTAGCCACAGATAAACTGTGCTATCTTTCTTGCCTCACTAGCACATTGCATGTGCAGTAATCCTGAGATTACAATGCTGGAAGTCTTGCTCTTTAACTTTCTACCTAGCTCCCTGAACATTCTCAAGGACCACATTCCTTTCATACCTGCATCATTGGTACCAATTCAATTTATAGTGCAATTGTTTCCAAGCATTACATCTGAGAAAATTAAATTATGGATGAATAGTCTAGTCATTGGAATATAATGTACAATGATTTTTTAAAAAATTAGATAGGAAAGGTTCAGGGATATAGGCTGAATGCAGGCAAATTGGATAATCATGGACATCTTCTCTGTTATCAGGGGAATGTCAGGCTCGGTAGTGGGTCCTGACAGGATCATACACTGTATGAACAGTTGCGCGGGATGGACACCTCATTTCTGGCTGGTCTGTACAACATCTTTTTTAAGTATGGATGAATTCCCCTCCCCCTGAAGAAATCGTGCATCACCCTGGTACCGAAGCATTCTGACAAAATAACTCCCCCCTCAGAAATTTGCAATTGAGCCAAAGGGCCATTTTTCATGGTGTGAACTCTATCGTAACATGAAACTTGACTTCCAGTTGCTCTTGTTCCCCTCTCAGAATGTCCTGTGCCAACACAGACCCTGGCACCAGGGAAGCAGTACATCATCCTGGAGTCTCTCTTGCAGCCACATATTCATCAGTGCCCCTGTCCTCTGTTGCTTGACCTGACTTCATCCTTCCCTCTGAGCCTCAGAACCAGTCATGATGCCAATTACCTGACTCTCTGATAGGTCATAGCCCCCAGCAGTTGTTTTCTTGTTCCTGAGGGGAATGGCCACTGGTGGACTTTTGCTGTCAGCCTTCTCCCTTTTCTCTTCTTAGTGGTTAAGATGCAGCCTGGACCTTTAGTGTGACCACATCACAATAGCTGGAACCTTTGACCTCTACTGCCTTTCATATGATCCTGAGTTCATCTAACACTCATTGAGGACCTGCACATGGATGTACTTTGTGCAGATATCATCCCCAGGAATAGTAGAAGTCTCACTAGTCCTAAGTCCTTCTCTTACCTTGCAGAAGGAGCAAACCTCTGTCGTGACTGACATCCCCACTGCACTGAACTAAGCTGCTCAGTCTGAATAGGTGAACATAAGAAATAGGAGCAGGAGTCGGCCATCTGGCCCATCAAGCCTGCTCATTTCCACCTTATCCCTTACTATATAAAAATCTAACTAACTGTCTTAAAATATGTATACAGAGATCGCCTCCACTGCTTCTATGGGCAATGAATTCCACCACCCTCTGGGAAAAGCAGTTCCTTCTCATCTCTGACCTAAATCTACCATCCTGGATCTTGAGGTTATGTCCCCTAGTTCTTGTCTCCCCCACCAACAGGTTGCCTACCTCTATCTTTCATAATTTTATGTTTCTATAAGATCCCCTCTCTTTCTAAGCTCCAATGATACAATCCCAGATGACTCAATCTCTCCTCTTAGGCTAACCCCTTCATCTTTGTTATAAAGCTGGTGAACCTGCTCTGCACTGCTTTCAAAGCCAGTACATCCTTCCTCAAGAGAAGGATGCACGCAGTACTCGAGATGCAGTCTCACCAGTACCGTGTACCCTGCTCTTAAATTCTATCCCTCTTGCAATGAAGGCCAGCATTCCATTTGCCTTCTTGATTGCCTGCTACACCTCCAAACCAACCTTTTGTGAGTCGTGCGCAAGCCCTCCCAAGTCCTTCTGCATGGCAGCATGCTACAATTGCTTGCATTTAAATAATATTTTGATCTTCCATTTTTCCTTCTAAAGTGGATAACCTCACATTTGTCACCATTTTACTCCATCTGCCAGACCCTTGTCCACTCACTGAAAGACCTTACCCTCTTCTCCGCCCTTTTTACCAAAGCTGCTCATGTACTTAACTCAGACTTCACTTCCCCTCATTCACTGCCATTTCCAAAATGGCCACTTCGTTATACCTCTTCTTCTTGTATGGGCTGCTATGCCTCCAAAGAGGCAAGAAAATTTAGATCATCCTCCTAATTCACTAGACTCTCTTTTTAAAGGTGCCCAGCTCTAAACTCTCGCTCATATTTGAGTTAATATCGTGCAATGAGTGGATGAAGACTGGGAGATCGCTTTGCTCAGCACCACTGCTCCATTCTCAACCACAGCAACCTCCCAGTGGCCAACCACTTCAGTTCTCCTGCACTCACATGTCTGTCCGTGGCCATGTGTACTATCCCACCTTTACCACCCGCAATGGCAGTTTTCCCCCGACTTGCATTTGACTCAGAAAAACACATCACTGGTTGGAATTTGACACTGTTCGGTTTAAAATTGCTCTCTAATTAACCTATGCATCTCAGCTAAGTCTTAATCTTTATGCAGGAATTA
Organism: Narcine bancroftii; assembly: GCF_036971445.1. Classification (NCBI taxonomy): domain Eukaryota; kingdom Metazoa; phylum Chordata; class Chondrichthyes; order Torpediniformes; family Narcinidae; genus Narcine; species Narcine bancroftii. Next base: position 170,574,621 of record NC_091472.1, on the reverse strand, counting down.
TGTTACTCGACCCTTCTCAGTGCATTTATTTACATTACAAATTTGTTGTAATCAGAATAAATTCCTGATTGTGTTTATTGTTTTAAAAAAAATCTTTGCTGTTAACTCCAGTTGTGTCCATATTTTTCATTGATAAATATTTTTTCTTTTCACTATTGGTACCTAATCACATCCAGTACACATCTTAGGTCTATTTCTACCTGAGATCTTTCAGATCATGAAATGCTGATCCAGTTATTAGTCTCTGACAAGTTCTGATCCTGCCTGTCAGAAATTGATGTAAAATTGTGGAGATGGGATTTCCACATAGACTGAATAAAATATACAGCTTGCTCCAAGCAAGCAAGTTGATTAGAAATAATCAGAGAATATTGGGCCCTTCAGGGGAACAAGTTACATCAAGATCAGGAATATTATAAAATAGAAAGTGAAACTACTGTAAAACTCCTGGTATCTGGAATTCAAGCAACTGACAAAAAAAAGAGGAAAATAAATTTTAAAGATAAAAATAACTAAGAATAAAATAATAAGTAAAATTACGCAAGTAAATGCTCTCTGAAGTAACACATAGAGCTTTGGTGAAGATGGGAGCAAATATTCAGCTGGCAGAGTGTCTTGGCCGTGCTTTGCTTGTAGCAGCTGTTTGAATAAAGTTGCTTCACCCAGGATGAAGAGCTGCTTAATGCCACTTACCGTTGGGGTGACTCTTAGTGTCTCCTTATCCCTGCTTAGTAAGAGTCACCCTGGTCAGAGGCTTTATCTGCAAATGGGGAGGGGAGATTATTTATCTATAATATTATTGTTCATCTTTCGGGTGACTCCTTGGAGGGGCAGGAACCTGTACACTGTATATGCAACAACAATTAAATGTTTTCAAAGAATGTGACTGAAAATAATGCTTTATGGTTTATATATTCATGCAAGTGAAGTTTGTTCTGTGTAATACAGTACAGTATTTTTGTTTTTTAAACTGTTTATTCTTAATGCCAATGTATTAGTAAGGCATTGTAAGAGTCTCAAGCAACCAGAAAATACACTTATTTGGCATCTACCAATCCTCATAGGTGCCAGATACCAAGGGTTTTGCTGTACTTTTTAAAAAAAATTTTAAAAATTTTCACACTATAAACCATATTGACCAAGATATATACAGACATTTTTCTTCTTAAATATATACAGTGTCATTTTCTCCCCCTTTTCCCCCCTCCCTTCCCTCCCTCCCTCACCCCCTTTCCCATTTATTTGTTCAATCTATAAGATACATTAAACCCGTTAAACAATGTTGTCACTTAATAAAAATAAACAAGAAATTTTACTGAGTCAGTTCTTTTCGTTGTCTTCTCCTTCTGTCATTTTAGGTGGTGGAAGTCCATGGTAGGATTTCTCTATTGTATTTCATGTATGGCTCCCATATTTGTTCGAATATTGTGATGTTATTTCTTAAATTATATGTTATTTTTTCTAATGGAATACATTTATTCATTTCTATATACCATTGTTGTATTCTCAAGTTGTCTTCTAATTTCCAAGTTGACATAATACATTTTTTTGCTACAGCTAGGGCTATCCTAACAAATTTTTTTTGTGCTCCATCCAAATCGAGTCCAAATTCTTTGTTTTTTATGTTACTTAGGAGGAAGATCTCTGGGTTTTTGGTATATTGCTTTTTGTGATTTTATTTAATATCTGGTTTCGATCTTCCCAAAATTTTTCCACTTTCTCACATGTCCAAATTGCATGAATTGTTGTTCCCTGTTTCCTTTTTACAGCGAAAACATCTGTCTGATACTGTTGGGTCCCATTTATTTAACTTTTGAGGTGTGATGTATAGCCTGTGTATCCAGTTATATTGTATCATGCGTAACTTCGTGTTTATTGTATTTCTCATAGTTCCGGAGCATAGCTTCTCCCATGTTTCGTTCTTTATCTTTATGTTTAGATCTTGTTCCCATTTTTGTTTAGGTTTACCGTTTGTTTCCTGGTTCTCCTTTTCTTGCAGTTTGATGTACATGTTTGTTACAGATTTTTTAATTATCATTGTCATCACATATTCAAAATTGCTTCCTTCGGGTAACCTCAGACTGTTTCCCAATTTGTCCTTCAAGTAGGTTTTCAGTTGGTAGTACGCAAACATTGTATCGTGAGTTATATTATATTTATCCTTCATTTGTTCAAAGGATAATAATTTATTTCCCGAAAAACAATTTTCTATTCTTTTGATCCCTTTTCTCTCCCATTCTCTAAAGGAAAGGTTATCTATTGTGAAAGGGATTAGCTGGGTTTTGCTGTACTTTGAAACACATGTAACATATTCAGGTATCAAGTCAATATATTTAAAGTGTTTTGCTTGCATTGCATTTACAGGGAATAAGTGCTTTCTTGGTTCCAATGCCTACACCAGGGCTATCCTTGGGAAAGAAGGAAGATAAATTGGGGATTAGAGCGTCTTCCACTGCAAACCTAATTTTTGAAGACTGCAGACTTCCTCAGGAGAACTTGTTGGGTGAACCAGGACTTGGATTCAAAATAGCCATGGTATGAGCTGATACTATGTATAATTTATACTGATTTAGTATGGAATCCTGCAACACTGACGTTCTAACCTTGTTTCAGAATTTTACATTAGTAATCAATCCTGTTGAAACATTGTAATGGGAATTGCTGTGTGAGCAACACAGCTTGCATAACACACTCAGAGATACAAAGATGCTGTATTCTCAGTGTTAACATCAGATTATCAATCCCACACAATGATTATCATTTCTAGTTACCTTCTAAATCGAATTGTTATACTGTGGTGTATGAATTGATCACACAAACACAAAGTTTCATTCAATATTCCAGATGTTTTAAGGCTACTTGTAGTGTCTGGAGTAAATCTATATGAAAGCTTCTCAATGTGTGAGGCATTGGTACATTTTATCAATCTCTTAGCAACAAAAAAATCATTTTAAAATATCAGTAATTCCTTTTCTTTCACTAATGCTATTCAGCCTGCTGAGTTCTTCAAACATGTTTTGTTCTGGGTACATCTTATTTTGGAATGTAAATAAAGACAAAGATGAAGCTAATTGGAACAACATCAGGGACAACAGTCATTGCCTACTCATCGTAGATCTGCAGAAATGGTGGAGAAAATTTGCAATGGTACATACTTAATATGCAGAACTATAGAGGTAGATGAGGGTTTGTTTCCATTTGTCTGAACATTGGACACCAATGGGTTCAGAATCTTTTTTCAGAGGATGAAATATATGTGCAGAATTTTAGAGCAGAGCTTTCCAATTGACAATCCATTTTTGGTGGGACAAATGGAAATAAATGTTTTCCATTATATGGCATTTTAAAAATCTGTTTGTAAAATCTTGTTGAAGTACTTCACTCTTCCTCTTCAAATTGCTTTGATGTGATTCATCCCCATGTGCTCTGAGGCCTGAGGCGATCTTGGCTGATGATTTGGAAGGGACGCTGGTCAAATTCCTGTAAAGAGGAGGATATGGGAAGTGGGGGGGGGGGGGTGTTGGGCAACAAGGTTAAGAGATGGAGAAAAAGATGGGAGAGAGAATAAAACAGTGGAGAGAATGGAAAAGTTATGTGAGAGGGTGACGGATAGGATGAGACAGTGGGAAGGAGATTATTGAGAATGGGGAGGGGCGAGGGAGATAGAATAGGGGTGATATCAAGTAGAAGAGAAGATGAGCCACAGAGGGAAGTAGAAGAGTCTGAGGGTCAGAAATAGAAAAGAAGAGTGAGAGAGCAAAGGGGAAACGTGAGATGTAACAGGAGGTTAAGGTGGGAGAGAGGTGAGAGGGAAGAGCAGGAAAGAGAGAAAGAAGAGAAAGGGTGAATAGATTTTTTTCTTCTCTCTGCAGAGCAGACTGTACTTATCTATTTTGCTTTGTCTCCAAATGCCAATTTTTATTGGTTCCCTTGACAACATTGGTCTTCACTCCTTCACAGATGTCTGGTTTTTTTTCCACTTTTCATCATAATCACCTTGAATCAAATGAAGTATTTAGGCAGTGTAGAATTATAAGATTTGATAAGCTAGTTAGAGAGAAACAATTGCTTCTACCAGGAATTAATACATTGGGTACATAACCATAAAATTAAGCTGTTCATCTTGCTCAGAAATCTGTTGATGTTTTTTCGGTTGAAGATTCAGATGTTAAGTTTTCTTGAATATTTAATTTGGATTTTCAAAGACTTACAGAAATCCAATCAAACAACCCAATCTCTCTCAACAATGGTATATTACATTCAGAGTCTGTTTTTCCCCTGTCCCTCTTCCTGCTTCCATACCCTAATATCATAAAGTTTATACAGATAAGACAAATACCAAAAAAACCCAATTGTCAGTAAAATCACAGACCCTTAAAGGAACTTAAGAAAAACCCAAAGTAACCTGAAATTAAAAAAAGATAAGGAACAAAATACATGAGCACATCATCTCATATGTGCCAAGATCCACTTCATTTTATCTCAATCATTCCACTACTGGAACAGATTATTGCCTTTCTTTTATTTAGAAGGGGTATGATTATATCTGCATACCAATGTATTACAGATAGGGTTGCCCACCCTAACAAATGTGTCATATTTCCTCTTAAATTGTACATGATTTTCTCTAAGGAAATATCACTCTGCATTTCTGTATTCTATTGTGTAGTATTTAGTTGTGAGTCAGCATTTTACATTACTGCTATACATTTCCTGGCTACCGCCAAAGCGACCTTCACAAACTAAATTTGGTAATTAGACAGTTTAAAACACGTGTCCATGATGTTTCCCAGAAGATACAATTCCAGATTCTGTGGAAAATCCACTTTTGTAATTTTTTCCAGAATGTCCCCCAGGTCCTCCCAGAAGGATCTCACCTTTGTACACAGCCAAGTTGAATGGATAAAGGTTCCATCCTCCACACCTAAAGCACATTTCTGAAATTTCTGGTTTGGATTTATGTAATTTTTGTGGTGTGAGGTACAGTTGATGCAAGAAATTATATTGCACCAACCTGTACCTGGCATTAATGACTGCTGTCATGATGGCCCGACACAAGCCAGACTAGCACCACTCGTGGATTGTTGTGTCCAAGTCTGTCTCCCACCTGTCCCTTGCCTTGTGTAAGCCGGGATTCAGGCCTTCACTTTGGAGTAGGAGATATATCATAGAAATAAACTTGTGTGTATTCCCCCTTTGAATTAGAATCTCCATGTCACTACACAAATGGTAGGGCCATAGACGGTCCCAAATTATCCCTCAAGAAAGATCTTAGCTGAAGATAGCAGAAGAAAGTTTTATTTGACAAATCATATTTATTCCTCACCTGTTCAAATGAAATAAGTTTCCCCCGTTCATAACAATCCTTGATACACCTGATCCCTTTCCAGCACCAGGTGTCCAGGATCTTGTTATCCAGAGTCATTGGTATTAATTCTTTCTGGGTCAAGGGTGCTCTAGGAAGCATCCCCACCTTTAGCCTGATATATTGTTTTTTGCCATGTCTGAATTTCATGTTTTAATATGGGTTATCCATTTCCCTTGATATCATTTTAGTGTCCCATTTATATATAAACTCTCCTGCTATCTTTTCTCCTACTGTGCGTAGTCCAATTTGTGACCAGGATGGGGTACCACCTCTTTTATAGAGAGAAGCGATGAACCTCAACTGGACAGCCCTATTGTATCTTTTGAAGTCTTGTAATTTCAGACCTCCCAGTTCATAAACCCAAGTCAATTTTTTCATGGTGACCCTACGCACTTTACCATTCCACAAGACCTTCCTGACACATCGTTGAGTGTCTTAAAGAAGCTCTGCGACAATAGAATGGGCAAGGACTGAAGTAAATATTGTCGTCTTGGCATCACTTTCATTTTAACAATTAATCCTGCCCACCAAAGTTCTCCATCTACCAAGATCCTCCTCAATCTTCCAGAGCAAAGGGAAATAATTGTGCTTGTATAAATTACGTAAATCCTTATCCACTTTTATCCCTGAATATTTGATGCCCTCTTGCAGCCATTTAAATTGGATTATTGATATTGGAAAATGTAGAAGTTAATTTATTAAAGAATTAAAAGGGTAATAGAGAATTAATACAGTGGTGATATATATCAAGCACTATTTACAGGATGGAACAAGTTAGAGCTGTCTGATTGTTCAACTCGTGCTATTATTTTTAAATACAGTACAATTCTGATTATCTGAAATCGGATTTCTGAAATCCTCAGTTATCCAAAATTTTTTTGGACCAGGAAGTAACGTCTGTTGAGCTCCGAAATCTTTTTCAGATAATTAAGGATTTCAGAAAAATCAGAAATCCTCATATATCTGAAAATGTTTGAATCTGAAATGACAAAATTTCATCTCTGAAAAGTTTCTGATAAATGAGGATATCCGAAAAACTCAGAAATCCTCAGTGATCCAAAATTTTTTTTGGAGCCAAACTGATGTCACAGGTTAAAAAAATGTTGGAATTTTGGAAAAACCTCTGAGGAGAATTTTGAGTTTTTGGTGTTGGATTTATCTTAATTTGTTCGTTGTTTTTTGGTGAGAATTAAACATTTCATGCTTAAAAAGCCTTCCCTTGTTGTTGTTTAAACCCTGTTAAAGTGATTTGCTGTTGCTACTGGCTGTTTTTAAACAAAATGACTAGTTTTCTGAAAATATCATTTATTCAAAATAGGCCCAGTCGCGACCATTACATAAACATCCACCTTGCTTTGCAATGGGAAGTGTATGGACGAGTTTATCAGTTGTTGTCGACATTAAACTCTGATTTTCCTGTTGTTGGAATCTTGCAATCAAGCATGCCTGAATAATTCACATCTCTCAGCAACAAGCGCTTGTGCCACAAAACCCTCACCTTCATTTGGACCAGAGTAAAAAAAATGTACTTCTGGATAAAGGTCTACATTCATTTATATAATATCTAAATGTTCAATGCTTTGGAACTTTTGGGTTTCCTCAATTTTGATATTATTTTCTTTCAGTTAACCTTACATTGGATATATCAAATGTGCAGCTTTAAAATTATATTGTTCTGATAGTTTTACAGAATATGATATTATAATGATGTAGCTTGCTTATAAAGGTAATAAATTGTTTTTCTCTGTCAAATGGTAAAAGGGATTCTTGCAATACTTGGTAGGGCACTACATGGAGCAGAACCAGTGCAAACAAGCATCTGCAGAGATGTTTCTTTGGTTCAAGAATTTGATTTGTAGCCAAGGAACATAAAGTGTTGGCTGACTGCATTCTGCATGTCGCTACTGAATAAATGCATCTGTAATCTTTGAACTACAATTCAAGGCAATTCATTGTCATGTCAGGAAGATTAAGTGTTTAGTTTACCATCTCTCTATGTTGTTTTTGAGGACCCCAAAACCCAGCAGCAATAGATATTCACCAAGACAAATGGTGACTTAAACAAAAGTTGCTTTTAATTATCTTTAAACAGGATCAAACTTTATCTTATCACTATGAACTTAACTAACCTAACTTAACCCCCCCCTTCTAGTTCTAAGTGCATGTGTATGTAATGTGTGTGTAAGTTTAGACAAGTTCTTTGATTTGCAGTCCAATCTCACTTCTCATTCCTCCAAATTTACTGGTTGCAGGCAATTCTTATACTGTGCACAGAATTTAACATTTGTGAAGTTCACCAGGCTTTGGTGCTTGAAAGGTAAATGGTTACTGCTCAGGAAGGTTCTTGTCATTTTAGAGAGAAATTTGTTGTTCGCTGGACACCCACAACTGATTCCTTGTAACCAGTCTTGCTGAAGAAACTTGCCCCCTCATGGTTCTCCAGATGATAACCTCTTTCTTTCAGGTCACCACAGAATTCCTTTTCATTTCCCTTATTTCAAGTGAAACATTAGGCAGCCAGTCTTCTCCTGGGTGAAGCACAAGGCTTTGACCAGCTGAACTAAGCAGTCTCAACCCATCTTCCAAATGGGGTTTTCCACAAGATTGCCAGCTTGTCCTGTTCCAGTCCCAGCTGCTGCTGCTGACTGTAAAACTGTAGAACTGAATTCTCCCTCCCTCTCAGTGAAAGAGCCTGTTTAACTCTCTGTAAAACCATATGACCCTCTTAGAACAGCAAGTTCCACTCCAGACAGCCTGCAGCTCCAAGGAGTTCTTTCATCTGTTGCCTTTTTGTAAACAACAATCCATTAATGAAATCTCTTGGGCATTCTCCAAAGCTTTTGCAAAGGCTCTTGTTGCTGGCCTGTCTAGCATGAGCAAAGCTCCAGTATTTTAAATAAGATCTGTTTTAAAGTGATTCTATGTGACCTACACTAAAAAATCTGCCCCAATTAATCTCCCAAAAACATATCTATAATCTGTCACACAACCTTTTGTAGTTTCTGTACACTGGTCTAAATTCTAAATCGGTTCTGGAGAATTACTTTTATCACTACACCAAATGTTTATCTTTTGCAGTGTTCTTAGTTGAACAAGTACCAGGTAAGCTCATATTACTGAATTAATCAATGTAAGATTTGTTTCTTACACAAATTTTGATATTTTTTTGTTGCTTACTGAGCTATGAGCCAAGGTTTTAGAGTTATTGAGATGTAAAATTGTCATATTTATGGTTTTCTGCATAATTCCTACATGCAAGGTCCATGTTTAAACTTGTTCTTGTACTCTAATCTTTATCTTCCCTTCTCCTAGATCTCACTCCCCCATTCCCTAATTTAAAGCATAAGCACAATTTAAAGTCTCATATGAATATAAGAAATAGCAGCAGGAATAGGCCATGTTGAGCCTGTTCCGCCATTCAACAAGGTCATTGGTTGATCTGGCCAGGGACTCAGTTCTAGTTACCTGCCATTTACCCACAACCCTTAAGTCCTTTGTTATGAAAAAAATCTAGCTAACTGTATCTTAAGTATATTTAATGAGGGTAGTCTCTGCTGCTTCCTTGGTTAGAGAATTCTGTAGATTCACTGCCTCTGGGAAAAACAGTTCCTCCTCATCTCTGTCCTAAATGTACTCCCTTGAATTTTAAATTTGATTGCAACAGGCCCTCTCGGCCCACGAATCTGTGCTGCCCAATTGACCCCTGTATGTTTTTGAACAGTGGGAGGAAACCGGAGATCCTGGAGGAAACCACACAGACGTGGGGAGAAGGTACAAACTCCTAACAGACAATGTGGGATTTTAACCTTGGTCGCTGGTGCAGTAATAGTGATGTGCTAATCACTACACTAATCGTGTCCCCTAGTTCTAATCTATATTTGAGGCTATATTCCCTGCCAGAATCTTATAATTTTATACGTTTCTATAAGATTCCCTTTTCTTACCTCCCACTTTTTCCACCTGTATTGTTGTTATCTATATGCACCATGGCAACTAGCTGTTCATCCTGCCCTTTTAGAATGCCCTGCAGCCACTCCAAGATTGCACCTAGGAAGCAACACACCAACCATAAGTCCTGTTTTGGTGAAAGAAGATCCTGCCTATTCCCATTACCATAGAATCCCCAACCACTCTGCCACTCTTTTCCTTTCCTCCTGTGCAGCAGAGCCAGACTACTGCTGCCTTCTCCTGATGAGGCACCTTTCCCAGATGAGCCACCTTCCTCTGCTGTCCAGCTACATCATGGTCTGGTATGGGGACACCAAAACCCCTGAGCATAAAGCCCTGCTAAACGTAGTGGACACACCCCTGGACTTCACAGGGAAAATCCTCCCCACTATCGAGAATATCTACAGGGAATGCTGTCGTTAGAGAACAGCAACAAATATCAAGGACCCACATCACCCAGCAAATGCTTTATTCTAACTCCTACTATCAGGAAAGAGGCATAGGCGCCACAAGACTTATACCACTAGGTTCAGGAACAGCTGCTACCCCTCTACCATCAGAGACCTCAGCAACAAACTCAATCAGGGACTTATTTTAGGTCTCTTACTTTTGGACTTTATTGATTTATTTTCCTTTCTATTGTGCAGTCAGTTTGTTTAGATTTCTTTATTTGTTTACATGTGTACATTGAGTACCGTTTTTATGCACTACCAATAAATGGTAATTCTGGCTTACCAACAGGAAAAAGAATCTCAGGGTTGTATGTGATCTCATGTATGTACTCTAACAATAAATCTGAAATCTAATGAAGTGCCTTCCCCTGAGGGGGTACCTCCCCCAACAGTATCCAAAGCAGTAAATCTGCTTTGGAGGGAGATGACCACAGGGATTCTTGCAATACCTTCCTTCAACTGCTCTCCTTTTGGATACCCATTCCCTATCTTTCCATCAGCCAATTGCACTGTGACCAATTTACTAAATATGTGATCCAGAACATTTTCAGTATTGCATTTGCTCCAAAGTGATTCATTGCACTTCTCCATTGCTTTGCTTCTAGACCTGTGGTCTGTCAGGAGCTGCAGCTGGACACACTTCTTGCACATGCAGTCAGTCACCAGGGACGTTAGCAGCATCTCTGAGGTTCCCACATGATGGAGGAGGAACATAACATGGGTCTAGCTCACCTGCCATAGCTAACAGCTGTGAGGAAAAAGTTTGATTCACTTTTAAAGTAATAGAAAAGAAATAAGAACCCAAGTCTCATTCCAGACCTTGGGTCATACTTGTAGCACTGAGATTGTGTCGTGGAAGGAGATGTCTTTCAGAAGAGTTGTTAAACCAAAGTGCTGCCTAATTTTTTTAAGATGTTTCAGTGATAACTCGTGATATTTTTGAAGAAAATCAGGCAGTTGTCCCAGAAACTTGAACAATATTTACCTGTCAACCCAGACACTTGAACAATATTTACCCATCAACTGACATTTTTAAAAAAAAATCTGAATGTTATCAATTACTGTGTATGAACTTGCTGTGAGCAAATTGGCAATAATATTTCCTAAATTACCAAAGTGCCACACTTTCAAGATTGCATTTATTGTCATGTACACAAATTACATAAAATAGTTTCCTTTGCTCTGTTAAAAGTTAGGGCGGCACGGTTACTGCAACGCTTAGTGCAACGTTGTTACAATGCAAGCAACTGGGGTTCGAATTCTGCACTGTCTGTAAGGAGTTTGTACGTTCTCCCCATGTCTACGTGGGTTTCCTCCAGGTGCTCTGGTTTCATCCCACCATTCAAACTATGCAGATTTGTAGGTTAATTGGGTGGCCCAGACCTCTGGGCATTAATGTTACAATGCTGTATGTCTAAAAATATTTAAAAAGCACACGAAGATGCTATTAATACAATACCACTATCAAGACAAGAAAGAGAAGCAGAGAGTCCCTTCAGAGATATCGTGTGTCTGTGGGTCCAACCCTCTCTTGCACCCCCTGACCTGTTCAGTGGTGAGCCCGTTTGGGGCAACCACATCGCATTTCCTCTACCCCTGGTTCTGAACCCCAAAGCATTAGAAAGCCACCAGAACCTGAGGCTAATCGGGAGCCCAGCATGCCATTGCATCTTCATGAATCTTGGAACCCAAACCTGGTTTCCAGAAACTGGTTGCTAGCAGTCCGCGACCTGGCCGGACTGGAGTCTGGTCCACTGCTGTGGTTTCCTACCCTGCAGAGTTGTCCAAGGTTAAGAAGCTTTCTTCTCCTTTCCTTGCCCCATGATGGGGCAAGTTTCTTCGGCATGACACTGGAAGTGACTGATGGAAGTAAATCAGTTTGTGTGTGTCCAATGAGCAACGAATCTTTCTCTGAAACTGACAAGAACCTTCCTGATTGGTAACCATTTAAGCACCAGTGCTTGGTGAAAATTCATAAATGTTAAACTCTGCACAATATAAGAATTGCTTGATACCAGTGAACTTGGAGGAATGAGAAGTGAAATTGGATTGGGAATCAAAGAACTTTTTAAAAACTTGCACACATTACATACATGTGTGCTTAGAATGGGGTTGAGTTAGGTTAAGTTAAGTAAATAGTAATAAGTTAAGGTTTGATCCTATTTTTATGTTTAAAGAAAATTAAAAATAACTTTTGTTTAAGTAAACCATTTGTCTTGGTGAATTTCTATTGCTGCTGGGTTTTGGGGTCCTCTGGGCCCATAACAACAGTCCTTTCAGCTGACGACTTTATCTTTTCATAACTTTCTTAAAGATTCTTCCACTTCTTCTTTATTCTTGAAAATTTGTTGATTACCTTCTGAGACATCCAATCTCAGCATTGCTGGATAAATTATTGAATATTTAAAGTTTTTAGATTGCAGTGATCTCTTTACCTCATCAAATTCCTTTCTTTATGTGACCAAGGCAGAGCTGAAGTCCTGGAAAAATATTATTTTTGCCTTGTCCACTACTAATGAGCCATTAATATTTTTTTGAATATCCTTATGCTGCTCTCAAGATCGCATCTCTCTCCTGGTAACTTAAAAGTCTTACCAGGACTGGTCATGGTCGCTGTTCGCCAGTTCTTCTGGGTCCAGTGAGGCCTTTCAATTTGCCGCCTTGCATTTAACTTTGTCCCAGCATTTGTGAGATCCATGTTTCAAAGAAACTCATGGCATCTTTTCCCTCTTTTCTTTCTCTCAGTCCAATGATTCATACATTGTTATATCTGCTAACATTTTCCAAATGGTCGATTTTGTCCATCAGTCCTTTCTTTTCTGTGTCCCATATTTTTGCTTTTCTTCTGGTGCCTTCAGCCTGTCTGGTTTTGTCTGGCTCAGCCTCTGAATGAGACATTCGTTCATTTAAGTCACCCACAACTTCTTTAATTTCCGTTACCTTCTCCGATGCATCTCTCATCGCTGATTCCATACTTGTAAAACAACTGCATAAAGTTTCCATCATGTTCAGGATGGTGGCTATATCTTGGGCTGACTCTCCAGGTCTGCTGGCTTCAGCTGGTCCCAAGGCTCCTGCTGTGTTACTCCTCATCATGCTTCCACTCGATGTTCTTGGCTGGGCTGTTACTTTTTTTATTTTTGGTTGCCTCGGTCGTTTAGCACCAGATTTATCGATTTTTGATGATAAAATTTTGGTTTTGGATCTTTTAAACCCTCTTTTTAATACATTTTGTGGAGAGCTCTTTCAAAACATCTGCTTACCTCATTAGCATGGCCACGCCCCCACTGCACATAGTCCAGTAATTCTGGAGGACCTTCTCTCTCTCTCTCTCTCTCTCTCTCTCTCTCTCTCTCTCTCTCTCTCTCTCTCTCTCTCTCTCTCTCTCTCTCAGATCATCTTAGAGAGGTAGAAGCTGTCGGGGAAGTCGCCAGGGTAATTTCCAACTTTTCCGGGCTCTTTACCTTCTGGGGTGTTGTCTCCATTGGTGGAAAGTATGGTGAACTTGGTCTTTGGTGAACCCCATTGGGACTTTGTGTACTACTACGCTGTTGGGTAAAACATAGAATAGAACTGCTCATTCAGAGGCTGCTTGGTTGAGGGCTACTCAGTTGAGCAGTCAATAATGAAGGAGACTTGCTCTCCAAAGATATTTCTAGAACATCGACAGTAGGTTCTGGAATCTCATCATGGTCGTGAGTGGGGGCATGACCATAGGATTTTTACCCTTAGTTGGTCGATGTGCCGATTCCATATTTTAGTTCCCACTGGTATGGAGTAAAAACAAGGACTCAATTTTTGAAGGATAATTCCTCTCACCCATGGCCCCCTATTATCCTGGTAGTCTCCTATCATTCCTGGTTCTCCCACTTCTTGAGATCTGGCAGGTTTACTGAGAGATATTGATTGTTCCATTCGAAGGCCAATGTTTGAGTGTACTGTAGAAGGTTTTGTTCTGAGGTTACGTCCAAATATCAATTCAGCTGGTGTTCTCTTGGTAGTAGAGTAAGGCGTGTTTTTGTAGCTCAACAGAAAAGATGCACTTTTGAGGCTCCATGAGGCATTTAAGTATTTCTTAGTCTTCATTGTCATTGTTTGATTCATTGTTGTTTTTCTCAGGTGTGACACTACTGCCCATTTTGAGTGTGCATCTACAAAAATAGGGAAGTTTTCCCCCATGAAAGGACCAGTGGAATCAATAGGACTCCTATTCCATGGTTGTGATGGCCATTTTGCATGGATTAACCTCAGCTTAAGGAGCTTTGGGTTGCGTATCATGACAAATGCCACATCTCCTTATCGTCTGTTCAATATCAATGTCTATTGAGGACTACCAGACATGAATACATGCCAATGCGTTCATCTGAACCATTCCTGAGTGATTGTTGTGGAGTTCTGATAATATGGCTGTTTACCATTTTTTAGGAATGATCATTCTGGTTCCTCACAATAAACAACCTTCCTCAATTGATATTTCAAGGTGCCTTGTATAATAGGGTTTTAGTTCTTCCAATATAATTTCAGCCTCGGGCTATCCATTTGATGCGAAGTAAAAGACCCTTGATAATATATCTTCTTTTCAAATGTTTTTGCTGATCACCTTTGCTGTAATTGGTAAACGATGAAACTGTTCTTGATAAACAGCTGTAGCCTCCACTGTCCATTTAATTAGTTCGTATTCCTGCTCCATTTCTGGAAGAGGTAAGCGACATAGAATGTCCGCATGGTTGTTTTGGGTTGCTGGTTTATGTTTCAAGTCGTAATCATATGCAGTGAGCAGCATGACCCACCTTTGAATTCTAGGTCCCTTTTTAGGACCTAGAATTAAACTCAGTGGTTTGTTGTCTGTTACTAAGGTAAACTCTCTACTATATAAGTTTTACACCATATATTATGGTGAGTCCTTCCTTTTCCAGCTGGGAAAAATTGGGTTCATAAGTCGTCAAAGACTGTGAGGCATAAATATTGGTTGTTCCCCCTTTTCCATTAACTGTGATAGCACCACTCCTAATCCCACTGGCAAAGCATCCACTGCGGGGGTCATAGTGGACGAGAGCATTGTCACTGGACATTAATAGTTTTTTCTTTTTCGAAACTTTATTTATTAATTTTAACATATGAAGAAAGTAAGTAATTCACGTACATAAAAAATACAAAATAAAGTAATACAAGTACAAAGAAACATAGTTAATACAATACCAATCTCGGCATCTCCCTCTAACAACTAAAAACTAAGACTAAAAAAAAACTATTTTTAACCCCTAAACCCCCCTCCCCACCCCCACGATAAATAGTGAAGAATTAATACTATTAATATAATTTTAAAAAATATATATATATCTTAAAAAAAGATTGATATATATATAAAAAAAAACAAAAAAAAATTATTAATTATTAATCCAAAAAAAATTTATTATATAAGAATATATATGAAAAAACAAAAACAAAAAGAACTTAAACAAAAAAATCCAGCTAATAATAAAAAAAATTAAAAAAAAGAAAAAAAAGAAAACATATATATAGAAAAAATGTATAATAAAAAAAGATTTTTTTAAAGAAAAAAAAAGTGATTAATTCAAACTTATTTAAATTGTATATAATCAATGAATGGGGTCGACTTTAACTCATAAAAAGACATCTTATCTTGTATAGAAAAATATATTCTTTCCATAACCAAACAAAACTTCATCTCTGAATACCACCTATCTAAAGACAATACATTTCTATTCTTCCAAGTAATCGCTATACATTTCTTGGCCACTGCCAGCGCTAAGTAAATAAAAGAGATCTGGTAATTATCTAATTCTAAATCAATCAACGGTTGCATATTCCCTAATAAAAATATATCAGGGTCTAATACAATATAAAGATTATATAGATTATTAAATACTATAACCAGATAATTGACCATAAATCTCTAAGGAATCTTGAAGTGCTGGCAGAGAAACATCAGGATCCACCAAATACAGCAAAACGTCATCCGCAAATAAATTTATTTTATAATCTTCATTCAAGACTCTCATACCTTTGATACTATCATTCTGACGTATTAATTGTGCTAGAAGTTCAGTAACTAAAGCAAACAAGGCGGGTGATAATGGACATCCTTGTCTAGTAGATCTTGTTAAATTAAAGGATTCTGAAAGCAAACCATTAGTAACAACTCTAGCTTTCGGACCATTATACAAAGCCCTAATCATACCAATAAATGAGAGACCAAACGAAAACTTTTCAAGTACTTTAAATAAAAACTTCCATTCTACTCTATCGAATGCCTTTTCTGCATCCAATGAAACCACCATTGGATAATTCTTCTGAGATTTAGATCTATTTATCAAAGTAATTAATCGTAGAATATTATCTGAAGCATACCTATTTTTTATAAAACCTGTTTGATCACGATGTATTATCTTTGGTAAATACTGAGCCAACCTATTAGCCATAACTTTAGCCACTATTTTATAGTCTACATTTAACAAAGATATAGGATGGTAAGAAGCTACCTGTAAGGTATCTTTATCTTTTTTTGGTATAACTGTAATTATAGCATTAGAACAGGACTCAGGTAGTTGAAAAGTATCATAAAGTTGTTGTATTACATTCTTAAATAAGGAAGATATATCAACATAAAAAGTCTTGTAAAACTCAATAGAAAAACCATCTCCACCAGGCGCTTTTCCATTTGGCATATCTTTTATAGCCATTTCAATTTCACTATCCGTAAAAGGTTTATCTAACTCTTGTCTGTCTTCTTGAGATAACTGTGGTAAATTAATATTTTTCAAAAAAGAGTCTATTGCATCTTCTTTTATCTCTTTACATTCAGTCAAATGAAGTTTTTTCTAAAAATTACAAAATTCATCATTAATTTCTTTTTGACTAAAAGTAATACCCGATTTATTTCTAATAGCTGGTATAATCCTAGATAACTGTTCTTTTTTAATTGCCAAACTAATACATTATGAGCTTTCTCACCCCATTCATAAAATTTATTTTTTAAACGATTCAACAGACATTCAAATTGATATGACTGTAACTTATTATACTTCAACTTTAAATTAGTTAATTGGATCTTTTGGAATTCAGTAGCTTTCTTTTGAAATTCTTTTTCACAGATTGTTATTTTCTTCTCCAAATCCTCAGTTTCTCTAACTCTCTCTTTCTTCAGTTTGGATGCATAACTGATAATTTGACCTCGTAATAAAGCTTTCATTGCGTCCCACGATTAATACAATCAAACAAAAAGAAAGAGAAAAAAAAGGAAAATTTTTTTTTATTATTTAAAAAAAAACCCTTCACTCTTTAATCTAATAATACAAAAAAAAGAAAAAAAAACAGGTAGGAGGTTAAAAATACCCCCTCCCGTCTAAACCGCGCAATGCGGTAACTCCCCAAAAAAATGGGTGTGAGATAACTCACACGTAGCAGATGACTTTCAGAAAATAGTGCCTTTCCAGTTCTCTCCCCCAACTCTCACTTCATCTTAAACTAACATCATCATTATTTAATATCCCTTTTTTTTGAAAAAAAGCATTAGAAAAATAAAGGACAACTCTTCTTTTAATCAGCTCCAACTGCCGAGTCACCATTACGACCATTCCTTCTTGGAGCACGGCTCTATTCTTCCATCTCTTGTCTCCTTGGAGATCGCGGCGGACTATATCTCTGTTGAAACTGAGTGATTGGCAGCTCTTGAGCAAATGCTATAGCTTCCTTTGGAGAATCAAAGAACTTTGATTGGTAACCATCTTGAAAAACCTTCAAAACAGCTGGATATCTAAAGGTTGCCTTATAACCTTTCTTCCACAACAACTCTTTAGCAGGGTTGAATTCCCGTCGTTGGAACATAACCTCTTGACTCAAATCTGCATAGAAGAAAACTCGATTATTTTGAATCATCAAGGGTGATTTTCTCTGTTGTGCATTTCTAATAGCCACTCATAAAATTATTTCTCTGTCATAATAATTCAAGCAACGAACCAAAACAGGTCTTGGACTTTGACCTGAAATAGGTCTTCTACGCAAAGCTTTGTGAGCACGTTCCAGTATTATACCTTCTGGGAAATGTTCTTGACCCAGCACCTGCGGAATCCATTCAGTAAAAAATTTTCTTGGGTCTGGTCCCTCCATACCTTCCGGCAAACCAATAATCTTTATATTGTTCCGTCTGGATTGGTTTTCCAAATAATCAATCTTTTTCACCAAATTTTTATTTTGAGTTTGTAAATCTTCAACCATTTTGGTCACATCAAGAACTTGATCCCGTATTTCGTCTATATCTTCTTCACACGAATTAAATTTATCTCTCACTTCAAGCTTAAAAGCTCCAAACTCAGCCATCTGTTGAGAATGTATTTTCACCAGGGTATTAAACCTAGTACCAAGTTCAGTCATAATTTTGGATAATCCCTGCATTGTATAAGATGATTTAGATTCAAGATTCACAAGAATCTTTTCAATTGGAAGAGATTCTGGCTCAACAGATTCCTGCTTTTTCTGCATAACCAAAGAATCTTCAGTTCCTTCCTTCATTCTGGTTGCCTTCCTTGTAGTATGACTGCGTGTGGAAACCCCAGCCACAGCCTCTCCAGCAGTGACTGGAGGACGCTGGCCAGGGTTTTCCCCAGTCCATAATGTATTAAGTTCTCCCAGTACATCAAGTTGTATAGGTTCTTCTATCTCAAGAGGTGCAGTTTGCAGCACCACCGCTACAGTTGACAGATGCCTTTCCCCAGCCAGTGTTTCAGCTGGTAATACTTCAGCTGATGATACTACAAGCGGTTCATTTATAACATTGCCGTCAGATGCTACTGCGCATGTGCGAACCTGAGTAACTCTTTGTTCTAAAGGCTGTTTGGCGCCCTCTTTAGGGGGCTCTACCGATGTAACATAGAGCTCTGCATCCGAACACTGTACCTCTCTCCTGGGATCCATTTCACGCTGAGTCCCGGTGTCTTTTCTACAAGTAGGCTCCAAAACTTGAACTTTTGGAAAATGTAGTTTTTTGATGATCTGTTGTCGTTTTTTTTTGCTCTTTTTCACCAATTGTACCATCAGAAGTTAAATTAACAGCACTGAAGTTATCTAAACTTTTAAAGAATTTTAACGGGCATTTCTAGACAAAACAATAAGATAGAGTCAGGAGAGGACTGGAAGGCACGTCTGATCCTTACGCCATCTTGCCACGCCCCCCATTAATAGTTTTTTCAAGAGGTCCACTGCATTACCTGTCTCTTCATTCCAGCACCATTTTTTTTTGTCTTTTCTCAACAATTGATTCAGCGGGTTGTGGAGCGTTGATATATTTGGAATGTGCTTCCAGTAATGGTTCACTAAGCCAAAGAATCACTGAAATTCAGCTCGGTTTGTTGGGTATGGTGCTCATCAGACAGCTTCAGTACCAGCAGTACTTCAATGTTAATGGTAAAACCCAGATGTGTGACAGAAGGTACCATAAATACATATATCCCGTCACACATGGATGCTTTCTTATTGTAGTCGGGTTAGGACCTTTTTTTTTAGGTTAAATAGATGCTCAGAGCCATCCTAACCTGTAATTATGATGTAATTGAGGCAACATCCTTCATTGATGCCATGTAATAATTTGTCTATGGTTGCTTGAAATTTTGCCAGGGCTGCTGATATTCTGTATGGCATTCGGGTATAGGTGAATAAGCCAAAGTGAGTATTGATTGCCACATATTTCTTTGAGTCTTCATCCAATTCTATTTGTTTGTATGCCTGTAATAAATCCAATTTTGTGAATTTCTTTCCTCCATTCAGGACCTGGAATAATTCTTCCGCTTTGGACATAGGATGATGAGGTATCTGCAGAGCCTGGTTAATGGTGACTTTGTAATCACCACATATTTGGATTTCTCTGTTGGCCTTTCGTACTGGCACAATGGGAGATGCCCAATGCCTTCATTGGGCATCTGTATTGAATTCCTTCCAGTATTCCCTCGTTTTCGAATCTATTGAGTTCCGATTCATTCTTTCCTTATATTGCAAAGGGTACTGGTCTGGTCTTAAAGAACCTGATTTCAGTTGTAGTTTTGCCTGGACTCCCTGGATTTTACCCAGGCTTTTTTTGAAAACCATTTGATACTTCTTGAGAACTTGTTCCAATTTTGGATGGGCCTTCTCTTCCTAGTTTAAGTTAATTATTGATTCAATTTTGACCCAGTCTAACTGAATGTGTGCTAGCCAGTTTCTTCAGAGTATCGCTGGCCCCTTTGTGTCCACAATGTAGAGAGGTAGTCTTCTTGGTGGGTGTACTTTGTATTATCTGTTCACTTTGCATGTCCCAAACACTATGACCTTATCCCCGTGACTGTCTTTAAAATCGTACTGGTTTTATTAATGGGGAGCTAAGGTAGCAGTTTTTAAAACTCATAGGCACCAGTGACACTGCTGCCCCATGTCCAGCTCCATTCAGAGAGGTTCATTGTTGATTTTCAACTGGATATAGTATAGATTGCTGAGTTTTTATCATTTAATCTGCGAACATACATGGTCCCTAATGTCTTGAATTTCTCCGAGTGTTTGTTTCTTTGCCGGTGCTGGGGCTTTCATCCTTTTCTTCCACTGTTTTCACCCTGTATAGGCGCTTTTCATGTTTTGGTTTCTGCCTTTTATCCATTTTTCCTTTTTTTCTTGGGCATCTGGCCCTGATGTGCCCTTCTTTATCACAGAGGTGACATCTGGATTTCTTGAAATAACAATAATTCGGACTGTGGTTTTATTTCCCGCAGCAGAAGCTTTCTTGGCGGGAAAATTTCCCAACAAGTACATCTTTTTGGCTGATGTCCAAGTTTTTATTGGCCATTCTGAGCCAGAGGCTGTTTTAAATGCTACATCCAATGTTACCTCATCCATGCTTAGTAATTTTTGTTTGGTATTGCAGTCAGCCAAGCCCATTACTAAACAGTCTTGTAATACTTGGGTTAATTGATCAAAATCACAGTGTTTTGCAAGTTTACGTAATACAGCTAAGTATTCGCTAACAGGTTTGCTTGTTCTTTGTTTTCCCTCATTAAAATCTGTGTCTTTCAGCCATAACTTATTTTTGCACACAATTGTGTGTACAATTTTGTCCTGGATTCTCAGGTGCCAGCAGGAACTTGAGTAGATCAAATGAACTACTGCCCATTAAGCTCAAAAACAGCAATTGCTTTCGGTTTATAGGCGGTGTCTCTTCAATATTATGGTCTAGACAGTCGTGATTGAATCTTTCTACATAGTTAAACCAGTTTTTTTTTTAATGACTTTATTTATTCGTTCAACAGTTATTACATACAATAAGAAAAATACATATTATGAACGATAAAATTTTTTCTTTATATATGAAAAAAGAGGAAGAAAAAAGAACCCCCTCCCCCCCCCCTCAGAGCTCTCTTTAGGAGAGCCAAAGAAAGAGAAAAGAAAACAGAAATATATTTACTAAAATCTAATCAAGGTAAATCTAAATGTAAATATTCTAAATATAAAGACCACTTATTAAGAAAAAAATAATTATCATGTAAAACATACGTAATTTTTTCCATTACCAAACAAGTTTTCATCTCGTTATGCCATCTATTAATATCAATCTTATTAGCATTTTTCCATGTACTGCTATACATTTTTTTGCTACAGATAAAGCTAAATATACAAAAGCAATCTGAAATTTATCTAATCCCAAATCTTTCAAAGGCTTCAACTTACCCAACAAAAAATATTGTCGGATCTAAAAGTATTTTAATCTTATACAAATGTTCCAAAAACAATTGAATTGCTTTCCAAAAAGATTGTATATGTACACATAACCAAACAGCATGAAAAAAAGTTCCAACCAAATTACCACAGCTAAAACAAGAATCTGATTCACTAAAACCATATTTTAAAAAAAACTTTTCAGGTGTTAAATACAAGTGATGTAAAAAAATTGTAATTAACCATTGCATAATGAACATTTATCAATCTAGTAACACTATCATGACAATTATCTCACCAGTCATCCTCAGAAAAAGTAAGGTTAATATCCCTTTCCCATTTAATCCCATCCCTTTTTTTCCATACTTCCCTGTAATATTTGGTACATCAATGAAATGTATCCCTTCTTTGGTGCAATCACAAGAAAAGATTCAAATCAGGTAAAATCATGTTTCTACCAAATATTTGTTTTACTAGACATCAAAGTTAATAATAAACAAATAAAGAATTCTCATTAATACCAAAATCTTCCCTCATTTGATTAAAAGATAAAAATTGACCTTATTTAAAACAATCCTCCAAGTTTTTTATACCTTTAGATTTCATCAATCTTCATCTTTTTAATGTAAGCCAAAACTCGCTTACGCTTGATCGGATTATTTAATCCTTGAACATTAAAGGTGGCAAATTTCAAATTCGACGTATCTAATACAATTACTAAATACCAAAAATAGTCACAAAATTAATAATAACAAAAAAAGAAAAAATTTTCTCAAGTTAAAATATATAGGCTCTCGAAATAGAAATAATAATTATTAATAAGGAAAAAAAAACTACCAAAAGGTAGTAACTCCCTAAAAAAAACTGGGTGTGGATTACCCACTAGTGACTGATGACTAACAAAGAAGTTAGTGCAATCCCCTCCTCCCCAGCCAGCTAGTCAGAGATATTAACATATTACAAAAAAAATTCAGCCTTAAGATTCAAGTCCAGATGGTGAACTAATTTCAAGAGTAGATGAACTCTTTCCATTCCCATTCTTTCCATTTCTGCCATTTTGTCCATTTCAGTCCATCAGATTTTAACCACATTTAAGTCTGAAATTATATCAGTATTCATTTGAACCACCTGATTCAATTGACCAGTAATAACATCCAGATAAGAAGCAATACCTTCAAGCATCATATAAACAGGCTGAAGTGCAGTTTGGAATGCAGGATCTGGTTCCATGATTTGTAACTCACTTTCTTCCAGCTCTTCTTCCATTTCCTGTACAGTGGCAGAATAAGGTAAGTCCTCTTCTTGTTGCTCTTCAAAAGGTAGCATTCTGGTCATTTTGCTGCGGGTTTGGACACCCAATGACGACTCCCCGACTTCCTCAAGGGGTTGTCGCTGCCGTCCCCCCGCAGACCATTTTTAAAATAAAATTACGGAATTCTCCGTAGTTAACAGCGCTGCAGACTGCGTGCCTGCCGTCGAGATCTTCTTCCTCTGCGCTCCCGTCTCTTCCAACGGGAGAGTTCCTTGTTACAGGCCTCCAGAGTCGTGCCCGACTTCTCAGGAGCGTGCTCCTTCCTCCACATAACGGGTTGAACCAGTGCCATCTTGAGACTGGTGAGTAACTTTTACCTTAGGTTTTGTCCCCAGCAGCGATCGTTGAAGCTTGGGGCTCGCTGAAAACGTATCCGAGGCTGTTCAGGTTGTTTAGGCCCCAATTCTTCTGCACTTCAAAACTGTATTTTCTTTTTTAACTGAGACTTAGTTTTTTTTACATTAGTAGCCATAATAGCTTACCAAAATATCAAACTAAAAATTAAAGTTTTAAAATTAAAAATAAAGGGTTAAAAAATGGGCATTTAAAAATCTGACCAGAGAGAGCAGGGATTACACGTCTGATCTCTACGCCATCTTGCCACCAGTTTTCTTCTGATTCCACAAACTCTCCAAACTTTACCTCTGTATTTTCTGCCATTTTGAGACTTGTATCCTTTGTCCTCTGTGGCTGGGGCTGGGGCTGTGTGAAGAAGAAAAAAAAGAATTTGGCAATAAAGAGCCAGGGAAACTCTTATTAATTCTTTTTTCTCAAAGGGAACTCTTCAGAAGATATCGAACGAACAACCTTCATCCTGCATTTTTGTACCGTTATAGCCTTGCGGTACAGAAAACTGATCTTCCTTTTTCAACTGTGTTGAAAATCTGGTGTTTCCCTTTTAAATCTTCCCTCCACTGTCTGGAGTAAAGGAGGTGGTTCCATTCCAATTCTTGTTGCCACTGTTATGTATTTGTCATTTAGTGAGTACAGAGTACATAAGTACAGAGACACGTGATGCTTCTCTCATGGTTTAATACAAGTTAAAGATGGTTTCCCTCAGTACACAGTATATATGAGTGACATCATGATGATGTCATACCAACGCAGACATGTATACATAACACTTTGGGACATTTTCCCCCTGCTTTCTTCTTTTAAGAAACTCCTCAAATTCTTTCTCACCAACATTTTTATGACCTGTCCTAATTTCTAATGTGGCTCAGGATCAACTTTCTTTGCTAATATTTTTGTGAAATATGAAGGGATGATCTTATTAAAGCTACCAGATAAATGAAAATGGTTGATTTTGAAAAGACTGGGTCTCTTTGCATTCCAAAACAGTGAAATTTAACTGCAAAGCAGTTGATGGAGGCTAGAGCTGCCTGTTGGCTTGAGTTGTTAATGCAACAGAGAGCACTCATACCATTTAGCTGACCTAAAGCCTGCCCCTTCGGTTGTTGACTGCTAGATCTTAATACTTTTTCCTGTCGCTTCTGCAAACTGGATGTGCATGGAGCATTACTGATCTAACTGTAACTGCACCCAGACAGATGAAAAATGGCAGTGTTAGAAAAATGAAATCGTGTTGGGGGTGATGAGCAGAGTGAGATTTGTTCTCATGTATTTAAGGTACACATAATCTGTGAACCTTGATGCTAACAATAGGCATTTAGATTGACAAGCACCAGCACTTGCACGATAAGAGAACAGCACAAAGCAGAATTTGTGTGATCAAGGTGTTTGGGGGAGGGGGATCTGTGAGTGGTATGTAGCAGCTGCCCTGGGTTCTCACAGAGTGGGCTCATTGTTTGCTATTGAAAGTGGTGCTAGTTTACTTTGATATTTTACTCATGCTATTCAACTTTATATGTGACCACAGAGCTAGAAGAAAAAAAGAATTTGGCAGTAAAGAGCCAGGGAAACTCTTATTAATTCTTTTTTCTCAAAGGGAACTCTACAGAAGATCTCGAACGAACAACCTTCATCCTGCATTTTTGTACCGTTATAGCCTTGCGGTACAGAAAACTGATCTTCCTTTTGCGCAGCATTCACAGCCGTTCAATATAGTTTTTTTTCCTCTCTGTAGAAGAACCTGCTTCTTGCAGTTTTCCTGAACACAGGAGCTCCAAAATGAATGCAAAAATCTTGTTCTTGTTTTTTTAAGCTTTGCATTGTGTGTTTGAAAGGGAAATTGTGTAAACTTTTGCCAGCTGGGACTCATTAGGCTAGAATTACTTGAACCAACAGACAGCAAATTTTTAAAGTTCCCAACATTTGTTTAAGTCAGGAAAAAAATGTACCTTTAAGAATTAAAATTTCAGTGCTGACAGAAAGTTCTTTGCAGGAAATACACTGATCAACCATTTAGGAATTTAGAATCACTGAATGTGTGGCCCAAACCTTTGCTGCAATGTTTAGCTGGAAAGTGCAGGCACTTCATGCCATGATATGGCTTTTAATGTCAGTTTATTGTTATTGGTATTAAGGTATTGTTATAATAGAAACAATAAAGGAGCAGGATAGATTGGACTGCAGTTTTCATATTTCTGTGTTTAGCTACTTAAGTTTTTGCAATACCATTGAATGCTGTTGGTCCTATCATTGTTTTTAGCTCAAACCCGAGATGTTTACCTCTTTGAAGCACTTTAGGATGCTTTTCTTTGCAAAGATGTTGTATAAATCTCGTTGTGCAGTGCCCACCGAATGATTGCACAGCAACCATCAAACACCAATCTCTCTATTAATTCCATTTTATTCCACATTCCCATCAACACCCCTACATTCTGTCATCGAGGGGCAACATAATCAACCTGCCAACCCTCAAATCTTTGGGATGTGAGAGAAGCCCCAGGAAAAACTCCTGCAATCACAGGGAGAAGGTGCAAACTCCACATGTATGGTACCCAATGTATTGTTCTTGGATAACGTGTCAGTTTCTGATACCTCATGCTTTTTTGAGACCAATTACTTACTCCTACTGTATTGGTTCCCACCTTTACCCCAGCCACTCCTGATCAGCCAAGGTATGCAACTTCCCAGCAGCATTATGTATTTATCAGCTGCTGAATGCCTAGATTTGGTTATCATAATGCGGTTAAAATGCCAGCAACCTGGGTTCGAATCCAGCGCAGTCAATCAGGGGTTTGTATGTTCTCCCCATACCTGCATGGGTTTCCACCAGGCGCTCCACTTTTTTTCCCACCTTTCAAAACTTACAGGTGTTGTAGGTTAATTGGGATATTTGGGTGCCATGGGCTCATGGGCCGAAAGGGGCTGTTACCATGCTGTATGTCTAAATTTAAAAAAAACTTAAATACATTTAAACTAGTGAATCCAGCATCAGCACGAATTTTTCACCAATTCACAATTTTTCTCCTCTTCAGTAACATATTCAGCCTTGTTCCCGCTCATTAACTCAACTCTCAATAACAACCTGAACCCTCTTCCTTCAAACTTATTTGCAAACCACCAGTTTAACATCAGCAAATGTGGAAAGATGAAATTTTGCCTCCTCAGCCAAATCAATATGTAGGGCTTGGGATTGTCAAGTCTGGAGGAACAAATGGTTGGAAGCAGGGCCAGTCAGTGTTAATGGGTGATCTTGAAGAATGGTAGAAAAGAGATAAATATTTAAGGAATATTTGCTGGTGGCTGGTAAAAAGGCTCTTACCAGGAAATGGTTATCACAGGAGAGCCCAACTTTAAACACATGGAAGGAAATTATAATGGACATTTATAAAATGGAGAAGATAACAGCATCTGTTGATCATAATCATAGTCAAGAACTTCAAATACCTGGGTGTCAAGATCTCCAAGGATCTGTCCTGGAGCCTCCACGTTGATGCGATCTCAAAAAAGGCTCACAGCATCTATACTTTGTGAGGTGCCTGAGGAGGTTCAGTATGTCACCGAAGACACTCGTAAACTTCTAAAGGTGTACTGTGGAGAGCATTCTGGCTGGTTGCATCACTGCCTGGTATGGAGGCCCCAACTCTCAGGATAAGAATAAACTCCAAATATACGTAGTAACATTTTAAATATACAATATATTAAACTTTTTCTCACCAACACAACAAACAAAAACAAAACAGTCCCTCCCTCCCTCTCCCCACTTTCATACAGATCCATTCACCATCGGACCGTACATATATTTTAAGTATTTACAGAACAGTTGAGGAAACTATGTTTATATATATTTACTTTTATTCCCTTTTTTATTCCTTTTTATTATTGTATCTGGGCCCTGTGTGGTCCAGGTATGACTGCTAGACCTTTACAAAAGTGTCATATTTATTCTTTGTTATATGTGATTTTTTTTTTCCATAGGTATACAACTGTTCATTTCCGCAGTCCATTGTGCTATAAGTAGAGGGGAGTTGGACTTCCAATGTTGTGTTACAATATGAATGTTTGCACTATGATACTGTCATAGAATGTGTTATCAGTGGATTATACTAGTTTCCTAACAGATAATCATCAGTTACTGAGAATGTCACCACACATTGTTTTGAGATTGAAGCTGTGGCATGTCATTTCAGTAAATGTGTCTTACTTGAGCAACGACCACAACATTTTGTCACTGAGATTCAGATAGGAAAAGTGCAGTCTAAACGCCGTGATTAAATAAGATCTCATTCTGCCCCATTTCTTCTTCGAAATTTGTCTTATTTTGGATGTCTGCCTGTTCTTCCAGTGCAGTACTATGGGGAAATAACCATTAATTCAACGATTCTCAATTCATCTGGCTTGTATAAAAGCAGAATTATTCACCATGCGACACACAACTCCCTTCAGAAAACATCAAACATTTGTACAGTCATAGCAACAATCAGTCAAAATAAATGAGAAATCAATGTGCAAGGACTTATTCATTTGTAATAATTGGTCTGATGTGGCATGCATTTTCGACTGGAATACTAACCTCTCAAGTGGTAGTAGTGGCATCAAATTACTGTGTAACATTAACACAGAGAAGCAAAATCATAATGTCAGTCACATATGCCCTAACATGCTCACCAAAATGGGTTAAGTGTGCAAACAGTGCAAATGTGTTCATGGGCATATCGAATGCCTTACTGGTACCCATAACAAATGCCTGCTGTGGTTATGAATTTTGGAGACCTGTTCTAAACTGGTTCTTTTTTCTCTGTAGGCAGAAATGTAATAATGTATTTCATAATTTGAATTTTTGAGAATTGAGGCATATATAAAAAAAATAATCTTTCTAGTATTTGGGGTGCTGGCCTTTAAATAAAATGATACTAATGAAAAAGCAAACGTAAAATTAAAAGATGCAGCCATAGGAGAACATTAAAGAGGAATTAACTCAAAATTAGCTTGGTGTGTATTATTGCAGCTGAGCTTTGACTGTGTTCAGGAACTTCTGCTAACTCATTCCAGAAATCCTTGCTAGGAGATGACCTGAATAATAAGTGAATATTGCAGACTTCAGTATTAAGTAAATGGTCCAGTTTTTATCTTTCCTGTTCTATATCCTGCAACAAATTGCTGCATGTAATTGAGGTTCAGAAGATAGATTTATATAATACTTTAGAATCTTGTGTAATCATTCTCCTGTAACTACAAGAACTATCCTATCTACCATATATCTACCATATGACCTTCAGATAAAACAGGTCCCCATTTTCAGCCTGAATTTCATGGTTTTATCATATATCATGTGTATAAGACAACCTCCCAAAAATACGTGTGTTGACTGAGCTGGTGTGGGATTGACTGAGCTGTTGGGCATGGCCGGAAGGTGGGTGTTATCATGGAGTCTCCAGCAAAGTGAAAAAAGTATGAAACAAGTTTTAAGTTAAAAGTCATTGAAGTGGCCAAGGAATCTACAAACTGTGCTGGGGCAAGGACTTTTGATATAACGGAGATGGTAAGAGAGTGGAGAAAGAATTAAGAAAGATACTAAAGAAAGAATGTTCGATGAGAAGAGGAATCGTTCATTGGCCAGAGTTGGAAAATTGCATTGCAGATTGAGTACTCAAACAGAGGCAAGATTGCTATATAGTCACAAGAAATAAAATCAGAGCATATACACTGAAATGGGCACGATCAAACCCAGAACACAGTAGAGATTTTAAAGGTACAGCAGGCTGTTGCAGCCATTTCATGAAGAGGAAAAATCTGATAATATGACAAAAAACAAAAATTGTTCCGAAACTACTGAAAGATCTTGATCAGTTTTCAGACTGGGACCCATATGATGACAGTGAGACTCCGGATGTGCTTTCCGAGTTCTTTGCCTCAGACAATGAGAGTGATTTTGAAGGATTTTAGATTTTATTTTACAATAAAAATTTCTTTCTATTATACTGGTAGCTTAAAAATTTGTTGTTGGGTGGGGTATGAGCAGGTTATGGAACTAATTGAGTGGTATTTTGAGTAGAATGTTAAGGTTACGTTTTTGTATCCGGCCTATGACTCCTGTTTTTGCCATGTTTTTTTGGGTGCTTCAAGGGTCATCTTATATGCAGAAATATATGGTAATTAACTTGTTGCATTGCCAAGCCTTTGACCAAATCGTTTAAGTAAGCACGGTCTGGGCCAATCCATGTTTAATTCGTTATTTATGGAGAGAGGTTTGCAAATTTAAACATGTTTCTATATTTCATTTCTCATGCCAGGACACGAGTTTTAAATGACTGGTGTTCTTTCTTTGTATATACTTTTGATGCTTTGATGCTGTCAAATATTTTTTATGCAAAGATTTAATGAACATTTTGGATTATTTTTAAATTTCTATATTCTCTGTTCCAAATTTTTCCTCAGACTACTTAATTATTTCTGTATTCTGGTACAATTTCATGAATGATCTCAGCAGACTTAATTATATCATTTTTGGTGTCTCTTTCCAGGAGACAAAAATCTACAGAGATTCACTCAATATGTTCACTCTTCAGTACTTGCTGTCCAAATGATTTACTTGAAGATGGGTGTTCATGGAACCATATCCAAACTTGATGGTTAATCCATGTTACAGATGTACAGGAAAAAGAACATTGAAGTTTTTTAGATAATTGACATGTTCACTGTGATTATAAATTTATGCCAGTATGCCTGAATATTCTGCCTCAAAGTCAGCACCTGATATCACACCTACAGTTTGCACATACCTATTATGGAACCATATTACTTTCACTCAGATAAGCCTTTACTTGTACATTTGTCTCATTTCATCTTCTGAGTGAGTGGAATGGCAGAAGTAGCTAATCATCTGCTCGGGTGCCGAGAATGCAACCTAAAGAGCATGTAAAACCTGCATGCCTTTAATTAGAAAAAAGGAACACTTTTTCAAATTGTCCGGTCATTCCATCATGGGTCTGATGATCTTGGCTGTGGTATGCCACCTGAACCTTGTCCTGCCTGCCAACACTAACCCTGCTACGGATCCAATGTGCCGAGTGAGGTGATCCTTCATACCCAAGAATGGTCAAGTGAATCAAAGTAGGCTGTGACAAGTGACATATTCTTGGATGCCAGATCCTGAAGCACCACTGATACTTTTTGCACCAGCTATTGTTAGTTATGATGCCAAGCATCTGAGCCTTTGGCTCAGTGTATTTGTTATCAGTGGTGAGTCCTGTAGCAGAGAAGAAGATGGGAGGCATTGACATCTGACCTCCAACTCCTCTCTGACTGCTACAGTTCAATAGAGAGGCATTAAAGTTGGAGATGAAGTAACAATGAGGGGGTGAATAAAAGATAGTTCTCTACAGAACTCCTGGCTGAAGATAAGTATGTTACAGCCCAACTTCTCTTGTTCTTGTGCAGAAATGGACTAAGATGTTCATGTTTTTGACATTTTTTTACAAATTGTCTTTCAGCAAACCCTGGATGCAGGTCGGATTGGTATTGCCTCTCAGGCTCTCGGAATTGCCCATGCAGCTCTGGACTGTGCTGTGGACTATGCTGAGAAAAGGATGGCATTTGGCTCTCCTATCTCCAAACTCCAGGCCATACAGGTAAAATCACTTCTACCATAGGGGAGAATCATGTGGATGTTACTGTAGCAATTATATAGATCAATGTGAACACGATCTCTGCAGACAATTAAGAACCACACTGGAGATATTGACTCAAGGAATTTGCATTAATACAGAATTTAAGTACATTCATCTTAAAAAAAAAAGGTGGCTGGTATTGATTTTCTTCTTCTTTGGCTTGGCTTCGCGGACGTAGATTTATGGAGGGGAATGTCCACGTCTGCTGCAGGCTCGTTGGTGATTGACAAGTCCAATGTGGGACAGGCAGGCACGGTTGCAGCGGTTGCAAGGGAAAATTGGTTGGTTGGGGTTGGGTGTTGGGTTTTTCCTCCTTTGTCTTTTGTCAGTGAGCTGGGCTCTGCGGTCTTCTTCAAAGGAGGTTGCTGCCCGCCGAACTGTGAGGTGCCAGGATGCATGGTTGGAGGCGATAGCAGCCCACTGGCGGTGGTCAATGTGGCAGGCACCAAGAGATTTCTTTAGGCAGTCCTTGTACCTCTTCTTTGGTGCACCTCTGTCTCGGTGGCCAGTGGAGAGCTCGCCATATAACACGATCTTGGGAAGGCGATGGTCCTCCATTCTGGAGACGTGACCCACCCAGCGCAGTTGGGTCTTCAGCAGCATGGATTCGATGCTTGTGGACTCACCCAGCTCGAGTTCTTC
Source organism: Narcine bancroftii (assembly GCF_036971445.1). Taxonomy (NCBI): domain Eukaryota; kingdom Metazoa; phylum Chordata; class Chondrichthyes; order Torpediniformes; family Narcinidae; genus Narcine; species Narcine bancroftii. The sequence continues at coordinate 170,543,187 of NC_091472.1, read as the reverse complement.
GATGTTGGTGATGAAGTCATTCCAATGAATGTTGAGGATGGAGCGGAGACAGCGCTGATGGAAGTGTTCTAGGAGCCGTAGGTGATACCGGTAGAGGACCCATGATTCAGAGCTGAACAGGAGCATGGGTATGACAACGGCTCTGTACACGCTGATCTTTGTGTGTTTCTTCAGGTGGTTGTTTTTCCAGACTCTTTTGTGTAGTCTTCCAAAGGCGCTATTTGCCTTGGCGAGTCTGTTGTCTATCTCTTTGTCGATCCTTGCATCAGAGGAAATGGTGCAGCCGAGGTAGGTAAACTTTTTTAATTTTAATTTTAATTTTGTTGGATTAACGTACAGGTTTATTTTTGGCATCGGCAAACTCAGCATTTGTTTCAAATTGCGAATTGTATTGAGAGGGTGGCAGTGAGCATTTTCATGTACCACTGTAGACCTTGTGGTGAAGGTATTCCCACTGTGCTGTTGGGTAGGGAGTTCCAAGACTGAGCCCTTAATTAAGTGATATGATTCCAAGTCAGGATGGTGTGGAGCTTGGAGGAGCATCTGCATGTATATTCCCATGCACCTCCTGTACTTGTTTTGCTTGGCATTAGAGGTTGTGGATTTGGGAGGTATCATCTGAGAAACTCGAGGGAGTACCTGCAGTGCCATTTTGTAGATGGTTCTTCGAGCAGTTACCAATCACTGGTAACTGAGTGGTTCATAGGTTGTCAATCAAGCTGGCTACATTGTCGTTGATGGTTATGTGAAAGTACCAATGTGAGAAATGGAGATAGGTAAACTCTAAAAGTATTGTTAAAATCAAAACATTTGTTAATTTTCCAGAGTTGGTATTTCTCTGTCAAAACAATGACAAAACTTAGACTGGCCAACCTGCTTGACTCTATCAACATTTCAAATGACTCAAAACTCATAAAGTGAAGGAAATTTAACATCAGAAGGATGCTGGAATGGTGAATTTGATTGAAATATTGTAGACATAATTTCATGAAGAGAAATTTAAAGTGATGTATTTTAGCAAGAAGTACAAGAAACTGCCTGGTATAGTTTAAAAAAAAAGATGCAAGAACATAAAAACTTGGAAATCTTTGTTTCCCAAATATTTGAAGATGATTAGTTGGGATCTATAGTAAAACCCCAGGTGTCTGGCACCTATAGGGATTGGTACATGCTGAATAAATGAATTTTCTGGTTGCTTGAGATTGTGTGTTGCGTAATTGGTGAACTAATGGGAAGGTGTGCCAATTTTAAACTTCCATATTTTTTACTTATTTATTTTCAGTGATTATTTTTTGCTGGTTGCTTGAATTCTAGATTACAGGGGTTTTACCATACTGAGAGGGTTTTTCGTAAGTCAAAGGGCCTTGATCTTAATTAGTACAGCAATGTGTTCAAAAGCAGGAAAATAATGCTGAATTTTTAAAAGCCCCATGTGAGATTACTATGTTCAATTTTGTTTTTTAGGTTCTTGGGGAAGGTCAGAAAAGTACAGCACTGTTAGGATGAAGTTAAGTTGTGGAAAGAAGAGAAAACTCTGGGCCAGTTTTCCTCAGGGAAGTGGAGATTATGAGGAAATTTGATATGCGAAGTTCTCAGTGGTTTTGTTAATTTTAATAAAAGGAGAAACTGTGTTGCAAACTTCAATGGTAATTTTCAAAAGAAGCAGCAGTCAAAGAGAGAAACACTTTTTAGACAGTTATGACGAAGAATGGTTTCTGGAGGGAAGGTCCTGTTCGGCTCCAAATCATGGGTCCTCTACCAGCATCACCTACGGCTCCTAGAATGCTTCCACCAGCATTGTCTCCGCTCCATCCTCAACATTCATTGGAGCGACTTCATCTCCAACGTCAAAGTACTCGAGATGGCAGAGGCCGACAGCATCGAATCCACGCTGCTGAAGATCAAACTGTGCTGGGTAGGTCACGTCTCCAGAATGGAGGACCATCGCCTTCCCAAGAACGTGTTATATGGCGAGCTCTCCACTGGCCACCGAGACAGAGGTGCACCAAAGAAGAGGTACAAGGACTACCTAAAGAAATCTCTTGGTGCCTGCCACATTGACCACCGCCAGTGGGCTGATAGCGCCTCCAACCGTGTATCTTGGCGCCTCACAGTTCGGCGGGCAGCAACCTCCTTTGAAGAAGACTGCAGAGCCCATCTCACTGACAAAAGACAAAGGAGGAAAAACCCAACACCCAACCCCAACCCACCAATTTTCCCTTGCAACCGCTGCAACCATGCCTGCCTGTCCCACATTGGACTTGTCAGCCACAAACGAGCCTGCAGCTGACGTGGACATTACCCCTCCATAAATCTTCGTCCGCGAAGCCAAGCCAAAGAATATCTTTTAAAGGGGAAATGGATGAATACTCAAAGCTACAGGTATTACAAGGCTTTGGGGAAAGAGCAGCTTGCTGAGATAACTACATAGCCCCTCCAAAGAACAAGCACAGGCATGGTAGACCAAATGGCATCCTCTGTGCTGTCCATACAGTCATAATACAGAACCTATGTTCTGATTTCCTTTCAGTGAACTGTGACCCATTGATCTTTTGGAAAATAACATGATTCAATTGAATGATTTATAACTGAAATTCCAGTCTTGATTCCAATTCTATTGTGAAAATCAAGCACATCATTGCTGATCGACAACTGCAAATTCTTTGATGATAAAATAAAAGGAATAATTGACGCTGATGATATAAATTTGACTTTATTTGCAGTTCAAATTGGCTGACATGGGCCTGGCACTGGAGAGCGCCCGCTTGCTGACTTGGAGAGCAGCTATGCTAAAGGATAATGGAAAATCATATACAAAGGTAATATGAGTCATTTAAATAAACAAAATCAAGAGGTTGCTTTGATCTTCAAAACTGATATCACTCTTGGATATTTTCGTGTTCATTTTTAATTCTAGACACCTATAACATTATCGGGAAAACGTAGTCTTCTAAGTGAATTTAAGTCCCTTGATATCTGTGGCCAAGGGCAGCAATTGTGCATAGAAGAGTGGCAGCACTTTATTGATATGATTATGGATCACAGATCCTACTGGTGCTGTGCATATTTATCCTGAGGTAAAAGATTAGCTCTAGCAAGTCAATCACCTTAGATTAATTTTATATACTGACACGGGACTGTGGGAAGAGAGCAGGATAGTGGGGACTGTGTGGAGAGTGCAGGCCAGTGAGATTAGCTGGGACTGATACAGGGCTGTGGGGAGAGAGCGGGGCGGTTGGATCAGTTTTGGACCGCAGTTGACCGTGGGTAACTGAAACCGTGGAAAGCATAACCATGGAGAAGGGGAGACCTCTGTGTTTTTAAAAAAATGTGTATATATATTTGTGCATGTATGTCTATTTGTCTGTTCTCCATGCAAATCAACGTGGAACACTCTAGAAATTTCCAAGGAGGTTTCGTTGGGGCTGAATGTCATGACCACGTTGAATTTAACCTTTAAAGTCATATGAAGGTTAAAAGTGCTTTTTGACCAGTTTGTACTGACTTGTGTTACTGTTTATTGTACAAGTATTTATTAGCACTGACTTGCATTACTGTTTACTATAATTGTGGTAACATTTGATGCTGAATTACATTGAATTTAACCTTTAAGGTCATTAGAAGTTCAAAAAGAATTTGAACTTGCACGAAGGACACCTCCATTATGCCCCAGTTAATTGGCCGTGCTTTCCCATAGGCCACAAGTTATCCCGGAGGAAAGGAGAGTCTACTTTCAACGATAGTCCAGGGATGCAACTGGTCCATTTTTCAATTGGCTTAATCAGCATGCAGGCATCAGCTGACGCCGAGGATGTAAGTAGGCGTCAAGGCCGTCAATTCCCGGCGTGAGTTTGTCATTTGACACCGGCATGCTGATTGTTTCCCTTTTCCACCGGACCCTTAACCGGTAAATTGGCCAACAAGGTTCCAGTGGAAAAAGCCTTAAGTTACAGTGCTATGCTTCAATGTATATTCAGAAACCAAGGTTCCAGTGGAAAAAACCTGAAGTTACAGTGGTATGCTTCAATGTATATTCAGAAACCAAACCCAGTTCAATATGGTGAAACAACGTTGGGAGAAGCTCTTCACAAGCCCGTAGAGTTAGATAAAGGAGAAAGCAAGAGACATCAGTCTCATCTCACTGTTGATGCTTCTAGACATGCAAGGAGCAGGTAACAGAACAACAGCAATACGCCCATCTCAGTGCTCAGGCCTCCAGACAGGAAAGGAGCAGGCAGCAGGAAACAGAAAAAAATATATTTATGCAGAATTGCCATCAAGTTTTTTTTGTGTATTTTGTTTAAACCACGTAGTCAACAACTGAGTATTTTATTCCCCAGATAATGCCAGCTATCCTGCTTGTGTGCGTGTGTAGATATATAATATACACACATACACACCTCCCCCACACACACCTCCCCCCACACACACCTCCCCCCACACACACCTCCCCCACACACACCTCCCCCCACACACACCTCCCCCCACACACACCTCCCCCCACACACACCTCCCCCCACACACACCTCCCCCACACACACCTCCCCACCCCGCACCTCCCCACCCCGCACCTCCCCACCCCGCACCTCCCCACCCCGCACCTCCCCACCCCGCACCTCCCCACCCCGCACCTCCCCACCCCGCACCTCCCCACCCCCCCGCACCTCCCCACCCCCCCGCACCTCCCCACCCCCCCGCACCTCCCCACCCCCCCGCACCTCCCCACCCCCCCGCACCTCCCCACCCCCCCGCACCTCCCCACCCCCCCGCACCTCCCCACCCCCCCGCACCTCCCCACCCCCCCGCACCTCCCCACCCCCCCGCACCTCCCCACCCCCCCGCACCTCCCCACCCCCCCGCACCTCCCCACCCCCCCGCACCTCCCCACCCCCCCGCACCTCCCCACCCCCCCGCACCTCCCCACCCCCCCGCACCTCCCCACCCCCCCGCACCTCCCCACCCCCCCGCACCTCCCCACCCCCCCGCACCTCCCCACCCCCCCGCACCTCCCCACCCCCCCGCACCTCCCCACCCCCCCGCACCTCCCCACCCCCCCGCACCTCCCCACCCCCCCGCACCTCCCCACCCCCCCGCACCTCCCCACCCCCCCGCACCTCCCCACCCCCCCGCACCTCCCCACCCCCCCGCACCTCCCCACCCCCCCGCACCTCCCCACCCCCCCGCACCTCCCCACCCCCCCGCACCTCCCCACCCCCCCGCACCTCCCCACCCCCCCGCACCTCCCCACCCCCCCGCACCTCCCCACCCCCCCGCACCTCCCCACCCCCCCGCACCTCCCCACCCCCCCGCACCTCCCCACCCCCCCGCACCTCCCCACCCCCCCGCACCTCCCCACCCCCCCGCACCTCCCCACCCCCCCGCACCTCCCCACCCCCCCGCACCTCCCCACCCCCCCCGCACCTCCCCACCCCCCCGCACCTCCCCACCCCCCCCGCACCTCCCCACCCCCCCGCACCTCCCCACCCCCCCGCACCTCCCCACCCCCCCGCACCTCCCCACCCCCCCGCACCTCCCCACCCCCCCGCACCTCCCCACCCCCCCGCACCTCCCCACCCCCCCGCACCTCCCCACCCCCCCGCACCTCCCCACCCCCCCGCACCTCCCCACCCCCCCGCACCTCCCCACCCCCCCGCACCTCCCCACCCCCCCGCACCTCCCCACCCCCCCGCACCTCCCCACCCCCCCCCCACACACATACACACACACACACATCCCCACACAATCACACACCCACCCATGTATCTGGCATCTCTGGAGATAGATAGATGCCAGATAAGTTGCTTGAGATTCTGTGTTGCATGATTGGCGAATGCTAATTTTAAATTTCCATCTTTTTTTAACTATTTATTTTCTGCATTTTTTTTTTTGCCCTTTGCTTGAGGCTTCCAGTTGCTTGAATTCTGGATAACAGGGGTTTTGCTGTGGTTTACTTGTTTTCCCTGTGACATTATAAATCCTAATTATAATAATAACATCAGCCAGTTGAGTGGTGTCATAACAACAACCTTGCACTCAACATTAGCAATATCAAGGAGAGAATTGTGGATTTCAGCAGGAAGTCCTCATTGAAGGGGTCAGCGGTGGAGACAGTGTCAAGAACTTCAAATTCCTGGGTGTTATCATCTCCGAGGATTTGTCCTGGAGCCTCCACATTAATGTAATCATGAAGAAGGCTCACCAGCAGCTATACTATGTGATAAGTTTGAAGAGATTCGGTATGTCATCAAAGACTCTTGAAAACTTCTTTCTTTTAAAAATATTAATTTGATGGAGAGAAATATTACATGTATATATTGTTTAGATATTAATTAAATATATAGCTTTTATTATAATAAGTCATCTATAAGTTATACATTGTCTTATATAATTCTCAAAGAAAGTTAAAAATCTTTGAGAATTTCACCTCATATTCTAATACATTGTGATTGTCTAAATAGATCAATCCCTTCTAGGTGTAGAAAAAAGCAAAAATAAGAACAAAGAATAAAAGGAAGGAAAAAAAAAACCATGCTAATCTAACTCCTCCCACTGAACACGGTGACCTGCAAATAAATTATAAAGAATTGAATATCGGCTCTCGGACATTGGTTAGAAAACCCCCAGAGCATTCCTGCCTAAGTAATCAAATTATGACACTAGTTCATGAATGGGCCCCATATCTTGTCAAGTTTAACCCTGATCTCTTTAACATTATATCTAATTTTATCCAAACTCAAGCAAGATGTAACATCCTGTAACCAGTGCATACGAGTTGGTGCTATGCTGTTTTTTTCCATCTTATCAAAATTGCTCGTCTGGCCCACAATGAAGTAAAGCTACTATTCTTTTTTGAGTTGAATTGAAGGAAATCCTCTCTTCTAGATAATAACCAAACAAAGGAATAAAAGGACATGGTTCTAATTTAATCCTAAGAATCTGTGATAGAGTTTTAAAGAATTGTTCCCAATGTTCTTGTAGTTCTGGACACTCAAAACATATGAATCAAAAACTTTTATAGGTGTACCATGGAGAGCAATCTGTCTGGTTGTATCACTGTCTGGTATGGAGGTGCCAACGCTCAGGGCAGGAAAAAAAAACTCCAGAGGGTTGTTAACTTGGCCTGCGATATCACAGGGACTAGTCTTCATTCCATCGAGGATGTAGCTGCTCTAATTTACCCGATATACACACAATTTAAAGAATACAGTCAGTCGCTCTTCAGTACAAAATGGAGTCGACATTCATAAGCTAGATAAGAAATTGCAGCAGTCTCGGCTTTGTAAATAGAGCATTGAGAGGAAAAACATGAAAGTTTTTTTAAAACTTCGAAAGTCACTAAATTAGCCTCAGCTGGAACATTAAAGTACAATTCTGGCACCACACTTTATAAAAGTTTTATAATGGAGGTTTTCTCAAGTAATGCTGGGACTGACTTGTTTCAATTATTGGATATGCAGAGAATTACTTCTTTGGATCAGAGAAGATAAACGACAAGTTGAATAGTTGTATTCAATATCGAGAAGCTTTGATAGGCATTGAGGGGAAAACTTCACGGTGGTGGGCTGAGCATCAGAAGTCGTCAGTTCAAGAATAATAATTGGCAAAGAAGTGGAGTGGAAAAATTTTCCCACCCTTATTATAACTTGGATTGCACTACTTGCAAGATTGGTGAAATGGGATTTCATGGAAACTTCCTAAAAGCAATTGGAGCTATTATTTTTATTTTTTATAGTAATGTTGTAAACTATAAATTTTATTTTTTATGATAATATTGTAAGATGATTATAATATGAATGTTTGCACTAAGATGCTGCCGCAAAACACCAACTTTCAGGACTTGTTCATGACAATAAATTCTGATTCTGAGCTAAATAAAAAAACTCTGCAGACATTGTGATTGTAGTTCAATATACAAAAGTGCTGGAGAAACTCCGCACATCACACAGCATCCACAGGAAGCAAAGATGCACGATCAATGTGGCAGGCCTGAGGCCTTCATCCAGCTACGAGCAGAATGCAGGCAGGCCCCTGAATAAAAAGGTGGAGGGGGAGGAGGGAACCACATGGTGGATATGAGTGTGGGGCAGAAGGGGAAAAAGCTAAGAAGTGATGGGGACGGGGGGAGCTCTCTGAATGGAGTGGGAAGGGACTTGGACCTATTTTTGAAGATGGTTAACTTGAAAGATTAGCTAAGAAAAACTAAGAGGTGGGATTAAATGTTTTAAAAGATGCAGAATGGACAGAAGGAGCCCCATGTGCACTAAATTTCTGTGATTCTGCCTGCTGCCCCAATGGTGGTAATGCATTGAACTGTTCTGTTCTTGTGGAGGTAGTGAGTTGGTTTGTGCTGTCCCTAGTGTGGTGATAAGTTTGACTGTGCAGGAAAATGTGAATGTTGGCTCTGGTTTGGTTTGTACTGAATTAAACAATCTGGGATGGGATGTCATCCTGAAAAATACACACCTCATGTTTGTGTGCAAATTGGCTGCCACTCTCCCTGCATTACAACAGTAGCTGCAATTCAAAATTACTTTTTGATAAAGCACTTTGAGAACTGAGATTGGTAATCGTGAATTTTGAAAAGCCAGTCTTTCTATTTAGGAGAAAGGAAATAACATTCTGAGTTCCTGATACCTTCGCTGGAAAATAGTACAAGATGGATGCTGTAATCACAAGATAAAGATCTGTCCTATGCAAATTGTCCTGATTTTGGATGGTACATTATCACTATGACTTGATTCACTGTGTGCTGCTATGAAAGTAGTCCACTTAGCTCCAGAATATCAATGTTTAATCTTTGCTGAGTCATTTGTTTTATCTGATGTAACAGTGAGAACTGCAGTTATCCTTGACACAAATCAGTCAGGGTGTTTCCACCAGTCTCTCTGTTAAATTGCTTGAATGTGAATTGATGAAATGTGCAGTAGAATACCTTGTTGTAATTCACTACTGAGTCCCTGTTATGAAATGTGACTACCTCTGAACAAGATGTTCAAGTAGAGGGAATGCCCAGCAGGAGACGAGGAGGAGGAGCCAGGAGTCAGGATGAATAAAGAAACTTGGCGACCAAAACAAATGTAGAATGACGTAATATATTTTCTTAGTTTTAAGTTCTCAGTCATGAAATAAATAAATAGTGTCTGGGATGTGGAATGTGCATACCATTTAATCACATTTACAAAAATAGTGTCATGTTATTTTAAGAGTGTTGCATTCCACAGAATCACAACTGTTGTTGTACAATATGCAGAAAATATGTTTTATTCACAGCAGTCGGGCAAAATGGAAAATCGTAATGTAACATTTTTTTCCTGAATACAATTCCTACTGATCTTCTTGCTCATAATAATATCAAAGCACTCAGTGCTGGAAGGGAAACGAATGATCAGTTTCAAAGTTGTGACATGATTGAAAACGGTTTCTGCGAATTCCATACTTGTTCAAAAGTTGCTGTTGGAGTCGGCTTGTTTCTCTTTCATTTAACTGCCTCAGATAAGAAATTTCTATTTGATTAACTGCATAGAGAAATAAATCCTGGAATGTTTACGCAATTGATTTCTGGGTCAATATGTTGAGGAATCATCTAACAACAGGCTGTTTGGATCTAATACTTTGCAACTAGAAAGAGTGAACTAATAATCTTGTAATAAAGAAGCGCTCAGAAAAGAGTGACCCTAATGCCCAGAGAATTTTACATTAGGTTAACAGTGATGAGGTTCAATTTGACATCAAGGATTTCAATCTAAGCAAATGATACTGTGAATGTATGAGGAATGAACTGGCTGTGGTAGATTGGGAAGCAACATTAAAAGTGATGACAGTGGACATGCAACTGCTTGTTATTGAAGAATTGTTGCGTTTTTGTCGGTGTTTCTACTGGTCAATGATTTGCATAAATTTGAAATATTCTGTGAAATAAGAGGGAGGTTTAGAAGAATTTTGCATCAAAGAAAAATTGGAAATTTGAGGGTGAAAGAATAAAGGAATGAGGTTCATTATCAAACAATTCTACAACTGATTCCACCTGCATTGAATTCTTCCATCGTTATTGAATGAAGATCTATCGGGACCAATGCCTGAAGAGGGCGCACAAAATCAATGACCCGAAATGCTTATATGGTTATGGTTATAAAGTAACATGATTTATAACAAATATGCATTAAAGCAGAAATGCACCACAAGAAAGATGGTCCTGTGGTGGTATGCTATTAGACAGGTGAACCGGCCCTGCTTGTTACGCATGCGGCGGGGCAGCCGGCCAAAATGGCGCCGTCGGGGGTTTCCTCCTGACCTCAGCACCGGGCTCAGAAGCCCGCGCTTGGCGACCCATGTGACGCCCCGATGACGTCGGGGCCCCCCAGCGTATTTCTCAGCCAGATCCAGGCTGGGAGTATAAGACCATCCAGGCAGCCTGCAATAAATCAGTTTTTGCTCACTGAACTCAACCCGTCTGGTTGATCCTTCAGTTAGCAGTGTAGCCGCCGCTACAATTGGTGACCCCAACATGAATGACCCTTTGATCAATGCTATTGCCATCAAGCTTCCTGACTTCTGGGTTCAGGAGCCGGAGACCTGGTACAGCCACGCAGAGGCTCAGTTTCACCTCCACCAGATTTCATCGGATTCGATCAAGTTTTACCATGTGGTTGCCGCCTTGGACCAGGCCACCACCAAATGAGTGCTGCACCTCGTTCAGCACCCACCCGCGGAAGATAAGTATGGGACCATCAAGCCGGTGCTCACCGGTTCCCTCAGTCTCTCCAGGCATCAGCTTGTCGCTCGGATGCTGTGTCTTAACGCCTTGGGGGACAGAACTCCAATCGAGTTGATGGATGAGATGCTTGTGCTCATGGGGGATCACACCAACTGCCCACTCTTCGAGCGCATCTTCCTCGACCATCTGCCTGAAGACATCCGGCCATTACTGTCCCAGGAGAGCTTCATCAAGCCTAGGAAGGTCACTCAAAATGCTTGAATGATTCCCTGAGGGCTCAGCAGTCCAGCAGGTTACGAGTCATGGGCATGACCACGCCAAGCCTTCCTCTAGCGCTGCAGTGGAACACTCGGCCCATGCAAGGGTCTCAAAGAGCATAGCCAGAAGCAAGTCATCCACTTTAGGCCTCTGCTTCTTCCACCAGCGCTGGGAAGCCAAGGCTCGGAAGTGTCATCAGCCCTCCTCATTCCAGGGAAACGAGCAGGCCGGCCGCTGTTAATGGATGCAGCGGCTGGCCAAGAACACAGCTTTCTCTACCTGCAGGATTCAGTCAGCGGCCAACGCTTCCTCGTCAACACCGGGGCCCAGATTAGCATCATCCCGGCCACAGCCATCGAATCCCGGAACCAGCCACGAGGACCTCCCCTCCGTGCAGCCAATTCGATGGAGGTCCGAACGTATGGAGTCAAGACTGTCCACTTCCAGATCGGAGGTTCACCATTTCGTCCCTTCCAACCACCATCCTGGGTGTTGACTTCTTCCTTGCCAATGGACTCCTGGTCGACATTCGAGGTAGGCGACTGGTAGATGCCTGTACCTTCCTATCCATTCGACTCAACGCTTCCCGCACAGAGCAGCCGCAGATGGCCACGATCAGCATGCCCAGGGATGAGTTTCAGTGTATCCTGGATGAGTTACCGTCCCTCCTCAAGCTGCAGTTCTCCACTGCCTCACCACGCCACAGGGTGTTTCATTACACCCCCACCGATCACCTGACCGTTACCCGATCCCTCACATCCAGGACTTTATGGCCAACCTGCATGGCGCGAGGGTATTCTCCAAGGTCGACCTGGTGCGCGGGTATCACCAAATCCAGGTGCACCCCGAGGACATACCCAAAACAGCCATCATCACCCCCTTCAGCTTGTTCGAGTTCCTACGCATGCCATTCGGGCTCAAGAACGCCGCCCAGACCTTCCAGTGCCTTATGGACACAGTGGGGAGGGATTTGAATTTCGTATTCATTTACCTGGACGACATCCTTGTTGCCAGCAGAGACCGGGCACAACACAAGTCTCACCTGCGCACCCTCTTCTCCCGACTGGCCGATTTCGGCCTAACGATCAATTTGGCCAAGTGCCAGTTCGGGAAAGAGTCCATGCAGTTCTTGGGCCATACCATCACAGCCGAAGGAGCCACACCTGCCGCTACGAAGGTCACTGCAATCAGGGAGTTCCCATGCCTGGACAACCTCAAGGGGCTACATACAGGAGTTCGTGGGTATGGTCAATTTCTATAACTGCTTCTTTCCAGGTGCTGCATGCACCACGCAGCCGCTCTTCACCCTCATCACGGCAAAAGACAAGACACTCACCTGGACTCCAGAGGCCAGCAGGGCATTCGAAGCCACAAAAGATGCCCTCGCAAAGGCTACCCTGCTCGTCCACCCACGCACCGACCTGCATATGGCGCTCTCCGTCGATGCCTCTGCCACAGCCGTCAGCACCTGGAGCAGCAGGTGAATGGACAGTGGAAATCACTGGCATTCTTTAGACGACTTCTTCGCCCGCCAGAGCGCAAGTATAGCGCTTTCGATCGTGAGTTGCTGGGCATGTACCTGGCGGTGCGTCATTTCGCTATTTCTTGGAGGGGAGGCCTTTCACCATTTTTACCAACCACAAACCCCTCACTCAGGCACTCGCTATGGCAAGAGATCCCTGGACAGTCCACCGACAGCATCACTTCTCCTTCGTGTTGGAGTTCACCACCAACATTCAGCACAAGGTGGGGAAAGACAATGTGGTTGCCAATGCACTCTCACGACCTGCCATTTCAGCGCTGACACCTGGCCTCGACTTCGACCAGCTCGCCTGGGACCAGATGTCCGACGAAGAGACACGGGCCTTCAGGACTGCCATTACGGGCCTGCGGTTCCAGGACCTCCCAACTCCTCATGGTGAGGGCACCATCCTGTGCGATGTCTCCATGGGCACTCTGCGACCAGTGGTCTTCCACCATATCCATGACCTTTCCCACCCTTCCATTAGGTCTACGGTCCGTATGGTGGCAGAACATTTCATCTGGCACAGGCTTCGGAAGCAGATTGCGGACTGGGCCAGAACCTGCACCCATTGCCAGCTTTCCAAGGTACACAGGCACACCAGAGCACCCGTACAAGATTTCGAACACGTTCCGGGAACAGTTCAGACACATACATGTGGACATCGTCGGATCCTTACCCATTTCCCAAGGTAACCGTTACCTTTTCAAAGTGGTAGACCACACCACTCGTTGGCCCAAGACGATCCTGATGCCAGATCCTCTATGGACTCCTGCTTCCGAGCGCTTTTGAATGGTTGGGTTCCCCAGTTCGGCGTTCCGAACCACCTCACCAGTGATCAGGGTGCCCAGTTCACCTCTGCACTTTGGGAACAGCTTGCCAACAGGCTGGGGATCAAACTACATCACACCACGGCCTATCACCCACAGACCAATGGGCTAGTTGAGCGATTGCACCGCCACCTTAAGTCGGCACTTATGGTCCGCCTCACTGGCTCTGACTGGGTGGACGAGCTGCCTTGGGTGCTCCTGGGCATCCACTCGACACCCAAAGAAGACCTACAGGCGTCATCAGCCGAGCTGGTCTACGGTGCACCGCTATCCCTACCCAGTGAGTTAGTCAACACACCTCACAACCCCCAGCAGTCACTGCACAGTCTGCTTTCCCGCCTCCGGGCCCAGTTGGAATCCTTTACACCCCCACCACCGCCCAGACACGGCACACGGGCTTCTTATGTCCCCAGCAAGCTGTACTCCGCAGAGGACTTTTTTATCAGATGGGACCTGTCCACAGCACCTCAACAAAGACCATACGAAGGGCCATACAAAGTCATCCAGCGTTCAGGATCCACTTTCACACTGGACATCAGTGATAAGAGGGAAGTGTTTATGGTGGACAGGTTAAAGCCAGCCCTCCGAACTAGTAGTTGTGGCCTAACCGAAGAAGCGAGGCCACCCAGCAAAAATGGACATTGGTGCTGGTTCTGGGGGGGGGGGGGGTGCTGTGTGGCATTATGCCATTAGGCAGGTGAACCGGCCCAGCTTGTCATGCACGCGGTGGGGCAGCCGTCCAAAATGGCACCGTCGGAGGTTTCCTCCCGACCTTGGCACCGGGCTCAGAAGCCCGTGCTTGGGGACACCCATGTGACGCCCCGGTGATGTCGCGGCCCCCCCAGCGCGGTTCTCAGCCAGATCCGGGCTGGGAGTATAAAACCAACCAGGAATCCTGCAATAAATTAGTTTTTGCTCACTGAACTCAACCTGTCTGGTTGTGCGATCCTTCAGTTAGCAGTGTAGCCGTCACTGCAGTCCATCCATAAAGAAAAGGATAACAAATTTGCCAGAAAATGTAATAGTTATGAACACTTGGATTTGTTTTGAATTCAGCAGAATATGAGAATAAACTTGTGAGAAACAAATACAGACTGGAAGAGTTCAATGGTTGTGTGAAAAAGAACAACGATGGCATATTTGATTTTCTAGAAAATGGAGATGAGAATTTGTAATTTAGGGAAAGGAAATTGGCAGAGTAATTAGTTAAATGCTCTGTGTCTTTTACAGAAGACATGATGTTGTTTGTGTGGAAATCGCTGACACTCTTCCTACACTAAAACAGTGATTACAATTCAAAATTATTTGCTACTAAAGTTTGTTTTAAAACTTCCCATTGATCATTGATAATCTTTAGAGTTTAGATGAAAGAAAAGTGGCCTTTATTGAAACATACAGAACTTGTAAAGGGCTTGACAGGAATAGGTGTTTTATTTCTGGCAGAGGTATCCAGGGCATCACCTTTTTAAAGTAGGCCATATAGGACTGAAATAAGGAAAAACTTCTTCACATAGATGGTGGTGAATCTCTGAATTCACTACTTTAGAGGCTTGTGGAGACATGGTCACTGTTTGCTTCAAATCCGATATGAATATATTTCTGGAGTGAAACATGAAAGTCCGTGACAGTAGTAAAAACTCAGAAATGCTGGAGGAACTTAGCATGTCTCATAGGGTCCATAGGAGGTACAGATATATAAATCACGTTTCTGGCCGAGCCATTTTTCAAAGGATCATCTGTTGAATTTCTGTGTTTTTTTTTAATCCTTAATACATTTCTGGATCTTAGAAGAATCAAGGGATATGAGGATATAGGAAGAAAATATTGTTGATCTGGAAGATCAGCAAGATCCTGTTGAAAGATAGAGCAGCTTGGAATGACCATCTCGTGCTCCCATTTCTTATGCATATATGAAAATAGGTTAGACTCTCCAGTGCAAAGTGGCTACTTTTAAGGCAAATACTTGAATGGGGCAGAAAGATGTGTCTATTTTGCTCCAATTTGATTAATACTTTACTGGAGAAATTGAGACAAATGGCAGCAAAATATTTTATCTGAAAAGAGAATAAGATTTTGTATTTAATAATGTGAAGAATACAACAGATGCCTTGTATACTCTTTTCTTCTGTGGATATTATGTAATCCCTAGAAATACTTTCTTCTCATCTCAGGGAAGTATTGAAATCATTTTAAAAATCATCCTTACTTGTGAATAATAAGAGCTTGCCCTTGTACAAGGTCTGTTAATATAAGAAATTGCACTACACACAAGTGTCTTTGAGCAACATTTGACTCCGGGCCAAAAATAAAATGAAAGGGGAAGGGACAGAAAGATGGATTTTGAGGAGCTTGTAAAGGACACGGTGACATTTTGAGACTTACTTGAGAATTCAAGAGTCCAAGCTGTTGAAGGCAGTGGAATGACAATTCGGAGTGCAAAAGGGACAGAGAATTGGAGAATAGGACTGGAACGAATTACGAAGATAGCAAGGAAATTCTGAAAGCAAATGCAGATAGCAAATTCTGCTGGTTACATTAGCTGTTCCATTTGTCTACTGATGACTATTTCTGGAAACCCATCAGCAAACTAATCAGCCAATGCAGACAATAACATTTCTTGACATTGAATGCATAATAGATACTGAACTATTTCTAAGTTGAGAAACTGTCAGCAAAATATGAACTGCATTTAGTTGGCTATAATACCAATTTCTTTATGTCCAGATTAAATCTGATAGTAAACTCCAATATAATAGTTTATCAATGCAATATGTGGGAAGGTAAGGTCCATTATTGCATTTTAAATTAAGTTAGGGGTTAGAACATTTCATTAATTTGTATTCATATTGCACTCTAGCGGATTTTAAAAAACCTGATGTGATATAAAAAAATTGCAGAGTTGGAGATTTTCCAGGGTCTTGTAGAATTAAAAGCTCTTGACCAACAGTTTTCCTTATGTCACTGACAAGATAGTTTTTTTTTGGTCATCTATTGCTTCTTGTAAAAAAAAATTCCTCTCACATGATGCTCATTTAGATGAGGAGGTAATTCAGTCTTGGTGACAAATGACAATGTCTTGGTAACAAGTACAAGTAAATAAGGTTAGATGATAAGAGTTTATTGTCATATACATTGTACCATGTACAGATGCACTGAAATTCCTACTTGCTGTTGCTGAACCAATGCTTCATTAAAAAAATCTACAGTAGAACGTTAAATTGAAAAGAACTGACGAATAGGGGCTGAGGTGGTGGTGCAGGAGTTGAAGTAAGGGGAAAACTATTTGAGGAACAAAAATGATACAGCATGTAGGAACAGGTAAGGGCAGGTTTTATATATCATATATTTTTTCTTCTAGTTTTAGACAATGGGCATGTCTGCCAGGGCAGAGGATTGTTCCTCTTGCAGAATGTGAGTCGTCAAGGAAGCCAGCAGTATCCTTGATGACTTCTTGTGTGAGATGCAACCAGCTGCAGCTCCTGACAAACCAAGTTAAGAAATTGAAGCTGAAGTTGGATAAACTCTGGATCATTCGAGAGCCAGAGTGGGTGATAGACATGAGTTACAAGGACACTATCACTCTTAGGGGGCAGGAGGATGGTAGAAGGGTGACAGTCAGGAGAGGGAGAGGGAACAGGTAGGAAGTGCAGGGCACCCTTGTGGCTGATCTTGTCAATAACATATACCATTTTGGATACTGTTTGGGGGGGGGGGGGAAATAACCTATCAGGGACAAGCCACGACATTCATGTCTCTGGCTTTGGGTCTGGTCCTGTGGCTAAGGGAGAAGAAGAGGCAAGCTGTAGTGATAGAGGATTCAATAATTAAGAGATTCTGTGGAAAGGATTGAGATTCCTGGATAGTGTGTTGCCTTCCTGATGCCAGCGTCCAAATTCTCAGATTGAGTTCATGGCCTTCTTAGGAAGGAGAGTGAGCAGACAGATGTTGTGGTCTATGTAGGGACTAATGACATGGATAGGAAGGGTGAGGAGATCCTGCAAGGAGAGTTCAGGGAGTTAGGCCCTTGGTTGAAGGACAGGACCTCCAAAATTGTGACCTCAGGATTGCTACCCATGTCACATCCCAATGAGGTTAGAAATAGGAGGATAAAGCAGTTCAACATGTGGCTAAAGACATGGTACAGGAGAGAGGGCTTCAGGTTTCTGGATTGTTGGGCTCTCTTGCAGGGAAAGCGAGACCTGTTCCAATGAGACAGTTTGCATCTGAACTGGAGGGGGACTAATATACTTGCAGGAAAGTTTGCTAGTGCTGCTTTGTGGGTTTAAATTATTTTTGCAAGGGGAATGGGAACCAGAGTGCCAGAGCCTTCATAAATCAAAGTATTGATTATAGGAGTTGGGATGTTATGGTAAAGTTGTATAAGATATTGGTGAGGCCATATCTGGAGTATTGCGTGCAGTTTTAGTCACTTAACTACAGGAGAGATATCAATAAGATATAAAGAGTGCAGAGAAGATTTGCGAGGATGTTGCCCAGACTTCTGGAACTGAGTTACGGGGAAAGATTAAACAGGTTAGGACAGTGGTTTTCAAACTTTTTATTTCCACTCACATATCACCTTAAGTAATCCCTTACTAATCACAGAACACCTATGGCATAGGGATTACTTAAGGTGTACATGAATGGTACAGAGGTACAAGGACTGCCTAAAGAAATCTCTTGGTGCCTGCCACATTGACCACCGCCAGTGGGCTGATATCGCCTCAAACCGTGCATCTTGGCACCTCACAGTTCGGTGGGCAGCAACCTCCTTTGAAGAAGACCGCAGAGCCCACCTCACTGACAAAAGACAAAGGAGGAAAAACCCAACACCCAACCCCAACCCACCAATTTTCCTTTGCAACCACTGCAACCGTGTCTGCCTGTCCTGCATCGGACTTGTCAGCCACAAACGAGCCTGCAGCTGACGTGAACATTACCCCTCCATAAATCTTCGTCCGCGAAGCCAAGCCAAAGAAGAAGAACACGAATGGAAAGAAAAAATTTGAAAACCACTAGGTTAGGAATTATTCCCTGGAGCATAGAAGAATGAGGGGAGATTTGACATTATGAGGGTGATGTAGGTAGGCTTTTTCCACCAAGGGTAGGTGAGATACAAACCAGAGGACATGGGTTAAGGGTGAAAGGGGAAAATGTTTAGGGGGGACATCTTCACTTAGTGAGTGGTGGGAGTACGGAATGAGCTGTCATCTGAAGTGAATAATGAGGGCTCAGTTTTAGCATTTAAAAATAATTTTGACAGGTATGTGGATGGAAGAGATATGGAGAGCTATGGACTATGTGCAAGTCAGTGAGATTATGTAGAAAGATGGTTTGGCACAAACTAGAAGGGCCAAAGGGGCTTGTTTCTTTGCTGTAATGTTCTATGGTTTTAAGAGGTAATAAATATTCACAGTTACCATAGGGCAAGAAAAAAGTGGCATTATAATAGTGCAGTCTGTCCTTTATGTAGTGTGGAGTAGTTTGATTTTGTGGTAAGGGGAGGTTCAATAGCTTGTGGCCATCGGAATCTAACTTCAGGATTCTGCTCCATCTTCCCAAAGATAGCAGCAAGAGGAGATTGTTACCAGGATGATGGGGGTCCTTTATGTCATTGGCTGCCTTCTTGAGGCAGCACCTTGCATAGATGACTCCAGTGGATGGGAGGTTGAAACTTGTGATGGACTTGGCTTTGCTTGTTACCTTCTGCAGCCTTCTGTGTTCCTGGGCACTTGAATTACTAAACCAGGCTGTGATGCAGCCAATCAGTGTACTTTCCCCAGTGTGCCTGTAGAAGTATGATAGAGTATTCAATGCCATTCCACATCTCTTCAGACTTCTTACAAAGTGGAAGCATTGGCGTGCTTTCTTGACAGTTCTCTCAATGTAGTGCATATCAGATATATCAGAAATGGACTCCCAGGAACTTGAAGGTACTAACCCTCGCCACCTCTGTCCCATCAACAGACAGGTGCATGGTCCTTTGGCTTCCCCTTAAAATCGGCAATAGATTCCTTGGTCTCTGTAATATTGAGAGCAAGATTGCTGTTCTGGCACCACCAAACCAGATTCTCGATCTCTGTTCTGTAATCTGTCTCATCATTTCTAGTTTGCATTGGAGTCAAACGTGGTAATGCAGTCGTGAGTGCACAGGGTATAGACAGGACTAAACCCGCAGCCTTGGGGTGCCCATGTGTTAATGGTCAGCAAGGAGGAGGTAATGTTGCCAATTGGCACTGATTGGAGTTTGCCGATAGTTCATTTGGGTACTTAGGGCTTGGATGATGGGCCCAATGCCTTATTTCTCTGCTGTATGATTCGATAACGTATCACATGAGTCATACAACATCTCCTTGACCTTGCACAAAATCAGCATCTTCAAATTCACTACCATAAATATATTGAAGGTCTCCTTTGACCAGATTTCCATCTAGGAGAGCTAAATATCTTGACTCTATGCAGGTCAGAAACTAAGAATTTGGCAGCAACTGGCTCACTTACTGACTCCTTTCAACCTTTGAACCATTTGTACCGAACAAGGCAGGATTACGACAGGATGCTCTCTTGTCTGGATGAATGAAGTCCAAGAACTCTTAAGAGGCTCCCATCTTATACACTATATCCTGTATCCACCATTCACCATCTTGAACATTTACTGCCCCACCATTGGTGCACTGGCTGAAGGTGTGTACCAGTGCTGGGCTGTACTGCAACAACTCATCAAGGCTTTTTCCACAGAATCTCACAAATCTGCATCTCCGTAAGGGCAGTATATTCATTGTTGCTAGGTCAAAATCCTGTAATTCCCTCCTGAAAAAAATGTGGAAGAATATATCTCGTATTTCCAGTACTGTATCCCTGGGGCAAATGTATCTCGGTGCATCTCATGTCGGATAAAGCCATTGAAGCATGGTTGTGGAGCATATGCAGAAAATGGAGTAGATAGTACGATTAGGGAATGTCACAGTACAGATTCAGGAATAATAGAGACAGGTGGCCACCAGTGTCGGCTGTCCGTGCAGTCAAGTGGTGCAGGAGCCCTCCGTGATCATTCCAATCTCAAACAAGTACACGGTCTTGGATACTATAGGGAAGATAGCCTCTCAATGGAAAGAAGCAGCGACATCTGTGGCACCACAGTTGGCTTTGAAACACAGCAGGGCAGGGAATTGTTCAAGTGAGCAATAATAGTAGAGTTAGTTTCCTATGACAACACTGGCAAACCCTCCCCACCATACAGAACATCTACAGGGAACTCTGCCACCAGAGGGCAACAGCAGTCATCAAAGTCCCTCATCACCCAGCACACCCTCTGTTCTCGCTGCTGCCATCAGGAAAGAAGTAACGGTGCCACAAGATTCATACCGCCAGGTTCAGAAACAGCTGCTATCCCCTCCACCATCAAACTTCTGAACGACAAACTCAATCAGGGACTCTTACTTTTGTACTCTATTGTTTGTTTTTTTTCCTCTCTGCATTGTACAGTCAGTTTATTTATATTTATTTTCATGTGTACGTTGAGTCAATTTTTTTGGCACTACCAATAAGTGGTAATTCTGCTGTCCCACAGGAAAAGGAATCTCAGGGCTGTATGTGATGTCATGCATGTACTCTGACAATAAATGTGAAATATGAAATCTTCTGTTAGCTCTGATACTCAGTAGGGAGTAGTTCAGGCAAGCAATAGTAGTGTGGGATTCATTGGTGAGGGAAATAAGCTTCTGTGGCCACAGTGAGACTTCAAATGAACACTACATTTGAAGTGTCTGTATTCACCATGGAGAAGGACTTGGAAGATATTGAGTTCAGGGATTATGATTGATAAATCATTTAGTCTTATGAGATCAATGGAAGAGACAGCTGGAGTCCCAACAGAGATTTTTACAAGGGAGCAGAGATAAACCAGGTAACCACAGGTCAGTGAGCGTTGCATCATTGGTGGAGAAAACACTAAGCATTAGGATTTGTGTGTACTTGAAAAGGCATGGGCTTATCAGGGATTTATAGCATGGCGCCGTGCAGAGGAAATCCTGCCTCAATAATTTGATTACGTTTTTAGAGATTGATGGAAGCAGAGCATTAGATATTTTCTATTTGTAACTTAACAAGATTTTTGACAATCGTAAGCTGGTCCAGAAGATTCAGGCGCATGGGATTCAAGGCAAGATGGCTAATTGGGTCTAAAATTGGCTTAGTGAAAGGAGCCAGTGGGTAGTGGTGGAAGGATGTTTTTCTTACTGTTAGTTTGTGACCAGTGGTGTACCTCGGATCAGTGCTGGAACCCTTGATGTTTGTGATACGCAGTAAAACCCCTGGTATCCCAAATTCAAGCAACTGGCAAAAAAGTTGCAGAAAATTTTTTTTTTAAAGTAAAATAAATAAGAATAAAATAGGGAAAATTGTAAAAAGTAAATGTTCTGTGAAGTAACACATAAACCTTTGGTGAAGATGGGAGCAAATATTCAGCCAGTGGAGGGCCTTGGTGGTGCTTTGTTCATTGTAGCTGTTTGAATAAAGTTGTCTGAAATGGCAATGGCATCGCTCAGGATGAAGAGCTGATTGATGCTGCTTGCTGTTGGGGTGACTCTCTCAAAGTGTTTCCTTATCCTAGTTTAGTAAATCACCCTGGTCAGAGGCTTTATCTGTAAACTTGGGGGAGGGGAATTAATTATCTATAATGTTATTTTCATCTTTCAAGCAGCTCCATGGAAATGGGAGGTGGGCGGGGGGGGGGGGGGGGGGTGTAAACCTGCAGATGTAGTGACAGTTAAATGTTTTCAAAGAATGCAACTGAAAATAAAGTTAAATGCTTTAAGGTTTATATATTCATGCATGAATATATAAGTGCAGTGTAAGTGCAGTATAATATTTTTGTCTTTTAAACTGTTCATTCTTCATGCAGCTGTATTAGTTAGGCATTGGAAGAGTGAGTCTCCAGCAACTGGAAAATACACTTATCCCCATAGGTGCTTGATACCAGGGTTTTACACTTTGGATGTGAATGTTGAAGGTCTGATCGGTAAGTTTGGATGACACAAAAGGTGGTGGTATTGTGGCTCGTGAGGAGGTTGTTTAAGGAAAGTTATAGTTGAGAAGGAAAGTTGAGAATGGTGTTGGCTCGATGAATTTAATCCTGACAAGTATGAGGTGATGCACTTCGGGAAGTCAAATAGGGAAGGACATAGGGTGCTAAGAAATTTTGATGCAGAGAGGGTCTAAAGGGCATAGTTCTCTAAAAGTGGCAACACTGGTAGATAGGGTGGCATGCTCGTGTTCCAAGCTCAAGGCATATAATAAGAAAATTGGAATGTCGGTGGAAAATTTATAAAACACTTGTTAGAGCTCACTTGGCATCTTGTGCACATTTCTAGTTGTGGTTCCATTGAAGAGAGCGCAGATAAGGTTCACCAGGTATTTCCCAGATTGAAGGACTTTAGTTATGGGGGGGAGTTTGGATAGGCTGGGCTTATATTCCCTGGAGCAAAGAAAGCTAAGGAGTTTCCTGATAGAGATATATAAAATTAAAAGAGGCATAGATAGAGTCGCAAATCAGTAGACTACCAAAAACAAGAGGGTACTGGTTTAAAATGAGAAGTTGTTTTATGGAGGTTGAAGGGGAATGTTTTATAACAGTGATTGCTGCTGGGGAAGGTGTGAAGTCAGATACCAGTCACTGCATTGAGACATGTTAGACGGGCACTAAGTTGAGCACAGCATAGAAAGATATGGATTTAATTCAGGGAGATGAGACGAGTGCGGATGGACGTGCTGGGCCGAAAGGCTAATTCTGCGCTCAACAACTAAGCATCGACGACCACTGGCTATCCCTATCGTAAGGAAAATAAGTGCTGGCCTTGAACATGAAATACACATCCGATGAATGAATTTAAAAAAAAAACAGACCAAGCGCAGTGATCGTTAAGTCAATAACCATGCAAATGTAAAATGATCTAAGTAACTGTCTTCTTTTCATGGCTTTCTTTTTAAGACACAACTTTGAACAACCATCTGCTCTGGCTTTGTGCCCACTAACAATGCACAGCTGTACTCGTGATGCCCCTGTATAATTGTTTCTCTGTCATCCTCAGCTGTGAGCTCAGGAGGCAGCTGTGTGTTGAATCACTTACAAACACCTGCAGCTGTTAAAGAAGCATTGTCCCTTGATTTTCCCCACCTCTTTACCTGTTCTTGCTTTAGAATCGGCCGCATCCTTTCTGTTGTTTGTAGATAAGACACAAGAGTGTGTCTGTAAATGTTCTGACTCAACAGAGGCAGCACTGTAATTCATTATAAAATCTATAGAGCTTGGTCAAGCTAAGTCTCGGTTTCCTTGAACATGCCCAGAATTTTACAGAAACCTCTTTGTGCCAAAAGCTTTTCAGTCTACACAAGCAATTATATCAAGGCATCCATCTGAAGGCTTTTGTATAGAATTGCTAAAACACTGGAATAGCAGGAACATTTAATTTCCACAGACAGAATATAGAAATTGTAGTACTCCAAGAGACTTTAAGCAAAATGATCAGCATTACATTCTTTCCTTTTAGTATATTTTTATTGGTTTGGAAGAGAAAAATATTACATGCCACCGAGACAGAGGTGCACCAAAGAAGAGGTACAAGGACTGCCTAAAGAAATCTCTTGGTGCCTGCCACATTGACGACCGCCAGTGGGCTGATATCGTCTCAAACCGTACATCTTGGCGCCTCACAGTTCGGCGGGCAGCAACCTCCTTTGAAGAAGACCGCAGAGCCCACCTCACTGACAAAAGACAAAGGAGGAAAAACCCAACCCAACCCACCAATTTTCCCTTGCAACCACTGCAACCGTGTCTGCCTGTCCCGCATCGGACTTGTCAGTCACCAACGAGCCTGCAGCTGACGTGGAAATTACCCCTCCATAAATCTTCGTCCGCGAAGCCAAGCCAAAGAAAAAGAAGAATAATTGTAATCTGAATACGTTAAAATACATAACATGAATCATAAGCCATTAATATACATTAATCATATATAATAGAAATTCAATTGGAATTTCTATTCTATTATTGAAATAAACTCCTGATAAGATAACTAAATAAAATCATCTCTTCTAAATGTAAAGAAAAGAAAAAAAAACACAGAAACCAAAGGAAGATAATAAAGAAAGGCACCCCCCCCCCCTCATACTAATGCTACCCCTCCCAATAAACATGGTCATTGACAAAAAGTAAGCAAAAAACCAAGTTTCGGCCTCCACACAACAAGCAAGTAACTCCCAGACCACTAAAACCTATGTAATCAAGTTCTGATAATAGTCCATGAATGGGCCCTATATTTTATTAAATTCAATCATAGTTTCTTTAATATTATATCTAATTTTCTACAAATTCAAGCAAGACATAATATCCTGTATCCTACATATATGAGTAGGTGGTAAACTATCTTTCCATTTCATCAAAATTGCTCATCTGGCTTTCAATGAATCTCATTCTTTGAATGAGATTCAAGAAAATATTTTCCTGTTGAGAATAACCAAACAAAGCAATACAAGGGCAAGGATCTAATATGATCCTGAGAATCTCTGATATTGTTTGTAAAAATTGTTCCCAAAAACTTTTAGTTTTGGACAATCCCAAAACATATGAATCAGAGATGCCTCATAAATTCTACATTGTCACATAATGGATCCATATCAGAATAAAAATGGTGTAGTTTAACTTTAGGCAAATGTATTCTAGGTACCACTTTGAATTGCAATAATCAATGTCGTGCACAAAATGAGGTATTGTTAATCAGGTCAAGTCTAGTATCCTAATCTTCATCTGAAATTGATATGTTCAAATTTCTATCCCTTTCACTCCAGATTGGATTCCCTGAACCCATTTTTAAATCCATCAGGGTATCATAAATGGTTACTATCAAGCCGCCATAATAAAACTTTATATCAAAAAGTAAATCAAGAATATTGGTTTTGGAACTCAGGGAAAATTAGGAAGTTTGGACTGAGCAAAATGCCTGATTTGTAAATATCTAAGAAAATTCCTATTAGAAAGATTAAATTTAACTATTAATTGTTCAAATCAAGCAAACTTGCCTAAATCAAATCTCTAAAACTTTTGATACCTGATTGAACCCACTCTCTAAAACATACATACAACATAGAGGTTGAAAAAGATGATTCTTAATAATCGGGCTGGATAGGGAAATATTAAGAAAACCAAAGAATGTTTTAAATTGTGCCCATATCCTTAATCTATCTCCCATTATCAGATTCTCTATCAGTTTTGAAAATGAAAGAGGGTAAAGAAGAACCTAAAACTGCCAACATAGCGAGGTTTTTAGTAAAATTCAACTCCATTTCTACCCAAGCAGGATGATCATCAACAGTATATAAAGGTAATAACAAAAATAGAATTTGTATATTAACTGCTGAATAATAATATCTAAAGTTTGGAAGAGACAAACCTCTGTTCCTTTTGGTTCTTTGAAGATAGGCCTTATTTATATGGGGCTGTTTGCCTTGCCATATATATGAAGAAATAATCAAATCTAATGAGCCAAAATAAGCTTTAAGAATAAAAATTGGTAAAGATTGGAACATATGCAAAATTCATTCTAATTGCATTAATACATCCAATTATTGTCAAACACAAGGGTCTCCATCCTGACAGTGATTCTTTCGTCTGTTTGGTTAACCCTAAATAAAGTTATTTTAATGCATTTTTTCAACTCTTTATAATTGTGATTCCCAAATATTTGAACTGGTCTTTAACCATTTTGAAAGGGAAATTGGCATAAAACAGCCAAAGATCCTTTAATGGGTTATAATTCACTCTTATGAAAATTTATTTTATACACTGAATACTGACCAAATTGAACAAACTGTGGTTGATAAAGAAATCTCAGGGTTGGAAATAAACAACAAAAGATCATCTGCATATAAGGAAACTTTATGTTCAGTTCCCTTTCTAAAAATACCACTAAATTCTCTGCTATCCTGCAAAACCATCACTAAGATCGAAAAGCAGAGGGCTTAACGGGCAACCTTGCTGAATTATCAGCATTATATTAAGCTAGATTTTTTTTAGAGTGAGTTTCTCTCACCATACATTGGGAGATGCTACATTTGAGATAAAAGGACAAATTAATAGGAATGAAAGTTGATCTCACTGAAATCTGAAATTAACAAAATTCTGAAGAGGCTTAACAGGTTAGATGGATGGTTGATACTTCCCCTGGCTAGGATGTTAAGAACTAGGATCATAGTTTAAAAAGGAACTTGCCATTCAGGACTTTTTGGAAATGAAAGGAAATAGGAGAATGGAAAATGTAGGAAAGTGTCTCTGAGGTAAAAGACCAGCCATGAATGGTGGCCAAGTTTTCAGAATTTACAGCAAGAAAACAGCTCCTTTGGCCCGACTTATCCAAACTGACCAAGATGTCTATATATGCCAGTTCCATTTTCCTGCCTTTGCCCCATATCCTTTCCTATCCATGTACCTATCAACATGCTTTTTAAAAGCTGTGATTGTAACTTCCTCTATTACCACTTCAGGCAGCTCATTCAGTAAACCTTCCTCCTCCGATCTTCTTTAAATATTTTCCCCTCTTACCTCTCATCTGTGGCCAAAGATGACACCAAAATGTCCAACAGGGCCCCAGCAATCTCCTGCTCACTTCCCATCATATCCTTGGATAGATTTGATCAGGCATTGGCAATTTGTCCACCTGGGGATGCAAAAGTGTGTACTCATGATGTACTTTGTGGAAGAGAACACTCCCCTTGCAAGAATCCTCTATGCTGTTACCCTGACTTCAGCCCTCCACAAAAACAAGTTCAGACACTACATGCACTATAAGTTTCCTGCAAACTTGTGTCTACACTTAGAGGTCTCTTTATTTAGTGATCTACCATTTTTTAGTCATTTATTTCTTAATCTCTTGGTGAAGTGGTTTAAAATGCTTTTGAATAGTCTCTAAATTCTTCCGAAGCTTTAGACCATAAGACATAGGAGCAGAAGTAGGCTATTCAGTCCATCTAATCTGCCGCACCATTCAATTATGAGCTGATTCATTCTCTCATGGCCCCACTGCCCAGCCTTCTCTCCATAACCTTTGATACCCTGGCTAATCAAGAACCTATCAATCTCGGCCTTAAATAAACCCTATGGCCTAGCCTCCACAACCGCCTGTGGCAACAAATTCCACAGATTTACCACCCTTTGGCTTCGTCTGAATCCTGTATCATTTCCTTTTAATTGTCTTTGCTCTGTCAGATTTACCTAGTGTGCAATTTTCCTCTGTTATGAGTAATATTGTCCTTGATTGACCTGAGATCTTATTGGGAATTATGAATAGTTATGAGAATGGAGTTTGCCAAAATCATTTTAAACTTGACACTTATACAGGGAATAAAAAGTCCAAAATGAATTGGAGCCAAATATAAAAATCATGATCTGTGACTTCTGCTTAAAAACCAACAGTTCCGTATGGAAACACCAGCTTTTTCCCATCTAACTTTGCAACATATGCAACTCCTAAAGAAGTCCAGTCTAATTGCTCACTCATCTTTGTAGCTATGTCGACTGCCAGTGTAGCCTTTGTAGAGTCCTGTGGGAGGGATGCAAACTTCTGCCAGTTTCCTTGCATTTTTACTAAGAAATCTGCCTGTGGAGCAAAGCTGGCCCAGCCAGCAAGTTCTTCCATCTGAATGGAAGAAGATTGTGGAAAGAGGGATAAGTACCCTGTGTAACAATTTTTAAAAAAATTTATGATTTAATTAAGTTTATATAAATATTCCTCAATAGTTTTAATTGTTTCCTACTGTTTAAGGGTTTTAATCTTTTAAGAATTTTTTTTAAATGGATTCTTTGTTTTTGTATTTTTGTGGAAGTCAATTCAGCTGTGAGTTGGTTTCTTGGTTCAGAATTTGTGTCCAGGAAACCTGCTGTTGTTGAGAGTGTGTTTTGAGGTCAGATAGATAGCACACACAGTTCACTGATCAGTGGAAAATACTGGCCAATATCCTGTCTTAATTCTGTTTGAGAAACATTTTACAGCTAGATGGCAGAGTTAGTTTCTAACCTTGCAATGGCAAATTTAGCAATAATGCTGTGAGCAAGTAACATTTTGAACTGCTGCCAGAGTTATCCTTACCAAAAATATTCTAAACAGAATCTCAGTGCTGCAAGTTTTCATATTTTATACTAGCAGGATACCTGGCATTGCACAGGAAATAAAACACTCAGTTTTATTTCAACACGTGGTTGAAACAAAATACCCCAAAAAACTTTATGGTAATTCTGCATAAATATATTTTTTCAAAAACCACATTTATATTCTTTGTAACAGAGATGCATGGTTCTCTTGATGCACAGCACAGTAATTAATTGAGGCGTCCTGGTGCACGTTCAATTTTTTTTGAACTTTATATGACCTAAAAGGTTAAATTCAATGTGGTCTTGACATTCGGCGTCAAATGTTACCCCTACTGAACCTCTTTGGACATTTCTAGAATGTTCCATATTGATTTGCATGGAGAACAGACATACATGCACAAATATATGTTAGAATGCATTGATTTAAAAACAGAGGTTACTTTTTTTTTACCTTTTTTATAAAATATAAGTGATCTAATGTGGTCATAAATGAATTATCTGATCCATACCGACAATTACAAAGGAAAGTTCTTCAGAAGTACTTCATTGGCTTGAACAAATTTAGATTATCCTTAAATGCATGTTCTTGAAAATTTTAGTCTCTCAGTTAATTAAATTAATATCTCACAGTCAGGTTAGTAAAAATGTATCAACTTTTAATTGTTTTTGTTATTGGCAGTTCGCAGGTTAAAAGCAAGTACCATTGCCTAGGTCTGTCTTTAATTCAAATTTGTGTGCAAGTCGGAACAGGTAGTCGTCCACTTCCGACCTATGCGAGTTACATCCATCTGCACATATGACCAATTAAAAAAAAAATCTTTATTAAAATTACTGTACAAGTACATATTTTGTATTAAAAGTACTGTATACAGTGATCCCCGCTCCCAGTGGCAGGCCAAAGTCCCCTTTCCTGGATGGCCGCCCGATGTCCCCGTTTCCCGATTTATGATCAATCCTTTGGTCCCCATTACAGTCGTAATTTGGGAACTGTCTGTACATACAGTCCTTATTTAGCGACATTTAGTCGAAATATTTATCTTAGTATATAGTATATAATTTTATCTTTTTATATATATATATAAACACTTCTCTTTTAATAATACTTAAGCACTTTTAATAATAAATGTAATTACATATGGTCATAAGATTAAGATTAAAAGTCAACATTCACAGGAGAAGATGTTGGAGAGGTGGCTACTTTCTCGTGATGCTGGTCAATGGCAGCCACCCTGACCCAACCGCTCTCCCACATCTTTGCTCCTTTCGATCCATGCCTGGCTCCTTCGCTCACACTCTCCTCCCTCTCACTTGCTCCTAACTCCCTCCCTCTCGCTTGCTCACTCCCCGCTTCCTCCCTCTCGTTCGATCCCCGCTCACTCCCCTTCCCTCTCGCTCGCTCCCCGTTCCCTCCCCCTCGCCCACTTCCTGTTCCCTCTCCCTCCCCGCTCCTTCCTCCTCCCTCTCACTTGTTTCCCGCTCCCTCCCCCTCCATCTCGCTCGTTCCCCGCTCCCCCCTCTCTCACTTGCCACTCCCTCCCTCCCTCTCGCTCATTCACTCCCTGCTCCCTCCTTGCTGCCTTCCCCCCTCATTTGCTCCCCCTCCCTCTTGATCACTCGCTCCCCCCTCTCTCTCCCCCCCCTCCCTACTGCTCTCTCACTTTGCATTTATGTTTGCAATTTGGTTAATATTCAGTTGATACAAAATAATCAAATTCTGAACAAATGGAATTTTGCAAGCACTGCCTCAGATTGTTTCCTGTTTAAGAAAAATAATTTAATTTTGAACTGGAAATTGACGCCATTCTACATCCAGATGTCTTCAACCCGGGGGCTATCTGTATTTTTTTTAAAAAGTAACACATAGTCGTGGAATCGAAACTATGAAACATGGCCTTTTATCTGACACTGTAACGTGTTCAGTACATGAAATGACTGTTAATACATTTAAGTATTCCCCAAATTAACCTGAAATACTGTAGGAAGATAATGTTTTTAATCAATTGTAGTGTGTTTCAGTAAACTCCACCACCCCTCCCCTGAACACCACCAAACCCCACATTGTACAACTTACTCAGAACATTTTCAAATTGCTTGTATTACTAATCTTACTATGGTAGATAATTTGCTAAATTCAGACTAAAAGGAAAACTGAAGCTCACCTTGACCATCAAATCTTTTAGTCTTGTTTTCCTTGCACAATTTAATGATAGCATCCTTCAAATCAGCTTTGAATTCCATGTGGAAACATCAATGAAATGAATCCAAGCATGCGTACTGAAAGTCCATGCAACTTCAGCTACCAAATGAATGGCAATTTAGGCCTGGTTTAAAATAAATCACTCTCTTGGCTCAAAGTCAGTTGACATCAAAGTAGAAGATTCAGTGA
Organism: Narcine bancroftii; assembly: GCF_036971445.1. NCBI lineage: Eukaryota > Metazoa > Chordata > Chondrichthyes > Torpediniformes > Narcinidae > Narcine > Narcine bancroftii. Next base: position 170,512,341 of record NC_091472.1, on the reverse strand, counting down.
CTTAAATCTTTGTTAGGTGGTCACTCTACTACAGCCTCATTTTAAAAAAAGCTCAACCCCCACTTCCAACAACCAAACTGCATTCTTCTCTGCATTCGAGCCTCATCCACCTTTCAGATCAGTAAGGCCATTTTATGGAGTTGTTTTCCTCCATGGAAATTATTTATTTTTTAAAGTGCTTGTCTGCTTTGCCTTCATATGGTCCTCAGAAATGGTTACATAGTATTACCAAACAACATATTTCAATTATTCAGAGTTATTGATGTATTCTCTTATCCACTTGTAAACACCAAGGCATTGGCATACTCTACTTTCTGTTTTTGTTCCAGTCTTTGACTAAGAGTAGCTAGGGTTAACTGATTATACCTTAACAAAGAGTTCAGAAGCAGTTTCAACAGTGCTGTTCAAGAATAAATTGAATGGATATTTGGGATTAATCACCCAGCCTATTCAACTTCTCCATGTAACTCAGATCCTCCAGTTATAGCAACATCCTGGTGAATCCCCTCTGCATTCCATCCAACTTACTGATATTCTTTATATTGCTGGGCAACCAGAATTGCACCCTGTACTCCCAAGTGTGTCTACCAATGCCTTGCACAGCTGTATCAGGAGGTCTCCGCCCTTTGTACTCAATATCCTGCCCAATGAAGGCAAGCACCTTCTTCGCCACCCTGTCCACCTGAGTCACCAGTTTCACGGAACTATGCACTTGTAACCCCTAGGTGTCTCAGTTCTACAACACTCTGAAGCACCCTATCATTTTGTTGTCTACTCTGGTTTAACTTACCCTAACACTTGTCAGAGTTAAATTCCATTTGCCAGTCTTTGGCTCAGCTTTTCAACTAACCTATGGTAGATACCATTGTAACTTTGATTTCCTCTCTCAATGTCCTCTAGGCCACCAATTTTGGTGTCATCCACAAATTTATTAATCATGTCAACTACATTGCCATCCAAATCATTAATATCGATAACAATAACAACAGCAGCACACCACTGGTCACAAGACTCCAATCAGAAAAACGACTCTACTACCACGTGTCTCCTTCAAGTTAGTCAGTTTTGAAGCCAAATTGGCTGGCTCACCTTCACTCCCATAGGATTTAGCTTTCCACAACTTGTCAAAGGCCTTGCTGAGGACCACATATCACTGTGACCTTATCAATCCTCCTAGTCACCTCTTCAAAAGAAAACTGTGATATATGAGACACAATCTCCCACATGTAAAGCTTTATCTTTTGGAATTGCCTACATTCAGGAAAGGTGCTGCTGTTTGGAAAATTGCATGTATGATTCTGCTCTTTAAGGAAGGAAAAAGGCAGAGAGAAAGTAATGAACAAGCTGGTGGTCAGTCAACCTAACATTGGTCATTGAGAAAATACTGGAGTTCATTATTATGGAAATAGTAGCACAACATTTAGAAAACCACTATTTAATTCGGGTAAAGTCAACCTAGTTGTGTAAAAATAAATAGTTTAAAGGTTTTAAAAAGCTGTTTGAGGATGTAACTGGTAGGGTAGATGAAATGAAACAAGAAGATGCTGTGTAATTGGAATCTTTTGATAGGGTGTTGCATGGAAGGTTACTTCACAAAGGGCTCACAGTTTTGAGAGTAACATATTTTGCATTTATAGAAGATTTGCTAACTAACTTTAAGCACGATGTCGTAAAGTGGTTCATTTTAAAATTGGTTGTGTGTGCTTAGTGAGGGACACAGCAATCAATGCTGGTGCCCTGCCTATTTACAATTTACAGTGCCCTCCATAACGTTTGATTAAAGTGCACATTCCAGATTTTATTCAAGCTTTATTGTAGTTTGATTTGACCATGTAGGATTATAGCAGTTTTTATACATAGTTCCCCCATTTTTGAACACCATAATTTGGCTTCACAGGTGTTTGTGAGTGCTCAGGTATGTTTATTGGCTTCATTGGTACAGGTAGAAGACCTAGGTTTACTAAGATTTTGATCCTCTTTGGAATCTGTAGATGCCATTTTTCAATACGAGGACCAGAGTTCTGCCCAATGAAAGTCAAATAAGCCATTATGAGGCTGAAAAACCAGAATAAAACAGAAAGAAACATCGCCCAAACCTTAGGATGACCAAAATCAACAGTTTGGAACATCATTAAGAAGAAAGAGTGTACTGGTGAACTCAGTGATCACAAAGGGATGGGTAGGCCAAGGAAGATCTCCACTGCTGATGACCGAAGAATTCTCATCATAATGAAGAAAAAAGTCCCCAAACGTCAGTCTGACAGATTAGGAGAGAGGAGTGGATGTGTCAATGACTACTGTCCGCAGAGGATCAGAAATACAGAGGCTACACTGAAAGATGCAAACCACTAGTTAGCCACAGAAATTTGAAGGCCAGATTACAATTTGCCAAGAATATTTAAAAGAGCCTGCAGAATTCTGGAGAAAGGTCTGTGGAAAGATGAGTCTAAGATTAACCTGTATTAAAGTGATGGCAAGAGCAAAGTGTGGAGGTGTAAAGGAACTGTCCAAGATCCAAATCATACCACCTCATCTGTGAAACATGGTGGTGGGGGTGTATGACCAGGGCATGTACGGCTGCAACAGGTACTGGTCACTGATCTTCATTGATGATGTAACTGCTGATGGCAGAAGCAAAATGAATTCTGAGGTGTATTGAAACATCTTATCTGCTCAAGTTTGAGCAAATACCTCCAAACTCATTGGATGGTGCTTCATCCTACAGCAAGACAATAATCCCAAACATACTGCTAAAGCAACAAAGGAGTTTTTCAAAGCTAAAAACTGAAAAATTCTTGAAAGGCCAACTCAGTCAATTGAACATGCATTCCATATAAGAAAAAACTTGAGAGGACAAGCCACCAAAACAAGCAGGAGCTGAAGATGGCTGCAGTAGAGGCCTGGCAGAACATAACCAGAGAAGATACTTAGCACCTGGTGATATCTATGCAAGGGATATGCAACAAAGTGCTAAATGTGGCTACTTTAATACACATGCCATTGCTGTGTCCCAAATATTACGGTGCCCTGAAATGAGGGGACTACATATAAAAAGTGCTGTAATTTGTACATGTATACAAATAACCTTATATAAAATCTGGAATTTGCACTTTAATCACATGTGAAATACTTGATTACAATTGAAAACCTTGGAGCACAGGGGCAAATAAAGGAAAAAAAATCTGTCTCAAATATTATGGAGGGCACTGTTATTCAGTGACTTCGAAGATAAATATTTGAGCTTGCTATCAACACTGCTTTGTGGAAATGTAAATTGTGATGAAACAGAAATAAGCTATAAGGAGGACTGAAGTTTGGAGATGGTAATTGACAGATGGAGTGTCTGGGCAATAAAATAGTAGAAGGAATATAAATTTAGAGATGCAGTATTGTAACAGGCCTTTAAGCACTGCCCCATAATACCAATTAATCTGTTAACCCTGTATGTCTTTGGAATATGGGAGGAATCCAGAGCATGCTGAGGAAACCCACATGGTCATGGGGAGAACCTCTTAAACTCCTTTTTTTTTAAACCTTATGGGAGCCAAAAAAGAAAACATAAAACATATACAATATTTTAAGATATTTCCAAACCCATATATTCTAAATAAGATGACCACATTTTAACAAATTTTAAAAAAGAGTAATTATCATGTAAATTATATGTTATTCTCTCCATATCAATACAAGATCTCAATTCAGTTTGCCAATACACTATATTAATCTCTACATTGTCTTTCCAAGTAATTGCTACACATTTTCGTGCCACAGATAACACCAAATGTACAAATGCTATTTGAAATTTATCCAACCTCAAACCAGTCAAAGAAACCATATAACCCAACAAAAAAATCTCTGGATCTAATAGTAATTTAATTTTAAATAATTTCTCCAAAACCAGCCTAACTTTTCCCAAAATGGTTGTACCCTATCACAGCACCAAACTACATGAAAAAAAGTTCCAGTACTTAGCCCACATCTAAAACAAAGATCGAAATTACTAAATCCGTATTTTTTCAATTTCTCAGGAATCCAATATAACTGATGCAAAAAGTAATAATTAACCAAACCATATCTTACATTAGTCAATTTAGTTACCCCTTCATGACACATAACCTCCCAATCCTCTTGAGGTATAACACAAGTTAAATCACTTTCCCATTTATTTCTAGATTTCCCCAAATTCAATTTATCCATAGTTTCCTGTAACAATTGATACAAATCTGAAATAAAACCTCTCTTTGGTATAAAGAAAATCTTTGCTTTGGTATAAAGAAAATCAAAGATTCAAATTTCGTTAACTCAGGTAAACTCATCTCTTGACCATAATTATCCCTTATCAAAGCTCTAAGTTGGTAATACACAAATAAAGAATTTACTTGTATACCAAATTTCTCGCTCAATTGATTAAAAGAAACTGTCCCTCTTCAAAACAATCCTGAATCACTTTTATACCCTGAAAATACCATATCTTTAAATCCCTATTAAACATTGAAAAAGGAATAAGCTGATTTTGATATACAGAGTTTGGAACCTTTTAAACTCCTTGCAGAAGGCGCTGGATGAGAACCTGAGTCATTGGCACGGTAATAGCGTGCAGTAACTGCTACAGCAACAATACATAAAATGACACGAAAATATGAGGTTATCCACTCTAGTATGAAGAATAGAATATCAGCATTGTGTTTAAATTTTGTAAAATTAATACATGTTGGTACTCAACCAAAGAACACAGAAACCTGTGGTGCAACACGTAATTCAAAGGTTAAATGGAATGCTGACCACTATTGCAAGAGGAGTAGAAAAAAGTTGGGAAGACTTTCTACAACTGTACAGAGATTTGGTGAGACAATGCCTTGAGTGCTCAATGCAGATACGATTTCCTATTTAAAGAAGGATATACTTGCCTTGGAGGACATTGCAGATAGAATTCACTAGGTTGATTCTTGAGATCAAGGATTTGCTTTATGAGAATAAACTCAGAGGTAAATTGCAAAATTCTTTTTTGAGTAACAAGAAATAATCAAATTGAAATAAATAAGTTTTATTGGCTGCTCTGAGGATGTATCCCCAAAGGAAAATGTGGACCCAAAAGACAGTTTCGTATTGGACAGGAGAATTAAATTAAAAATCCTCAGAAAATAACTTTTGGAATTATCACCCTCCCCAACGGCTGAAAACAGGGACACAGGGAGAACGTCCATCCTCCTTACAAGCAGCACCAGATTTGAACCTGTGTCATTGGTGCTGTAATTCTTTGGCTTGGCTTCGCGGATGAAGATTTATGGAGGGGGTAAATGTCCACGTCAGCTGCAGGCTCGTTTGTGGCTGACAAGTCCGATGCAGGACAGGCAGACACGGTTGCAGGGGAAAATTGGTTGGTTGGGTGTTGGGTTTTTCCTCCTTTGTCTTTTTGTCAGTGAGGTGGGCTCTGCGGTCTTCTTCAAAGGAGGTTGCTGCCCGCCGAACTGTGAGGCGCCAAGATGCACGGTTTGAGGCGATATCAGCCCACTGGCGGTGGTCAATGTGGCAGGCACCAAGAGATTTCTTTAGGCAGTCCTTGTACCTCTTCTTTGGTGCACCTCTGACACGATGGCCAGTGGAGAGCTCGCCATAGAACACGATCTTGGGAAGGCGATGGTCCTCCATTCTGGAGACGTGACCTACCCAGCGCAGTTGGATCTTCAACAGCGTGGATTCGATGCTGTCGGCCTCTGCCATCTCGAGTACTTCGATGTTAGGGATGAAGTCGCTCCAATGAATGTTGAGGATGGAGCGGAGACAACGCTGGTGGAAGCGTTCTAGGAGCCGTAGGTGATGCTGGTAGAGGACCCATGATTCGGATCCGAACAGGAGTGTGGGTATGACAATGGCTCTGTATACACTTTGTGAGGTTTTTCAGTTGGTTGTTTTTCCAAACTCTTTTGTGTAGTCTTCCAAAGGCGCTATTTGCCTTGGCGAGTCTGTTGTCTATCTCGTTGTCGATCCTTGCATCTGATGAAATGGTGCAGCCGAGATAGGTAAACTGGTTGAACGTTTTGAGTTTTGTGCGCCCGATGGAGATGTGGGGGGGGGCTGGTAGTGAGGGTGGGGAGCTGGCTGATGGAGGACCTCAGTTTTCTTCAGGAAGGGGAAGCGGCGGCCCCGGCCTCAGTTGAGTGAGGCAGGCAGAGGCCCCGGTCCGGGCAGAAAGAAGGAGGAGGCGGCTCTGGTCCGGGCACAGGGAAAGCAGCGGCAGCCTTGGCCCCGGTCCGGGCACAGGGAAAGCAGCGGCGGCCTTGGCCCCGGTCCGGGCAGTATGGTCCGACCTAGGCGGGGAGGCAGGCCCCTCCAGCCCAGGTAAGAAACCTGCATAGGAGAAGGCCACTCCGATATAAAACCTACGACCCAAGGACCTCGCTGCCACGTCCCAGCTTGCTTGGCCACGGCACACGAACCATGGGTGTAAAGGGTGGGGCCAGTACTGCGCGCACTGCACTCCACCTAAAAGCTCCTTTGCGCAGGCCCGAGGACAGGTCCACGTCCTCCTCCTCCACGTCCTCCCCCTCCATGTCCTCCCCCTCAAAAGATGCTCACAAACTCAAGCTAGCATGCTGGAACATCAGAACCATGCTAGACAAGGCCGAGAGACCTGAACGTCGGTCTGCCCTCATTGCACATGAACTCTTCAGACTTGACATCGACATAGCTGCTCTCAGTGAAGTCCACCTTGCAGACATAGGCAGCCTCCAAGAACGCGGCGCGGGCTACACACTCTACTGGTCTGGCAAGCCTATGGATGAACGATGCCTATCTGGTGTAGGCTTCATGGTCAAGAACTCCATTGCCTCCAAACTCAAAAACCAGGAATTATGACTAAGGAAAGGTTGAGGTGAACGAACAGATCAGTATGATCTTATTGAATGATGGAGAAGACTCGAGGGGCTTTATGGTCAGAACCTGCTCCTCTTTCCTGTGTCCTAATGGAAGGCAAGCCTTCCTCAAGAATTGAATTCAGACGAAAAGGGCAATGATTTCTCCCAATGTAATGTGTCTTAGCAGCAGAGCAGTTCAGCTACTCTGTTGTTATTTGGATTATATATGATCAAGGAGACAGCACACACAAAGTAAGTTGATTTCTTTTAAAGCTGCATTTGGGATTCGAGGTCAAACTAAGCCTCATCTACTCAAAATGAATTAAATTGGTGTTAACATCAAAATCTGTAACATTAATGCTTTGTGGAATATTCTGACTTCCAAGGGATTGAGAGGCTAATTGTAATTTATATTGGATCAGAAAAGCCCATTAAGTGGATTGGAGGCATTAAAACTGAGAGATTTCTGTGAATTTGTCAACTGGAGTGTTATTTCACTGCCAAACCAGATGCAATTGGAATTTTCACTTTTTCAGTTGTCAATTTGCATGTTCCTTATCTTTTCAAAAGGTCCTTTATCTTTATGCTTCTCTGCCATTTGGGTTTGTGAATATAAAATGTGCGGTGTTAATATAATGTCAAATAACAATACCACTTCAATGTAGATATGTAAATGTTACCACAATCCTGATGATGGTGAATATAGATAGGATGTTATTGGTAATTGTTGTATATTGGGGTAGTATTATAAATTTAGAACAAAACTTTGTCTGCCAGTCCAGTAGATCACCAATGCCTTGGAAATAAAAACTAAGAAAGCTTGAATATTATGTAAACCTTTTGCTGAAATCAGGACTTGCATAAAACTGAAGGAAATAGGAATTAAATTTCAAGTTTATTGTCATATACACTTAATAAATATATGGAATGAAACATTATCACTAATTTTAGAGATACAGGACGTTAACAGCCCACAAGCCAATGGCACCCAAATACGCAAATTAACCGACAAACTCTCATACTGTTTTGGAGGGCGGGACACAGGGAGAACGTCCATCCTCCTTACAAACAGCACCAGATTTGAACCTGTGTCATTGGTGCTGTAATAATGTTGCACTAACTGATGTGTTTTGCGAGCAGTCCATCTAGACTTGTGTAGTACAGTAAGTGTAGAGTTATAGAGGGGTGAGTTGGTACAGAGCAAAGGCAACATCATTTTATTTTTGTGAGGTTCATTCAGGAGCCTGACAACAGCAGGAAAGAAACTGTCCTTCAATCTGGGAGTACTTGATCTTGCACTCTTGAACCATCTTCCCAATGAAGAAGGGTTAAATGTGTGTGGCCGGGGTGGGATGAGGTTTTGATATGTTGGCTGCTTATCCAAGGCAGCGGGAGGCATGGATGGAATCGATGGAGGGGAGGGGGGTTTATGTGATGGACTGAGCCATGTTTAGAACCCTCTGCAGTCTTGGGCAGAGCAGTTTCTGCACTATGTACTGATGCATTCTAACAGGGCACTTTGAAATGTTAAGGAATGCACCTAACGTGCCAAATTCTCTCAGGGTTCTGTGGAAGTAGAGATGCTGGTGCATTTTCTAAGCCATTATGCTGAGGTGGGTAGACCAAGACAAGTCATTGGAGATGTTTACTCCTAGGAACTTAAAGCTACTTGCAATTTCCACATCAGAGAGTGAGCTCTGCTTCTCTTCTGGAAATCTATAACCAGCTTCTTGGTCTTGCTGAGGTTGATGGAAAAATTGTTGTCCTGGCACCAAGCCCTTCTACAGTATCTCTCCTGCACTCTGACTCAATGTTAGAGGCCTGGCCTATGATGGTGATGTCCCATCTGCAAATGTATAGGTGGAGTTGGAGCTGTGTTTAGCCCTGCAGTCATGGGAACACAAGGGGGCACAGTAGGGCTATGGTGTTGAGGATGATTGTGGAGGAGGAGTTGTCACCAATTCTAAGCGATTGAGGCTGCAATGTGCTGCACAGCCTTTCAAATGTTTCCACTATTCATAAAATTCATGGTATTTCTGATTTTTGGCTTTCATCCTGCTTTCCTTCACAAGCACTGCAATCACATTTCCTGAAGTTCTTTTGAGTTGAAGGAAAATTATCATAGCCAATTTGAGCATGATATCACAAAAGAAGAAATAAATAAATCACAAGGCAATGGATTCTTGGCTAAAGTATGAGCAGAAGTGTTGACACTAAAAGGAGAACCCGTCTCTTCCAATGTTGTATGAAGTCCCAAGAGGGCAGACATACTGTAAATTCATTGTACAACCCTTTTGGCAGCACAGTACTTAGTTGAACCAAGTATTATCTTGAAGTGGGGAAGGTAGGTATCAGAAATAACAACAGAAAGTATCATCTGTGCAAACCAAGAAAAGCACCTAGCGCCTTTCCTGACATGCAACAAGTGGTTAGACACTTTTCTAATCCTTGTAACTAGGAAGACAAGACAACTTAAATCCTGAAGGGGAGATCAAAATGTTGGAGGGAGGTGGTGCAGGTACAACATTTTTGCTTCTTTTTGAAAGATTTGTGTTATGTAGGACTAGGTGTTAATATCCCTTATTCCACTCCTGAGACTTGCTGCCCAGACTCTGCGGGGTAGCCAAGTGAGTGGTGGCATCTTCTGGGTTATCAAGTGGACATCTCCTTCCTCAGTGTTTCGCTGATTGACCCACGACACTTCCGGAGGGTTTAGCAGTGCACCCCAGCATCCCGGGCTCACCCCCTAGGAGCCATTCACTCACCTGGATGCCCAGATGGAATCCTTTCCCCTCATCCAGAGCCACTGACTACCCTTTTCAGCAGCTCTGGAGAGATCTTTGACTGCTTGTCAGTGTGTCTTTCCTCAGTCCCAACTCCTGGAGTAGTCCTGATGTTGATGTGGCTACAAATCCTCTGCAGCCTACTTCAACTGGTTGGACCCTTGCCTTCCAGCCATGTTGCTGCACATCAGCTGCAAGCTCAGCGTGCCTCAGTTTCTTGCTTTCATAGGGCTCCTCCACTGCATCCTCCCAGGGCACTGGAAGCTCGATGATGTGAACGAAATGGAGTGAGGCCGACCTCAGCACAAGGTCTGGTCTGAGGTTTGTTTCTACAATTTCATTTGGGAAGCAGATCCTCTGGCCTAGGTCTGCAGCCATCTTCCAATCACATGGCCTGCCTAATTGTCCGGAGACTGATCTTGATGTGGCGATTCCGGCCTGATCTTCACCTTCCCAGACAAATGCTATTAAAGGCCAGTGGGATGAAGGGGGAGGTAGAGTGTTGACACTCGTCTGCCGATTTTCCAGAATTGCTGCAAGACACCGTAACGCCTGGTTGTCACGCCAAGTGTATCGGCCTTGAATGAGGCTGGTCTTGCAGTCCACCAAAATATGTTTAAGTGTTGCTGAAGTTGGGCAGAGGGAGCATGTAGGGTCCTCTTCATACCACTGGCTGAGATTCATGGCAGACGGTAAGACATTGTATGCTGCCCTGATGGTGAAGCTTGCTCTGAATATCTCCATCTTCCACAGCTCTTACCAGTAAATCTTCCTTTTCTCCTCTCCCTCCCATCTCATCCATTACCCCTGCCTTGCCTGAGCGATGGCCTTTGCGTACCTGCCGCCTCCTTCTGCCGACATATCTCCTGCGTCACAAACCTACGTTACTGAGACGGATCAGCCTTGTTCCAGGCTGGGGTCCTGGCCCCAGGGCCATTCCTCCCTTGCTGCCCTTGGCCCACAATGTACATATGCTTGAGGGCTGCCTTTGCTTGCTTAGTTGCTTCTGATGGAATTAATTTCCTCCCAGTATCCAGGATGACAGCAGCTTGAGCTAAAAATGGATCACTCGCCACTGTTAATATCATCTCCAGTCTTACTTTGGCACACTTGTACTCCTGGAAATGGGTAGCTCTAGGACTTCTTTGCCATAAAGCCTTATCCTGCTGAGGCACCTGGGAAGGTCAAGCTACTTCCTTACATACAAGTTGATCAGTTGCTCCAGCTTTTCTATGCACGAGACTGGAATTTCATGCAGGGTTAGTGGCGACATGAGACGTGGAAAGAGCCCAAACTGCATACACCAGAGCTTCAGCTTGCTAGGTAGTGTGGTTCCATTGATGCTCTTAAAGCCACTGATGGCCTCCTACCTGAGCTGATGTACCTGCTCAGTATCTTTGAGGGATGTGTTACATCACCGACCTAAGTTTTCACTGGTTTCCTGAAGACTGTTGGAATCATCTCATCGCTCACGTTGGTCTATCAGCTTCCTCTTGACAGTGAAGTTGCTTCGAGACTTGCATGGGTTGATTTTCATCCGAACCTGCTCGATGTTCTCTTGAAGCTTCCTCAACAGGTGTACAGTACATGCCTTGGTCGTGGTCAGCGTTGTGAGATCGTCCATGTATGTTCTGATAGGCAGCAGCCTCAAGCCTGGATTTATGCACTGCCCTCCAACCACCATTGAGATCCTCTATGGCCATGGTGAAGGCTGGCAGGGAGATGGTACAATCGACCATGATTCCCACCTCATGATGTTGCCACGCTGTAATGTAGTATGATGTTGTCAAACATAGCTGCACATACTGAAAGTAGGCCTTAACGAGGCTTGTGAGGGCCACTGGGACCCTGAAGAAGTGGAAAACAGTCCAGAGGAGGTTATGAGGGACTGTGCCAAAGGTGTTGGCAAGGTCAGGAACATTACATGAAGATCTGATCCCTCCTCCTTGGCAACCTGGATCTGATGCCAGATGTTGCACGCATGTTCCGGACAAGCATAGGAGATGAGATTCCTTTTTTCTGGACTGGTGCTTCAATCAGATGGGTTTTTTGCAGATAACTTAACAGTCAATGTTCAGGAGACTAATCTAGCGGAATTGGCTAATTTCTGATGAACCATTTTCCTTTGGGTTCAGGATTCCTCCAGCTCTCCACCAAGATGTCAGTAACCCCTGGTTACACCATATCACATTCATGAGCCTCCAGAGGAACTGTAGGACACAAAATGTTTTTGTGTAGAGCCTGTATGGCACTCCATTGGGACCTGGAGCCAATGCTTCCCTTGCTTTATGCACAATTTTCTCCACCTCACTCCATCCAGGTGGGCTGATATCAAGTTAGTGTTCCGGTGGATGGATTGGTGGCATATCAGGTGGGATGGTGATCTCTTCGTGGCATTGGTTGTCTGTGTAGAGCTTTTCCAGGTGTTTTTTCCAGTTCTGCCCTTGACACTGAGAGACTTCCACTCTTCTCCCCTGTGAAGAGACCCTTCACGTACTTGAAGGGATCTTTATAGAAGCTTGTTCTTGTCTGCTCCTTCCTCCTGTGCTTCCTTACCAAGTTCTCAGCTCACCTCAGAGTCACATGCCTGCTCCTAATACAAGCCTGTAACAGGTTTATGCCGTCCTTCTCCTCCTCTGCGGCCTTCCTCCATTGTTTCTTCAGTTGCCTCCTCTCTCTGACCAGACGATCTATCTCCTTCAGCCTCCTTGGACATGGGGATCATCGCTGTAGTCTTCTTCCTCTTTTGCACTCCAAAATGTTCTATCCCCTAGCTATAGATCAATTGCCCCATTCTCTTCAACTTCTTCATGGTGTTGCCTCTGAGTGTCTCTAAGACATTGCAGAGGTCAGCATTGACCTCCCCCCACATTGCCTTCTTGCAGGATTTGACCACTTGACCAATGGCTTTCGTCCCTGGATCTTCTTTGCCGTTGCTGGTTAAAATGGGCTGGGTTCAGGTTGTTCTTCTGTGCCTTGCTCTTCCTCCGCTGGGATTGGGGTATTGATGTCATGCAGACTTTTGATTTTGTTCTGCTGCTGAACTTCAGTCGACTAACTCGACCTGCTTCCCAAAAGGTTAGCTGTCGATGCAAGGTCCCTTCTTCGGGCATCCTTTCCTGCCCTGATGTATTTTCGGGCCTCTAGTGGAAGTATCCTTTGCCCAACCATATCTGTAACTCTGGAGCTTGTGTCCTGCTGCAGTTGTTGCAGCCTCATCCAACTCATTGTCTATTCCATTCCTGTGTCAGTTACCGGATTATCTGCCAATGAATCATCTTCCGACCCCTCTCTCACCAACTTGGGGGTATCTTCTTCTACAAGTTTTTGTAGTCAAAAGTGGGCGGGACCCACACACCTTACAGGCTGGATCCGGCTTCCGAGGGTAGTGAGCCCGTGGAAGCCCTAGTGGGGCCTGTTTCCTCCTGCTAGCTGTCTTTCCATGCTGTCACAAGGCCTTTCCCTAATTGTCAGCAGCTCTTTCACAGCAGTCACTGGTTCACTAGATTGAGACACGCTTTTCCAACCCATTTCTCCGTATTTTAGTAAGCTACCTTCCCATTCATTGGCATGCAGTTACTCCCTTTATTAGTTACAATTTTTATCCCTTTCTCACTGTATGTTTTCTTTATTTACTGATCTGTGCTATGCATTCCATTTCTTTTGCCTCTCATATTCTTCTCAAATCCATGACCTCTTCCAGAGTTTAGCACTAAAAGAAACTGGTTCTTTCTCTCTTGAGACCACCTCTTTTAGGCAGGTGGTCTTCATTCCCACAGAAATGTCCTTTGGAGTGAAAAGAAATCAAGTACATGAATAATGGGATATTTTTAGAGAAATAGAACTAGCATAGCCTATTAAACTATTGGAGATGACAAGATTAAAGGCGGTCTGGTTGCTTTGGTTTGTGCCAGAAGATGCCGGCAAGCTAATAGGGCCAGCAGATTGTTGAGACACAATAGCTTAATTAGCATCTAAAGGAGAAACAAAGTTGTAAGTATCAAAGATTAGAACAGAAAATAATTAACGAGGACATTTAACTCATTGTTAAATACCAAAATTTTCGCTGGAGCTTGAGTGAGGAGATGATGCTGCAATGGTTTTTCTCCTGTATGGAATGTCTAGCCCTTGGGGTCATGATGCTAAAATAAGGCGTCAGTCATTTTGGAGAGAGTCAAAAATACAGTGTGGTAAATTTGTTGCCACAGGAGGTTGTGGATGCCAAATCATATGTGTATGGCCTAAAATCAAGAATTAGAGCAGGAAAGTTGTGCGGGGTAAGCAATCGTATTAAAGAAATATCAAATGGTGAATCAGGCACATTAAAGCCAGATTGTTCTTCTCCTGTTTCTCTTTCTTTCTGGGTTTAAGAAGTAATTGTGCAGGTTGTTGAATTAAAATCAAAAACTGAACCTTGAGTTTGATTTCAACAATCTCAGATAACCAGCCTTTCCATTTTGTATCAGAATTAATGAGAAGGCATCAACCTGTAACATTAACTTGGCATGTTGCCTGACTTTTGGATGTTCCCAGAATTCTCATTTACGATTTCCAGCAACTACAATATTCTGCATATCATAATCCCTGCATTTTCTCTCTCTATCTTCAGCCACCAGTTTACATCTTCTATTTGCACATCCCCTGAAAAGATTATGTACAATTAACATACTTTCACTACTCTTATGTTTCCAAGGCGAACATTATTTCAGCCTCTATCATCTCCCTTCTATCATGGGCATTCCCTTTGTTCTCTCTACCCCTCTGGATTCTTTGCAATACAAAACATGATTATTTCTATATTTTTCCATGTTATTGACCTGAACTATTAACTCTGTTATTCTCAGCACAGAAGCTGACTGATCTGTCTTACATTAAAAGTCCAAAAATCCAGATACCAGAAATCCGGACCACTTGAGAATCCGGAATTCTCAAAAACTCTTAAACTTTTTAAACTTAGCAGGCTTTTGTGTGTGTGCATGCATGCGTTAGCCATACAGATGCACAGAAGTTGCGGAAATGATTGAATAAATATTTTTTTTATATACTTTGTATTTTATTTTTAAAAACATTTTGTTAAGAAACAATCGAAATTAGCTGTTCTCCTCTTTATTCTCCTTAAAGATTAATTTTAAAAGCCCTGCCCGAGAATCCAGAAAATCCAAACTAACCCAATCCCTGAGTAATCTGGATTTAGGACATTTACTGTATTAACAATAGATTTTCTAATGATATAATGGATATGTAGGGCTGGAGTGGTACAATGTATGTTGCCAGCTTCTATACCCAGCATTGTTTAAGTTATTATGTTGGCAATCATGTGTTCCTTTATTTCCATGCATTCAGGTTTTATAATGCTGTGTAAATGAAATAACATGTTAACCGTCTAATTATTTTATGAATAATGTAAAAATAAAAAATTTAAAATTGTAGTTTAACTAAAGTTGCCAATAAAAACATACACACTGAAAATAAATTTGTATACAATAATTACAAACCTCAAATAGGTATTTACTGATGCACAATATATGCATTTATTTAATTTCAATGTTAAAGTGCTTCAGAATACATATTTTCTTTTCAATCCAGTGTAAAAATGAATACATTATTTTTTATCAGCTCAGGAGCAATCAACATGGAGTTGACCATGGGAAAAGCACTGAGTTTCTAGATTATGGCCAACTGATAATGGATGTCTTTTCACCTGATTAATGCTCATAGAAAAACTAAGTTTAACAGGGAACTGAAGTCACTTGAATTGTAAGGGTAGATCAGATGGGTTAATTGGTATCTGAGGAATGAAATTCATTATTGTAGCTTCAATTATAAGTGGTAGTGATTTTTCAAATGATAAATTTGTGCTGTTGCATAGACTGGCGAATCCAAATTCCTGAATAGCTGGAGTGGTGCTCCTTCTTTTAGTTCAAGATTATGTGATCGCACACTGGGTGGTGACAGAAAGTTTAAAAATGTAACAGGAAAATGTACAGCCTCCTCAGTGCCTGTCATATTGTATTGTACAGGTTGTTCAAGATTCGAAACTTACACTGCTGTCTGTAAGGAGTTTGTACGTTTTCCCTGGGTTTGCTTGGGTTTTTCTCATCTGCTTTGGTCTTTTCCCATCTTCCAAAGGTTATTAGTTAATTGGGTGTAATTGGGAGCCACAGGTTTAAATGGCCACCATTTGGCTTCGCTGTGTTATAAAAAACTTTTTAAATTAATTTTTATTTGTGCTAAAATTGATTTTCAATGCAATCATTAATAATTCAAATAGTGTTGTGTCACATTTGGGAAGACAGCTTGCATCGGATCATGAAGCGACGTAACAATTTAGCCAAAGTTTTTCATCAAAATGATTCCTGTTGAGTCTGAATTTTCATTTCCTTATTTGAGTCAGTTCAAAGCAAGCTCCCGCAGACAAATCACCTATCAAATGCATTCACATATTTTTCAAGGATAATCATCTATCATTTTCCCAGACATACAGTGCTTTAATACATAGAACTACTGGTAGCATTTGACAGAAGTCTCTAGCCAGCACTAAAGTAACATCCCCATTCATCCCTGGCAATAATTTCTCAATTTTTTAGAATTTGTTCCTTTGCAGTTGCACAACCATGCTGGAATCTCCACATTTGTCAAATTTAAAGGGAGTTTAAAAGCTGAAGGCCCTTCCTCCCCACCCCCAACGAATGACAAAGTTCAATGCTTGATAGCAGCTAGGTTATTAAACCTATTTGTCTTCAAATTTTAGCCAAATGTAATGAGAGTTTATTGTTAAGTACAGTGACAGATGCACTGAAATTCTTAGCTTGTGGATTAATAAGGAATTAGTAGTTTAGTAAGGAAAATGTATTCTATTCCAGCAGAGAAAAGTTCAAAACAAACATGATTTCATGATTATTGTATGCAGCTTCTGTAATGGTATCTTCTTCGGTATCTCACTTGGTTCTTTCTCTTGGAAATGTTTATCTAGCTGGTTTAAATCATAGCTGTCCTCCCACAGAAACTTGGTGCACAAATTTTCAGTTTGTCTTTGTGGTTCAGGTAGACCCAGTGTACTTGGGTCAAGTCCATCCAAATATTTAGTACTGGTACTTTAAAAATAGAACTGTGAACAATTAAAACTGAAGCCCATTTGGACTATCAAAGGCCTTCTATGGCAGCTATAGAACAACTAGGTACATTACAATCCTTATGCTAAATATAATATACAGTGAAGCCCCTAGTATCCAGCACCTGTGGGGATTGGTAGATGCCCAATAACAATTTACTGGTTGCTTGAGACTTACTCTTACAATACCTAACTAATACACTTGCATTAAGAATAAACAGTTTAAAAGACAAAAGATAAAAAATATTACACTGTACAGTACTTTTCACTGAACAAACTTCACTTATATGAATACATAAACCTTAAAGCATTTTACTTCATTTTTAATCACAATCTTTAAAATCATTTAATTGTCGCTGCATCTACAGGTTCCTCCCCCTCCATGGAGCCGCCCGAAAGATGAACGATAACGATATAGATAATTAACCTCCCCATCCCACAAGTTTACAGATAAAGCCTCTGTTCGGGGTGAGTCTTACTAAGCAGGGTTGAAGAGACACTTTAAGAGAGTCACCCCAACAGTGAGCGGCATCAACCAGCTCTTCATCCTGAGGAACGCCATTTTGTTCAAACACAACTTTATTCAAATGCTGCTGCAGGCAAAGCACAACCAAAGCCCTCTGCTGGCTGAATATTTGCTCCCATCTTCGCTAAAGGTTTATGTGTGACTTAAGGGAACATCTACTTTTACAATTTTAAACTTACCTATTTTGCCTATTATGGTATTCTTTTTTTTAATTTATTTTCCTTGTGTTTTTTTTTGCCGGTTGCTTGAATTCCAGATGCCAGGGGTTTTACTTCTATTAAGTCACCTGACTTAATAGATTATGAGGGATGTAGATGGGATGGGCATGCAGCACTTTTTTTCTCAAGGTGACAATAGCAAATAGCAGAGGACATTTGTTGAAGGTGAGTGGAGGAAAGTTTAAGGGAGATGTCAAAGGTAATTTTTTTTTAAACCCTAAATGGTGCATGCCTGGAATTCATTGCTGGGGGTGGTGGTGGTGGAGGCCAGTACAATAGGGGCATTCAAAAGACTCCTGCATGGGCACATGGATGTAAGAAAAATAGAGGGTTATAGGTGTGTGGTAGGGAAGGGTTAGATTGTTGTGGAGTCGGTTTACAAAGGTTGGCACAACATTGCGGGCTGAATAGCCTGCACTGTGCTGTAATGTTGCAGGCAAAATCTCATTCTTTCAGGTTGTTTCATTACTGAATTATGTGTGGGGATGAAGACATTGTATTTGATTATTCATCTTTCGATTTTATATTTAATCTTTTTAATCTTTCGATTAATCGGGGCTTGACAACAGTTTATTAAACGCTGCTGTGGTGATAATCTTAAAAAGCGTCATATTAGATTCCAATTTATAATTTAAAATTTTATTCATTGTAATTTATTAATTGTTTTGTAATTGCTAGCATCATTTCCATGGCATATTGTAGTATGTGTCACCATAATAAGGTTTCTGGTTTTTTTCCTTAGCCTGCTAAATATATGAAACATTCCAGGTTGCAGTATATCATTTAATATAGCCAAAATAAACATATATTTAATGGCAGTTCATCTTCTGTTTATTTAATATTAAAACACTGCAACTAAGGGCAATCCTGACTTACTCTATAATAAATGAGGTGGTGTCGCTATAGAAGTGCAGGCAGTGTCTGCAGGCAGCTACTGCTTGCTACCTTTTTCTCGCTGCAAGACTACGAAGCATCCAAAACCTGTGGGATGAACTCTGGTGAGAACCTGAAAATGATCAAAAGCTTTCGAAGAAGCCATGAACAGCCTTGGCACGTGTGCAGTGGGTTCATTGTTGCCATGAATGAGGAATTTGTCAAGCAATAAAACTGAAGCTGTTCCTAAGTGATGCGATACAGTGAGGCTAACATAACCATTTTCTGGATCCAGTTCTATCTACTGTGTAAGGTGGGGTGGAAAAGTTTTGGTTTGGTTGCAGAGTATATTTTTATCCATCTGGCAGAGGTCGACAGCATCGAGTCCACGCTGCTGAAGATCCAGCTGCGCTGGATGGGTCACGTCTCCAGAATGGAGGACCATCGCCTTCCCAAGATCGTGTCATATGGCGAGCTCTCCACTGGCCACCGTGACAGAGGTGCACCAAAGAAGAGGTACAAGGACTGCCTAAAGAAATCTCTTGGTGCCTGCCACATTGACCACCGCCAGTGGGCTGATATCGCCTCAAACCGTGCATCTTGGCGCCTCACAGTTCGGCGGGCAGCAACCTCCTTTGAAGAAGACCGCAGAGCCCACCTCACTGACAAAAGGCAAAGGAGGAAAAACCCAACACCCAACCCCAACCAACCAATTTTCCCCTGCAGCCACTGCAACCGTGTCTGCCTGTCCCGCATCGGACTTGTCAGCCACAAACGAGCCTGCAGCTGACGTGGACTTTTTACCCCCTCCATAAATCTTCGTCCGCGAAGCCAAGCCAAAGAGAAAGAAGAGATATTTTTATCCAATATAATGTTAAAGCTTAAGGTAAAGTCTGAACATCATGTGTGCATTATGCATCATGTAAATTGCTGTTGGTTTAATGCAACTGAACTTTTATTTCTTCCCCCCCCCCCACCTAATTTACAGGAAGCTGCAATGGCCAAACTGGCAGCATCTGAGGCTGCAACATCCATTGCTCACAAAGTAAGTGCTGAGGTTTATCACAGAGTTTTGAATGAAAAAGGCATTGTTAATTTACATTGTGTGTTATGCAAATATAGGGTAAGGCTGTTAATTCACTGGGGGATTTACCTATGCTACACGTTTCTCATAAGATTCCCTTTACATTGAGTTTTGATTTTCATCAGAATTTGAAGTGTGTTCAAGGTACTCTTCTGGTGGAATATAGAAGGTAAAAATGAATCATTAATTGTGGGTTGTTGCTTTTCACCTCTGAACATCTGAGCACAGAGCAATACTGATGTCCGCTGCCATCTGCCCAGCAGCGAAATACAGTACAACCGTTTATCCGAAATCGGATTCTCCAAAATCCTAGTTTATCCAAAAAAAAATTTTTTTAATTTCAGATAAATAAGAATATCCAAAACAAATCAGAAATCCTCATTTATCCAAAATTTTTTCAGAGTTGAACTGACCTCACAGGTTGAGAAAAAAATTCACTCGACATGAAATTAGAACGATGATTGTCCTCGTTTCAGGTAACTCCCTCCCCTCTGACTTTCCATTTCTTCTTTACCTTTCCCTATTGACTTTTCTCTCCAACACTCCCTCTCAAACCACGTGCCACTGTCTCCCAGCCACAAGCAGTTTGAAGAATTCCTTGCCCCAACATTATCAAGAGTGGTAGCAGCAGGGAAATTGGGCTCCTGGGCAGGGATGGGGTCGTTGGGCTCCCGGGCAGGGGCGGGGACATAGGGCTCCCAGGCAGGGGCGGGGTCATAGGGCTCCCAGGCAGGGGCGGGGACATAGGGCTCCCAGGCAGGGGCGGGGACATAGGGCTCCCAGGCAGGGGCGGGGACATAGGGCTCCCCAGGCAGGGGCGGGGACATAGGGCTCCCAGGCAGGTGCAGGAACATAGGGCTTCCAGGCAGGGGCGGGGATGTCGGCTCCTGGGCAGGAGAGGGGCCTCAATGGGGAGGTGTCAGTGATTGGCGATGGCCAGCAATCTTTGGTGAGAATTAAACATTCCCTTGTTGTTTGTTGTTGTTTAAACACTGTTACAAGTGATTTGCTGTCGCTGTGGCTGCTGGGCAGTTTTCTGAAAAGACTGTTTATCCAACATAGGGCCCGGACCCGATCATTTGGATAATCAGAGTTGTAATGTATTAGAAAAGCCTAAATTTTTCATATGTATTTACCGTTTTTCTAAATTTTGGATTCCATCATTAAATTATTGAAGGTCAGGAATGCAAGATTAGCTCCTTAATGCCACCATGCTAAGACGTTGCACATCTCTACACTTCACAGCACTCCTCTGTAATTTCAAATATTCTAGGCATTTGCATCATGTGTAGATCATCATTTAGAAGCAGATCTCTAAGCATAATTTATAAATGAAAATAGCATGAAATGCTTTGATCATAGTAAAATTTAAAGGAAGTGAAAATAGAACACAATAGAATGATGGATGTGCACAATGTTGAGATCAGGCTCTGACTTGGAAGTGTTTGGTCATAATCTCATGGATGTTAGTTTTGAACCATTTTTTAAACTTTTATGTATGTATTATATTTTGTTGTATGAGTTTGGTTTCAACATGCAAGTGAAGCCAATTTTGACATTTGAGTAAATATGTTTCATAAATTATTGACATGATCTGTGTTTGATCAGGTGGACAGGATTTTTCTTCGGCCTTGAAAAGGTTAAAATGTGGGAATTTCACAATTTTGAGTTTTTAATCTGCATCTTCTATGTGCAAATAGGGTCATGATATTCTGAAACTCATTTGAGACAATGGATGAAATTTTCTAATGGGCTGAGAATAGATGGCAGTGGGGGGTTGTGTCTTTTTTTTTAACTTTTCAGGTAGTACCTCACCTAAGATGAATTAGCAGGCACATCTTGGTCCACGGGAAACCCTTCAAAGTTGTCCATTTAGTTTAACGAGGATGAGCTAATATTGCCACGAGACTGTGCCACCCATCTAAACCATGAGACCAATTAACCTACTAACTGAACATCTTTGGAATGTGGGAGGAAACCAGAACACCAGGAGGAAGCCCACACAGGTCATGGGGAGAACATACAAGCTCATTACAAATTGGGTCGCTGGTGTTGTAATAGCCTAGTGCTAACTGCTACACTAACTGTGCTGCCCCATTCTGAACATCTGACTTCCCAATTCTCCAGGGAATTCTGCATCCCATGGCTGTTCAGAGGTTCCTTTTAATGATAATACCAAAACTAACACTGTTGGATTGAATATATTCAATCAGAAATAGGATATAATTTTGTCTAATATGTATTAGTTCGCTCTTAGTAGCATTAAAAAGTAATAAATAGTCAATAGGTGCGTAGGGTTTCTGAAATCAACTAATACAAGGAATCTACAACTGACTGTAATTGAAACAAATGATGAGAGAAATTTAAAATACATTTGGCTCAAAATGATTTTAAAAAGTTGAATTCTGAATTGTGGTAATATTACCACAGTATTGAGAGGGAATTTCAAATTATCTTATTAATAAAATCTGAAAGATAAAATGGAAAGCTTTAGAAAGGTTTAACAATTGAAATGAAATTCATTTGCTAAAAGAGTTGATTTATAACCAGCAAAGGATGAGATTTCTATCTAGATACAGATCCTTAGAATGAATGTCCTCCTAGGTTTGATATTTTGACGCTCAGTATTTTTTTTAGATAATTAATGCATCATAAAATGCATTCACTTTGATGGTTAGTCCAGTGCTAAAACAGTTACATTGGAGGGATGAGAATGTGCACGTGGTGATAATGCAAATAAATGTATGGCAATACAAAAAGGAAAAGATAAAAGCAAAAATGTTTTTGACTTGAGCATAATTTTCTGACAAGCCAATGAAATTGCTAGATTAGTCGAAGTGGCCTCCTTGATATGGAGGACATTCTAAAATTCAGGTAACAGGTAACTTATAACTCGTTAAAGGGAATCTTTTTCTAGGAGCTAATTGGAACTTGAACAGTAATAATATAAAGCAGAATCATAGTGTTCTTATGTACAAAGTGAATATGTCTTTTAATTTGTGAGCAGTATTTTTAAAGTTATTGGCTTTCATCACAATCCCACATAAACGTATGTTAGATTTTTTTTACAGGCCTGCCTTATTCACTGCGTTGGCTGTTTACTTGAGCTTGATTCCCATTTCCCCATCTTGTTTAGGCCATGCAAGTTCTTGGAGGTATGGGCTATGTCACGGACATGGCAGCAGAGAGGCACTATCGTGATGCCCGCATTACCGAGATCTACGAAGGAACCAGCGAAATCCAGCGCCTGGTCATAGCCAACCAGTTATTGAAAGCATACAAGGGTTAAGGATGTCAGTGCGAGGGATTTGCTGGCAGAAATTAAACTAATTAATTTTCCAGTTCTGATAAACAGAAACTGATTTTTAATTCAATGCTGTTGCTCTGTGATATCATTCTGACCCCTAAGAATGGAGATTTTATTTTTGAAAATCGGAAATAAATGTTAGGATATAAAGTAGGCTGAATAAGATGTCAGGGCATTGCAAGAGGAATCAAAATCAAAAGGAAATTGAATATTTTCTCTAAAGTAAAACACAAAAGTTTGCAGTCACTGTGGTTGAAATAAAAACACAACGCTGGAGAAACTCAGCAGGTTAAACAGTGTATTTTATATAGCAAAGATAAAGATACATAACTAATGTTTCAGGCTTGAGCCCTTCATCAATCTCTGTAGAAATTTGCTGCGGGTTTAAACCCAATTTAAGTTACCCTGGTTGCTTTTCTTCCCTGCCAAGTAAATTGAATTTTAAATGAGACATAACATGCCCTTCTGGCCTATGAACCTGCGCTGCTCAAATACATCAATCAACCTACAAACCCCGTCCTTTTTGAAGGGTGGGAGGAAACTGGAGCACTCTGAGGAAATCCATGCAGGCACAGAGAAAATGTACAAACTCCTTACAGGCAATGCCGGATTCGAACCTGGGTCAGTGGTGCTGTAATAGCGCTGTGTCATAATAGCATTGCGTCATTTTAGCAGCTGGGATGTTTGCATTATTTGCTGTCTTCCTTCTCCTTTGAAATATTACATGGACTCCATAGCCCTGAGGAGACACACCACGACTATGTAAAATTACATTAAAGCTGAAGGAATTAGCAAGGGACATGATTTCTAATGAAACCCAAAGTTATATACAAGAGTTTAAAAATAAGCAAACAGAAGTTCACTGAATCTAATGAAGCAGGTATTTGCTATGATGTTATAACGATATTCGATGTGATTTTTGCTGACTGCATTGCAAGTACAAGTTAATTTATATTTCCCGAAATTTCATTGTGCTCTCATTCAGTCAAGTCGAAAGGAGCTGGCAAATATAATTTATCCTTGACATCTTTTAATTTTCACTAAAATATCATTGAATTCACAAGTGGTATTAAGACATTTTCATAATTTCTAGACAGAATCTGCTCTTGGATCAGTAATTGAATATAGTTCACTGTTGTAGAATGAATTAATAAAATGTATATATTTAACAGATATGCAGACCATTTATATACTTTTAAGGATAAACAACAATCATTAGTACAAATACAGTAAAGCCCCTGGTATCCGGCACCCATTGGGGTTAGTAGATGGTGGATAAGTGAATTTTCCAGTTGCTTGAGGTTGCATGATTGGCGAACTAATTTTAAACTTTCGTACTTTTTATTTTTTGCAATTTTTCTCTGTTGGTTGCATGAAGTTGCTTGAATTCTGAATAACAGGGGTTTTATTGTACTTTGATTAGTTAAAAGTGATCTCTAAAGTAACTCTGCCTATGGGACTGGTTCAAAGTTAGTACATGGTAATGAATAATAATATGATACTAATAATGATCAACTAAACCGAGACCTTTTGCACCTGTGCCAGAACCAAGATATAATCTAATGTAGGTCTGATGCAATTATTTAACTTTATTCAAGATTCTTTTATTGCCATGCAACAGTACAGAACATGTAATATTACACAAAGTCTTCTGCCTGCCATAAGGCAGAAAAAGAGCCACCATTAGTGTTGCCTGGGGCCCCTTACAGTAAGAGAGAAAGAGGAGCAAAAGGCTGTTCCTTCAGAAGCCATGGATTCGCCTCCAATTCTCCCGCAGTCTCGCCAGCCACTGATTCCGTTTCGATCCATTGGCAACCTGAGTTCCAGATCCAAACCTCTCACACGATCAAGAGCCCTCAAGGCCCGAGGCCCTTCGGAGCCCTTCCTGTCCTCAGCACTCTCTTGAATTCTAGTTCCGATACCTGGTTCATAGCCTGTGTGGGTCCTTCTGCAAAGAGCCCCTCTGTTGCCACGGTCACCGTCCTGTTGGGTCGTTTCCTCTGCTTCTCCTCAACGGGCAACGGGTGGGGGGGGGGGGTGGAAGAAGAGAGTGCGGGGTGTTCTCCCATTTTCTGGAGCCCTGTGCCGGTCCACTGCTCCCTGGAGTCTGCAACCCCTCATGGCTGCTGCCATCTTGAGCACAAACCCCGTGGTTGTAGGATTTTACTTACAAACATCGTTGGATCCTTTAATAGGCCACTTAAAGCCTGTGCGGAGCTGCCAGCATTGGAACTGGGTGGTCTCTGCTCTCCTGGGTCTGCAACAGTGGCAGCACTGCCGTCACAGTAGTCTGGCAGCTCAGTCACTCACCCTAAACTGTCTAAATATGAAGCAATTGACAATTCCTGATGATGCATTCATCTGTAGGCACTTTTACACAGCCGCTGAGGAGCAGAAAATTTGTGTGGAGTCTAAATTGACTACAGCCACTCGGTAAGAAACTGGGCTAATCAAGACAATGTTCTTCCCTCCAACAAACTCCGCAACCAAATAAGGCAGTGTAAAAGTGCTTAGGAAAAATGCTATGTAAATAGCCACGCGGAGGTAAGTACGCACAATTTTAACTGAATTTTTCTTTATTTCTGTTTAAAAATCATAAATGACTGAGGTGCAAGAAAGCAGATTTTCCTTTTGGACAAAGGATAAATGCAATTGGAAATCTGACAGTCTGGAATATTGGATGGAGATTTTTATGTGCGAATGCAGGGGGAGTTGTAGAGGAATCAAGGTGCTTGAGAAATCTGGATGTAGATGTACAATGTAACACACAAACATGCTGGAGAAACTCAGCAGGTCACGCAGCCTTCAGAGGAAGTAAAAAGTGACCAACATTTCAGGCCTGGGCACTTAAATGGGCAAAAGCTAAAAATGCCAGGGCTAATTCCATACACCATTCCCATTCTGACATGTCTATGAAAAATGAGAAGATCTCCTGTACTTGAAGGAAAACTCCCAAGCATGCAAATTGGAAGGATTTGAAGTTGCCATTGGAAAGCAACGGATCTTTAACTGCAGAGATGAGAAGGGCAAATACAGCATCTCACAACGGCAATGTTTCTCTGGATGCACAGGCTGTGAGAGCTTAACAGGACAAATTGAGTGTGGTTGGTTATTGGCAAGGTCATCAGCACCAGAGAACGTAATGACTTGATGAGTTCAACAGGATAAGAAAGCAGTGGCACGTTGAACTTGTCATTGATGTAGATTTCTCCAAATCCACCTCACTCTCCACCAATGTATCATATAATACCTATGGTTCTTGTCTTGAACAGGATTACTACAACAATATTATCATCGATGGAGTAAAGCTAACTAGCTCACAGTGGTCAATCCAAGCCACATTTCTGAACACTGGGTGAGTAATGCAATGCTTGGTAAATCCAGCTTCATAGTGATATAAATATGGAAGTTAAAGGATTAAAAATTGTAAGGATATGATTTTTTTTCTTGCAATTTAACTTGTAGCTGGAACTAAGCCTCTTATTTTCTTAAATCCTTCGTCATGTTTTCCATCTATTTATCATTAACATACCATCTTTATACAATGCCTTGAAACGACATCTGCATGTTTTCTCTTCTTTCAACATATGTAATGTTAAACTTTTTCTTATTAAAATAAATGTTTAATAATAGTTTTGGTGAAACTCTTTCCAGAAGAAGTATTAACAAATGAGAAATAAAATATTCAATAAATAATATTTCTCTATAGCCTTTAAGCTCCTTTTAAATGTATTTTTTTCCGCAAGCCAACAAGTCAAAAAAATAACAACTTGCTTCAATGAAAATCCAATCTTTCAACTATGAACAGTCCAAAGTTAACCAAAGAAAATATGAATCCAAGCTTCGCTTGCTACACTGTGATTTACTCTGATGCACCTGGGTCTAAACCAGATACTTGGCATCTCTTCTTAGATGCAAGTTCATCAAACTCTGGGGTCAGAGTTTCCCTCCCACCTGTCTTGAAAGGTCCTGTTTTCTGTCTTTTGTTTGGCCATTTTTCGTAAGGGGTTTATTACATGTGAGTTGGGCGACAGGTCGCAGATGCTAATGAAAGTAAAGAGAGGAGGTGGGGACGATTAGCGGGCTGACAAGCTGGCGCCAACACATTTGCAAAGCATTCTGGGATTTGTAGTATTAGCTGTGCATGCGCTATACTGGCGCGGTGGCCAGCGGGCCAGCTCTAATACATATTTGATATGATCTTGTGGGCCAAATATAATTATATCACAGGCCAAATATGACATGTGTGCTCTACACAGCCCAGGATCAAACCTGGGTCACTGGCACTGTACCACTATGGAAAGGCCAGCAAAATATTGAATTATAGTTTGAACCTTTGCCGACAGTAGCACATCCATATGTGAACTGATATTTATTAGCTATTTTCCATTAACATTATCGCTCACTCCTTGAAAAATGAGAATGAAAAGCAAACATTCTGAGACTTCATGACTGAGAAGGCAGACCTCTGGTTAACATATGGCTGTGAACTTTATTCCTCATTTCACCCATGGTTACATCTGGGTTGTTTACACAAGAGAAGTGTTCCATTACCCAGAAGATGTTGTGAATGTAGTAAGATCACAGAGTTGCTGGAGCAACTCAGACGGTCTTGCAGCATCCATAGGAGGTAAAGATATATTACTGACATTTTGAGACCGAGCCATCTTCAAGGGAAAAGCAAAGCACAGGAAGGCATCTGAAGAATGGTGGGGGAGGAGTCCAAACCAACAGTCAAAAGGTGTTAATTGGATATGATAAGAGGAGAGGAGAGAATTGATTTTGGCTCTGTGAAAGGAGACAGAGGGAAGAGAGATAGAGCTGAAGGAAAGATGTCGGGGGGGGGGGGAGGAAAAAGTGGGAGGAGGAGGGGTTTGAAATGAAACTGGAGAAGTCTATTTTAAAGGCTCCAGCATTTCTGTGTGTTTTTCCATTACCCAGACTTTTGATAACAAAAGGCTTAATTTCTTTTGTTTACTCATGTTAGTCAAATGTCTTTGTGAGTATAACATGAACAAAGTAAGATGTGTTACAGAACACTATTTCCAAAAAGCTCGCCAGAGAAGCGTAAGATAGGATTGATAGAGCAGTTCTCCTTTACTGCATGGAACATCATGACATTTGTGCTCCAGTTCTCTGATAATGTAAAACCAGAAGAGAAATTTATTTTAAGACCTTCCTGAGACCTTTTGTTGGAATTTCTTACAGGCACATAGTTTTATTGAGTCATAGCTATTCTCCAAAGATAAACAAGAAAATCTACAGACACTGATTGTAGAAAACACAAAGATGCTGGAGAAACTCAACAAGCCGTGCAGCGTT
The DNA here is from genome assembly GCF_036971445.1 of Narcine bancroftii. Taxonomy (NCBI): domain Eukaryota; kingdom Metazoa; phylum Chordata; class Chondrichthyes; order Torpediniformes; family Narcinidae; genus Narcine; species Narcine bancroftii. The sequence continues at coordinate 170,484,263 of NC_091472.1, read as the reverse complement.
CTTTGTGGCAAAGCTATATGACCAATGTTTTGGGCTTGAGCCCCGTCATCAAGGTGTGAGCAAAATCCAGACAGGCGTTGGAATAAAATGGTGAGGAAGGGGCACAGGCTAGAGGTCATAGGTGGGTGAGGGGGCAGAAGTGGTGCTCGGTGGTGAGGATAGCTTTCTGAATGGAGAGGGAAAGGGTGGAGGAAGGGGGGCAAAGGGATGGGAAGAGGAGGAGAATGAGGAGTGGTCTAACAGACATTGGAGAAGTTGATGTTAATGCCATCTGGTTGGAGAGTGCTCAGATAGAATATTAGATATTGGTCCTCCAATTTATGGGTGGCCTTGGTTTGGCAGTGCTTGAGGCCATGGGCAGACACGTCAGCACAGGAGTGGGGCAGGGAATTGAAATGGTTGGCCACTGAGAGAACCCTACCATTGCTGCAGACAGTGTGAAGGTGCTTGACAAAACCTTCTCCCAGTCTGTGTCTAGCTGTGGAAAGAGCGAAGGTGCTCAATGCTGGTACTCCCCTTGTGGTCTTGTCTACATTGGAGAGGCTGGGCACAGACTGGGAGATCATTACATTGAAGCACCTTTGCTCTGTCCATTACAATGGCAGTGATCTCTCAGGGGACATCCATCTCAATTCTGTGCTTACTGTACTTATGTTTGGAAAACTGCTCTATCAGACACCCCAATGGGCACCCTACACAACTCCCCATTCCATTCCCTTGCTGACATGTGCGTCCACAGTCTCATGCATTGCCAGACTTGAGACCATCAGGTGCAGGAGGAAGGAAGAGCCACTGTTATTTTTTACAGCCACTAAATAACTTCATAATCTTGCAGGATTCATCAAAATAATTCCAGTCTCAAAGATGCACCTGATTGGGTACATTGTTTCAAAAAGACGTCTGCTATCACCAACATTAGTATTCAGCAGGGAAGCACGAAAATCTGCAGATTGTAGTAAAAACACACAAAGATGCTGGAGGAACTCAGTTGGTCTTGCAGCATCCATGGTCTTGCAGTTTCAGGCCTGAGCCCTTCTTCAAGGAATAAGCAAGGAACAGGAAGATGTCAAAATAAAGAAGAGTGGCAGAGGGTGGTGACCAAACCAACAAAAGGTGTTAATTGGATAGGAGGAGAGATAGGACTTGATTTTGGCTCTGTGAAAAGAGACATAGGAAAAAGGAGAAAGAGAGAGAGAGGGAGAAAGCTGGGGAAAGAAGATTGTCAGGGGTTAGGGGGGGTGCTTTCAATGGAAACCGGAGAAGTCTATGTTAATGCCATGTGGTTGGAGGGTGCCCATACACCCCAGTGGGCACCCTACACAACTCCCCGTTCCATTCCCTTGCGTCGACGGTCTCATGCATTGCCAGACTTGAGACCACCGCAAATTGAAGGAACAACATCCATCCTCCATCCGGATGGCATTAACATCGACTTCTCTTGTTTCTGTTAAATCCAGCCCTTTCTTCTCCCCCCCACCCCTGTTGCTTTTCCCTCAGCTCTGCCTCTCTGCCCCCCTTTTCCCTGTGTCTCCTTTCAGAGCCAAAATCAGTTCTTACTTCAGCTCTTATCATATTCAATTAACACCTTTTGTTGGTCTGTCAGTCTTCTTTACGCTGATGCCTTCCTGTTCTTTGCTTCTACCTTGTGGAAGGGCTCAGGATCAAAACGTCGGTAATATATCTTTTCCTCCTAAGGAGACTGCAAGACCAGTTGAGTTCCTCCAGTATTTCTGTGTGTTATTAGTGTGCAACAGCCATTACCTTCTTTTGTCTGTGGACCCCCTTAGGGCTCTGCTGAAAGTTTATGGACCCCCTTCCATGAAGCTGTCAAGTTTGGTTGTTTTCTTCGATACTTCTTTCCTACCGACTACATAAAAAACATAATATTTTAGGATTTCAGTCCCCCTTAAATGTCCTGTGGCCTCAGTTGAGAATGGCTGGTATGTGGAATGTAGGCCAATCTTCCAGCTTAATACCACGGAATGGGCCACCAAACGTAATGGTAGGTTGGTGGGCTTCAGGTTTTGGTCGTTCACTCAAACACGTATGTATCCAAGTCCCAAACTTCCTGGCAAGTAATTGCTAGCAGTTGGCTGGGGTGCCAGGAAGGCTGACCTGAGAATTAAACTAATCTGTGTGTTTTATTGCTGCCATTTGATGCAAGAATGTTGACTTGGAGTCAAATGTAAGTCCAGTTTTTCCCCCCCTGAATAGATCTTTATTAGATCTGGAAGAGACAAAGGAGGTGTCTTTATTTCCATCAGAGCATTAATCCATCTGTATAGGAGCATAAATTACCTGTCCATCCTGTAGCGATGCTGAATTGGAAAATGAACTGACTTTAATATAAATCTTGCTTAATATTAAATGGTAATGGATGATTTCTTTCACTTTAAATCCCTTGACTTAATGTTGGAGTGTATGTATGCTTGGTTAACCGAAAATATAATTATTAGGCTGCGAATCAGAGATTACCGGAAATAACAGGATTCTGGTCTCACGTGAATGAGTTGTAATAATGCTTCATGCAGTTTGTCAATTTGATATCAATTTGTAATTTTGATCCTATATTATACTTTAATAGATTTTAAGAACCTAGCTTTTAAAATACAAATGCTCACTGCTAACCACAAGTGAAGGTCATTCCTCTACTTTCAGGAAATTAGACACACTCACTTTCTTTCCAGAAATATTCATATTTCCCCTTTTTGTTTGGTTATAAATGAATACATTCTTAAGCAAATTCTTCCAGCAAACTCTTTAGAGACATGCTGTTAAAACCACTTATGTGGGAACGTATCCTGCCTTCAGGTTTAATCTCCCTGCCAAAAGGTACAAAAAAGTCAGACAAAGTAGTACAAGCACTGGAATAATCTGAACCCTTGATTTTCTCCACTGCACAGCATTTAAAACAACAGGCACCTTAGAGCAGCATCAATGAAATTTCTAAATGAAAATGACTTATTGGTTTAAATGTTTTATTATGGCCCTTCTATGGTATCCTGGACATTCAAACTTTACACATGTTCAGTGGGCATCCTGCTGAGGGAAGACATTCCCCGTTCCTTAACATCACATATCCAGGACTTTTTCAGTGTATTAGCTTCTAAGTGACTTTTGGATATAAAGCCTGTTTTATTTTAAGCAGACCAAGTAAATATCAATTTCCCATTGCATGCCTGAAGCAGTGACAAGTTAATCTGTGAAAAAAGGAAGAGAATTAACACTTCACTCACCCAGGATCACAGGTACGTTCAAAGTATTCACTGATTCTTCTGACAGGCCAAGACCCATCGTATTGCCATGACCGCTCTCAAAAACAACACTGACTCATTGTAACCACAGTTCTACCCTATCCATTGAATTGTTCAATGCTGCAACATTTTACTTCTTTCCTTCCTTTCAAACAAAGTTTCAGCAGGTTGATATATTTCACTTTCCTCTGAACCCACTGCGCACCAACCCCATTGTCAACAATGTTTTTATTTTCATTTGCCCATCTCAAAATCCTCAACAAAAATAGGATGAAGAATCTCCAGCCTGTTTCTCTTTCCATAGATGATGCCTCACCTGTTGAGTGTTTGTCATATTTTGTTTTACTTCCAGCCTGTGCAGGTTTTTTTTCTCAACAAGTTAACCTGCTTTCATTGTGGCATGTATATGTATCCATGTTGGTGCTTTCTTTAAAAATAAATGTCAAGGACTTATTGCATTCCACTGAGGGAGAAGCATGGGTCTTAGTTTAATGCCTCACTGACAATGTACAGCATCTTCCCTCAGTACTTACAGAAATCTCAACCTTGACTGTGCAAAGGTTCCAGCCTCAGCTCTCACCCTGAGAGTAATTGAATCTAATTTAGATTCTCTCCTAAACCACACTGAATTGTGATAGTTTCACTTTAATAAATATCAGTGTGGAATTATTGTAACATGGCATTGTTGAGTGATTTGAGGCAGGTATGTGGCTGAGTGCTTGATGGCTCACTGAGATGCCTAGTGTTTTTACTGACAAGAAGAACCAGCCATAATGGGTGTTCTGCCCATTGAAACCTTTTAAATTGGCTTTTCCCATTTAAGCTCTTCACTTTGGTGCACTCACATTCTCACTTATTCCCCCCATTATGTTTTTTTTTCCACCCAAACTCATTCTAGACCTTTACCTGATAAAGTATATTTTAGAATATAATAAAAGTGCAACTTTTAAAATGCTGACTGGAAGGGAAAAAGAGGGGCTGCATTCCTTTCTTGTTATCATTTGGTAGAATGTTGTGAAACTAACAGATGAATTCCAAGAGAATTTTAAGATATATGGAGCAGTGTATTCAAATGTTCCAGAAACTAGAGATTAGAAACTATACATTAAATGATTTTGTAAGCCACGAGTTAGTCTCCATTGTAGTAAGTTAGCAGCTCATGATAGTGCTTCTTGCTGTAACAGAGTTCTCAAGCTTTGCAAAGTGACTAAAAGTTTGTTTTTGCAGCTGTGCTCGTGTTTGCTTTGGAGCTATCTCAGGTTCTCTTCAACATTTGGTGTCTGTGTGATCCCAAGACAGGAATCACAGATCAAGTTTGGGCTGACTAAGTGGCCGGGCTGGTGTCAGAGAAGCAGAGGAAGATGGGGCCCCCAAGGTAAATTGAACTCGATCTTTCTTCGTCAATCCCCTGGTGACATGGTCCCTCACCCAAGGTTTACTGAATTGTCTTGACAGTATCCAGAAAAGGACCTGCAGGAAGGAACACAGATTACACAAGGTTAGTGTATTTTAATTGGCAGCAAATTTGGGATACTTAGTCAATTGAAAGGAACTCAGTCTACCTGTAAATTGGGCAGCGACATCAGGTGCCTGTGGGTAGCATCGTGACTTCTTGCAACATGTCAGGTTTACCGAAGCTGGACAATGTGCTCAGGACCAAGGTTGATGCTTTCAGGGAGCGAATCACTGCTGAGAAGCAGAAGACTTAGTTGCAAGTTTCTTTCCAAAAAAGCTGCTGGAGTTGGATTCTTTTCTTAAGGAACCCCTCTTGAATGTTTCAGATTTGGCAACCGTTCTCTCATCTCAATTTTCTTATAGTTTTATTCTAAAATCTACTTTCTCTTACCTCACCCATTATATGCTTTGCTTTAGTAACCCAAATTTCTTATTGAAGATCTTTCCTCAAAAATTATTATTTTTTATCTCTCAAATTATATGTAATCTTTTCATCCCTAAAATCGAGTGCGATTTCCACGTAATAGCTAAACACTTTTTTGGAAACCGCCAACAACAAGCACAAAAATTCAATTTGATACATATTCAATTTCAATCTTAAAGCTATCAACTTAATATCTCCTAGTAAAAACAACATTGGGCCAAAAGGTAAACTTACTTTTAATATCTGCTCTAAAAACAATTTAATTTGCAACCAAAAACTTTTAACCACGTCAAATGAAAAAGTACCTACTTCTTGGCCGCATCTAAATGTTATGTTTTGTGATTTTAAACTTTAAGTGAAATATTTTAAAAAAATTTTTTTTTCTCTTCTATTTTAAAGCTCTCTTAACCATTCTCCGAACTTGCTCTGCTTTGGAAACAGAAGTGCTTTTCTCTATTGTCCTCAGGAGATTACTTGCAAAGAAACATTGCTGTTTATTAAAAATCCTTCCTGTTGTCTGATAAGGAGAGGACATTGAGAGTGTTAACATTTATTGATTAATCGTGACATTTAAAAATTAAGGTCTTTCCCTTTGTGTCCATCTTAATGATAAAATAACTTGGCATTGCCATTCTGGTGAAATTAGAACAATTTTTCACAAATAAATGAAAATACAAAACCCTCAGATGCTGGACATCTGAAATAAAAACAACACTGGAAGAAACTCTCAGCAGAGCAGAGAGCATCTGTGAAAAGAGTAAACTGGGAAAGGGAGAACACAAGTTCATTTTTAAGTCTCAGAGAAGACTTTCCTATGTATGCATAAATTTTTGAATTCAGTCTAACCCCTGGTATCTGACACCTATGGGGATTGGTAGAAGCCAGATAAGTTATATTTTCCAGTTGCTTGAGACTTGTTCTTGCAATGTCTGACTAAATCTTGCTCACCAGACAAGTTTTTTGTCAGTTGCTTGAGGTTGCTTGAATTCTGGATACCAGGGGGTTTTACTTTATTTATTATCTACCTTGTGCATTCATTATCTCTTTTAATTCAATTAGCGGTAGTTTACTATTATAATTTTTCATTACAAGTACATGTTTGGCTGCAGCAGGTAAGAATTTCAGTGCATATGTACATTGCACAGTGTGTATGATAGACACACATTATTCCCCTTTAAATTCAATCAAGGAGCCCACTATCTAACACATCCACAAACCGTTTAAGTTCAGAATCTCTAAAGTAGCAGCTCATGCTGATAACAGCTGACCCGCATCAGGACTTCAACCTGGGGAGTTAAATTTTTACACTGAATTTTTAAAAGTATTTAGACATACAGCATGGTAACAGGCCCTTCTGGCCCATGAGTCATGCCATCCAAATGTCCCAATTAACCTACAACCACTGTATATTTAAGGGTGGGAGGAAACCCATGAAGACATGGGGAGAATTGTGCCAACTTCTTACAGACAGTGGCAGATTGGAACCCAGATCGTTGGCGCTGTGATCATGTCGCGCTAACTGTGCTGCCCCGTTAGTCCAGGGTGTTGACTACAACCCAAAGTAATTATGCATGAATTGCAGAAATCCAAGGATCTAATGACCTGCTTGAACCGCATTTGAGTTTTGAGCCGAGTATCGACTTACTGAAGGGAAGGATGAGACACACTACATGTCCCAACACTCAGCTCAAATGCCAGGGAGGACATAGAGGATAAAGAGAGATGGAGGTTAGAGCTTAAGTTATTTTACAAAAATACTACCATCAATTATTTGCCAATTTATTTAATTATCATTTTATTATTTAAATATTTCTGCCCGAGACACTTAAAAGCTTTTGTTTGGCTGGGCAAGGTCCAGCATAACACCATCCCTGGCAGCTGGAGAAATCCACATCACTGGCTCATGTGCATATGCTGTTAAACCAGGCATTAATCACCTCTCCGAGCAGAAACAGACATGGGGCACTCGAGGTGACAGGAACACTAACTGTTCATTTCTGGTCAGCTGCACACTGGACCCTTCCACCTTTGTGTTAATCATCCAGGGTGACCCGCAAAGACAAAAGCTTTGGGATGCTCCTGGACTGAAAGATCTTCTGGGTGTCGAGCATTTGACAGTGGACGTTTCACTTCTGAAGGTCTGTTACGAGGAGATGTTGGAGGGAGGGCTGTTTGCAATAGATGACACCGCAGAATAAAATAATGTTAATGAGAAGCTGAGTGCATCTGCAGTTATACACAGGCTCTACATTTTAAAATGGAGAGATAAAAGCAATACTGAATATATTTATTGCCTGCAAATACTGTGCTGAGAATAAGTGGCTCAGTGGGACAATGCCAGCCCCACTTCCCAAATGTCATAGTTATGCAGTATAGAAACAAGGCCTTCAACACTTTGCACCACAATGGCGGCACAGTTAGTGCAATGCTGTTTCAGTGCCAGCCACCCAGGCTCGTATCCAGCGCTGCTGTAAGGACTTTGTATTTTCTCCCCATGTCTGCATGGGTTTACTTTCACTGTTCAAAATGTATGGGAGTTGAAGGTTCATTGGTGTATTTGGACAGCATGGGCTCATGAGCTGGGAGGGCTTGTTATCGTGCTGCATGTCTAAAATTTTTTTAAAAATCAATTCAAAAAATTTAACTCCAGGCTGAAGTCCTGGAGGGGATCAGTTGTTATCAATGCGAGTTGCTACTTTAGTGAATCTGACTACAAAATTTTGATATTGTGGTCACATTAGTGGGCCTTGGCTGGCCCCTTGATTGAATTTAAATTCAAATTTAGGTATACAGCATGGCAACAGGCCCTTCCGACTCACGAGCCTGTGTTGCCCAAATATCCCAATTAATCTACAACCCCTGTATGTATTGAACAGTGGGAGAAACTGGAGTGCCTAGAGAAAACCCACACAGATACAGGGAAAACGAACTCCTTACTAGTTGGATTCAAACCCAAGTTATTGACGCTGTAATAGTGTGGTACTAACCAACGTGCTGAAGGAACTCAGCAGGTCGAGCACAGTCTGTGGAGAGGCAAAGGAATAGCTGATGCTGTGGGTTGTGACCCTGTATTGGCTTTAAGAGTTTCAGATCGAAGACCTGCCTCTCTCAGTCATAATGCAGGGTCTCAACAGTACACTGAATTCCTCCAGGAGTTTTCAGTCTCTCATGACTGCTTGGTTGAATGATTTATTCATTAGTACATCACGGCAGAAGATGAGGAATTAATTGTCAAGGTTTTGAGAGAGAGTACCAGGAAGGCTGTGGAACAGTTTGAAAAGAAACAGCAAACATCTGACTTTCTCTCCTTTTCAAAAGACACACAAATATTTAATGCAGACTAAATCCCTAGATAAGATTCCAAATTCAATGCCTTTAACCCAGCCATTCAATTCCAAAAATGTTTTTAAAAGGTAGCGTTCTTGCTTTTTGGCAATGGATCCTTTTTATTTAATTTATCTGCTGGTGAATCATTAGTTGTGCCTCTTGTACCATAATAGGATGTCGGAAATTCAGATTGCAAAAGATTACTGCTTTTGTAATTATCGGGAGCATGACATATAACCTAGCTTAGAGCTGCAAGGTGTGATCTGCTGGAGGTATTTAAAAAGTTAATATATTTGATGCAGATGCAGTAAACTAAATCTTGACTCCCGAAGATTTTAAGTTCTAACAACATGCCACACATCATTTTGTGAGTTAAGATTCAGACTTCAAATTTTGGAAGAGCAGGTTGGGGGCAATAATGGGAATGTCTGTGATAGGCTATAGAGTTGTTTAGGTAAACAATTACTTTCAAACCCAGGAGTTAGACCAGTGGTTCGTTTTCTTCCCACCCACAATCCCTTACTAATCACAGAGCATCTATGGCATAGAGAATACTTAAAGTGTTATGTAAGTGGAAAGAAAAAGGTTGAAAACCACTGTTCGACACAGAAGAGAGAAAAAATAAGCAATTAAAACTAAAAGGTACAACCGCATTTATCGTTAGTGAGAGAGAAAATAGTGTTCACCTGATATTGTTAAATTCATTGTTAAGTCGCAAGGCTACAAAGAACTCCGATGTAAAATGGGGAAACTTCTCTCGAGCCTACCACATTGGGCATCTTTGGAACAAGAGACTGAAAGCCGAGATCAGAGTGGGAGTGAAATGAATAACTGTCAGACAATTAGATACAGGATTGTATTTAACATTGACGTTAAGTCTCAGGTAACCACCCTTCTTCATCGAGATAAAGCTGCCCCGTTCCATTTCAGTAGATTCCTCCCCCCTTTTTTCTGTATCCAACTGCTATTTCTCATAAAGGTGCGACCAAGACCACTTTGATTTCCAGCTATTCCTTCCATCACTCCCCTACACTGTAACTTAAAACATGCTTGTATTTCTTACTCCTGCAGTCATGATGAGTGGGTATAGATTGGAATCGTTAACTCGGTTGCTCTCTCCACAGATGTTGCATGACCTTCTGAGCACTTCCATCAAAATGTTTAGCTAATTGTGAATGTTAACAAAACTGAGAGATGTTACAACTGATTTTTCAGAATTGAATATGGTTAGCCAATTGTCCCTAGTGTCAGAAAACCAAGCAGTTGAAGGGAAACAAGAAGAGCTATAGAAAGGAAGTATTTCCTTTTTACCTGTATTCCATCCCCTTCCCTCTCCCCATCACATTAATCCTCCAATGCTCTCACACTCAGGAGTCTGGAGACTCTGCCCTCCCTATGTTCAAGAATCCGAGCCCCATGCTCCCACCTCAGCATTGGACAATTTACCTGTAACAAGAGCCGATTTCCCCAAACGATTGAAGATTCAGCTGCCTTCCGCATGTGGAACCCGTCACACCAAATTTACGTGCATTATGAGATCAACAGCACCCAGAGGCAGGTTTTCTCACTTAAAAATCCTCAGGTGCAACACCTCCTTGCCATGATCCTGCTTGAATATTTACTTAAGAGGCTGACTGAAGGCATGTGCCCTAAATACTCAGCATTTCAAAACACGTAGGACACTAAAGGTGGTGGAACTTTTGAATTTTCACCTGAATACAGTATGTATGAGAAGTCAGTAGAATTCAGAACACTAAAATAGGTTGCTTTGTTGGGTAAAGTCATTGGAGTGCATGGATACAGAGAGATAAGTAAGGAACAGTCACAATCCAACTGATGGCAGAACCAGCTTGAATGTTATACACCCACTTCATCTAAGTTCTCATTCTTCCCTTAATTGAAAACCACAGATAGATTTTGTGTATCTTTGCAGCTGCTACCATCTGATCCCCCCACATTTAAACATTTCATCTTCATGTAAATGAAATCCCCATTCTATGTTCATGTTGTATGTGGCTTACTTTTAAGTCTTGATAATCAATAACATTTTTATTCTCTCCCAGGATGTACACTCTGCTGAGATTGGATTGTTTGCAACAGTGAATGCTTCGATAAGTTTGAACAACACCTTTCAGTGGCAAGAATCACTTCTTGACAAGGCTATTCCAAGCTGTGGATTGAGGTAAAGCAGCTAGGAAGTGCTAAACAATTCTTTTCTTCCACTTTGTAAACAAAACTACTGGAAACAATGAAAAGATTCAGATGAGGAGGAAGGATGAAAAGCTAGGGCTTGCAGGACAAACACAAATTGTCGCCTAGTTTTAACAGAATCACTAAATAGCTTTCTGTTTCTTGTAATCTTTGTTTCTGCATGAGGATCTGGTTAGAATGATCTTTAGGGGAGGAAATTGTTACCACATATTTGCCCAAGGTAAATAAGTTGAAGTTCAAGGGGGATTATGGTGTCTTACGCATATATTAGGGATTTCCTATTTACATATGGGAACATCTTTCTCTGGTTTTGCTGGTACACGAGCCCCTACGGATACTGAACAACCTTCTGAATGTGTCCAGCACTTTTGTGATCTGTATTAGACCCCAGCATCTGCAGATTTTCTTGTTCACCTCCATTTAATGCCATAGCCTCAGACAGCTAAGCTGGAATGTTACCACTGAAGCATAGCTGTCACAGTGTGATTGTGGGTGGAAGCATTTATAGTAAAATCCCTGGTATCCAGCATCTACGGGGATTGGTAGATGCCAGATAAGTGAGTTTTCTGGTTGCTTGAGACTCACTCTTAACTATACACATTTATTAAGAAGAAACAGTTTAAAAGACAAAAAAGACTGTACTGAATTTAGACTGAACAACTTCACGTGCATGAGAATATAAGCCTTAAAGCATTCTACTTTATTTTCAGTCATTCTTTGAAAATATTTAACTAATGCTCTATTTGTAGGTTCCTCCCCCTTCGTGGAGCCGCCCGAAAGATAAACAATAACATTTCAGTATAGACATATAACCCCCCCCCCCCCCCCAAGTTTACAGATAAAGCCTTATTAATATACTAATAAAAATAAAGACAGGGATCAGGAGACACTTTGAGAGTCATCCCAATAGCATCAACCACCTCTTCATCCTGGGCAATGGCGTTTCTGCAATCAGCTATTACAACCAAAGCATGAGCAAGGCTCTCCACTGGCTGGATATTTGCTCCTCCATCTTCACCAAAGGTTTGTGTTATTTTAGAGAACATTTACTTTTACAATTTTAAACTCTTATTTATTTTAATTTCTGTTTCTTTATTTTCCTTGATATTTTTTGCTGGTTACTTGAATTCCGGATAACAGGGCTTTTGTTTTACTGTATATTGTGCATGTTCTATCAATTCCCAGAACATTGCAGAGTGTCTGTAGCAGGAGCTACAAGTTAATCCGTGCATTGAAACACCTGCTGGTGTCACTGTGCAGACACTTGTGTCAATTTCCTTTCGCATTGATGGAACGTTGAAAGGATGTTACAGGTACACCTTGTCTATGAATTTTGATATTGGTGTTTCAAGTCATTACTGCAGTTTCAAGACTAAATGTGAAAATTATTTCTAAACTCACTTGTCAACGAATCAAAAGGCATCACGATGCAAACACGTTCGTAATCCATTTAACAAAACTGTCTCACCAGAAAATAAAGTTGAAATTAAATGTCAGCACATTGGGCTTTCTTGTCTTGGTGGAAAAATTTGGACTATAAGGAGAATTTAAAATGTGCCATTTTCTTATATGATTTTTTCAAGTATAAGATTTAAAGGTGGCTGAAACGCTCTGTTTATTTGAGTGCTGACATTCGCATTTGAGAATCTGTGTTCCAATGCTGAACAAAGGTTCGATGATCTCTTCCAAATACTGAGGACTTTTGTTCAAGCCACATTGGTTTAACCAGAATGTAACCAGGTGTAGGACTCCTACTTTGTTTCAGTTGACCTCCTCCAGTAGTTTTTTTTTTGCTCCACATTCCAGCGTCTTCAGTCTCTTGTGTCTCCATTGAAAGTCTGGGGTCAGTCAGCAGGTGCCCATCTTGCCATTTGTCCTTGAACTTGTTTCTCTCCCAACATCTTCCCGTATCTATCCAAATTATATTAGGTACACTTTTGGTTAAAAATGGTGCTGTAACTTTTCAATCTCTTATCTCTTCTGTTCTCAGAACTGACCAATTTGTTGACTGTATTTCTAATCTTTCAATCTAATTTCCTTCTGCCATTCTTCTCTAAAAGGACAAATGATTCATTTGTTTAAAGGGCTAGAATTTTGAGAGAGTGAATGCCATGTGGCAGAAGTATCTGTGATAAGATTATCCTCAATTCTTGCTGTAATGTTATTTAGGCAATTCTTAAACTACTTCCAGACTCTCCTACAAAATAAGATGTTTATATTGACAATGAGATAGACAACAGACTCGCCAAGGCAAATAGCGCCTTTGGAAGACTACACAAAAGAGTCTGGAAAAACAACCAACTGAAAAACCTCACAAAGATAAGCGTATACAGAGCCGTTGTCATACCCACACTCCTGTTCGGCTCCGAATCATGGGTCCTCTACCGGCATCACCTACGGCTCCTAGAACGCTTCCACCAGCGTTGTCTCCGCTCCATCCTCAACATTCATTGGAGCGCTTTCATCCCTAATGTCGAAGTACTCGAGATGGCAGAGGTCGACAGCATCGAGTCCACGCTGCTGAAGATCCAGCTGCGCTGGGTGGGTCACGTCTCCAGAATGGAGGACCATCGCCTTCCCAAGATCGTGTTATATGGCGAGCCCTCCACTGGCCACCGTGACAGAGGTGCACCAAAGAAGAGGTACAAGGACTGCCTAAAGAAATCTCTTGGTGCCTGCCACATTGACAACCACCAGTGGGCTGATATCGCCTCAAACCGTGCATCTTGGCGCCTCAGTTTGGCGGGCAGCAACCTCCTTTGAAGAAGACCGCAGAGCCCACCTCACTGACAAAAGGCAAAGGAGGAAAAACCCAACACCTAACCCCAACCAACCAATTTTCCCCTGCAACCGCTGCAACCGTGTCTGCCTGTCCCGCATCGGACTTGTCAGCCACAAACGAGCCTGCAGCTGACGTGGACATTTACCCCCTCCATAAATCTTCGTCCGCGAAGCCAAGCCAAAGGAAAAAAAAGTACAACTTTTGTTGTTGATGACAAATCCTTGGGTTTATCATGGTCATCTGCCATTTCAAGCTGTTCTGTACATTCTTGAATTTTAAGTACTTACATGTTCCAATTTCTTGCCAGTTTTCAATTGTCTGTTCTTTTAGCTTTCTTAAACGTTAATACTACATTGATTTGATGTGTGAAAGTGTAGCAAAGGGGCTTGTTATCTGGTTGAAATTCTTCAATCTCATGTGTAAGCAGTGGTAGTGAGTCAGCTACAACCTTCCAGACTCTTAGAAGGTGGGTGTAGTTAAAATGGTGGCCTCCAGTGTGGGTTAGGGTTAAGGCGAGGAAGTAGATTTGGAGCTGTACATGTTGCAAGTATAGCAGTGAGCAGCTTAACCAATGCGTTGAGGAGGTGGAGCTGAATTTGATCGTTTTTTGGAGGCATATCAGACAATCAAGGTAGAGCAGGTTTTGCAGAGTGGTCATTTGGAAGTGGCAGGGATTGAGGGAGAGTGCTGTGCTGCAGAGGGTCTAGGAAGGATAGGGAGGGTCTTTCAGCACTCAGAGTTAGTCCAGGTAAGCTCAGCCAAGTGTGGACAGCAGTCAAGACACATGTTTGCTCTTCCTGCAGTATGTGGGATTGGGGAGACTTCTAGTTTCCCTGGGACTACATATGTGGGGCTTGTGCCCAGTTGTAACTCCTCAGTGAGAATGTGAAGGAAGTGTAGCTGGCGTTGGATGAACAGGATCATCTGAGAGACAGATGTGGTCAGAGGTTCCAGCTATAATGAATCATTGTCCAAGGTGCAGGCAATTAGGTGACCACTAGGTATAGCAAAGGCAGAGAGTGTAGAGTTCCCCTGTGGCCATTCCCCTCAGAAACAAATATATTAGGTAATCTCTCCCAGCAATATCCAGAGGGAGGTATCAGGAGCCAGATCATTGGCAATGTGACTGGTGCTGAGGCTCATTCGAGGTTGAAGGAAGGAAGAAGAATAGTGGTAGGACTCTCGCACAGATAAGCATTTCTGCAGGTTTAAGACCGATTCCAGGGTGCCAGGGTTCAGGATATTCTGGGAGGGGAGGGAGTACAGCCTGAAGTCATTGCTACCAATGACGTAGACATGAAGGGAAATGGGGTCCTGCAGAATGAGTTCAGAGAACCAGGTAGTACGTTAAAAAGCAGGACTTCAAGGATTGTTTTCTCAGGATTATTGCACGTGCTAGTGAGGCAGGAAACAAGAGGATAGTGCAGTTTAATGCATGGCTAAAGAGCTGATGGAGGATGGATTCAGATATTTGGATCATTTGCTCTCTTCCAGGGAGTTTAGGCCTTGTAGAAATGTACTAGATAGGGGATGATATGATCATGCAGGAGCCAGGAAGAGTTGATTGAAATCGGCTGTTATCGTGCAAGCCCACAAATGACAAGTGGCAGTTCTTATTATAACCAGCTTACAACATTATTATAGAAAAGTAAAAATAATAGTGCATGGAAATTAAGGCAGTGTCTTTGGTTCATTGATTATTCAGGAATCTGATGCAGCGGGAAGAAGCTGTCCTTGTGCTGTTAAGTGCTCGTCTTTAGGCTCCTGTACCTTTTCCCCGATGGTAGCAGAGTGAAGAGGGCATGGCCTGGGTGGTGGGGTCTTTGAGGACAGAGACTGCTTTTTTAAGACATTGCCTCATGTAGATATCCTCGATGGAGTGAGGTTTGATGCATGTGATGTCGTAGGCCAAGTTAACGACGCTCTGGAGCTTATTCTTGTCCTGAGAGTTGGCACCTCCATACCAGGCGGTGATGCAACCAGTCAGAATGCTGGTACACCTGGAGAAGTTTGAGTCTTTGGTGGCATACGAATCTCCTCAGATACCTCTCAAAGTATAGCCACTGGCGAGCCTTCTTTGTGATTGTATCAATGTGGAGGCTCCAGGATAGATCCTCGGAGATGTTGACACCCAGGAATTTGAAACTCTTGACCCGCTCCATTACTGAGCCCTCAATGAGGACTGGGTTGTGTTCCCCTGACTTCCTCCTGAAGTCCACAATCATCTCCTTGGTTTTGCTGACATTCAGTGAGCTGATCTGTCTCCCTCCTGTATGTTTCCTCATTGCTGTTTGTAATTCTACTGACAACTGTGAAGTTGTCGACAAATTTGTAGATGGCATTGGAATTGTGCCTGGCCACTCAGTCGTGGTGTATGAGTAGAGCAATGGACTAAGCACGCATCCTTGAGGTGCACCTGTGTTGATAATCAGTGAGGAGGAGACGTTGTTTCCAATTCATACTGACTGTGGTCTTCTGACGAGTAAGTCAAGGATCCAATTGCGGAGAGAGGTACAGAGGCCTAGTTTGTCGCTTCTTGACCAGTGCTGAGGTAATAATGATATTGAAGGCTGAGCTGTAGTTGATGGAAGAGCAGCCGTACATATGAATTGCTGACCACTGGTATTCTTCAAGGATTGTTGTTGTTGTCCCTGATGTTTGTGATACATACAAGTTACTTGAATGTAAAGTATTAGTAATGTTGCAGACAGTGTAGAAGGTCCTTCAAAGAATATAACAGAAGATGGATCAATTACATCTATGGGCAGATGGAGTTTAATCTGGACAAGTGCAAGGTGCTGTAAGGGGAATGTATACAGTTAAAGACACAGCTATTGAAAGTGTTGATGTGCAAAGTGATCTGTGGGTCCACCTCCATAACTCATTGAAAGTGGCTGTGGAAAGTAAATAGGATTATAAAAGTAAGGAGGTCATGTTTCAGTTGCATGAAATTTTAATTAGCTCACACTTGGAACACTTATGTGCAATGCTGGCTGACCCATTATTGGAAGAAAGAAGAGGTTCACCAGGAAGTTGCCTGGTTTAGAGAGTGTGAATTATGGGGTTTGTTCAAACTTGTGCAAAGAGTAGGAGGTGAAAGGCAATCTGATTGAGGTGTATGAAATCACTAGTGGCATTAATTGGGTGGACAGTCAAAAATTTTTCCCCTGGGCAAAAGCTTCACATTCTTGAGCACCCATTCTCAATGGGGGCCCTCCTGGGATCACAGCATGTTTAAGTAAAAGCCTTGTTTTATTTTCACCTTGTGTAACATAATTTTTTTTTAATGTAGTTCATAAGAGAAGCACAGAAGAAACCAAGCTTTGATTGCTTCTCTGGGAAGGGGCCCATAAACTTTGAGCAGAGTACAGGGTGGCTCTAGAGGTCATGTATTTTTAGATGAGAGGAGGAAGTTTGAGAGAGATGTGTGGAGCAAGTATTTAACACAGAGAGTGATAGGTGCATTGGAATGGGCTGCCAGAAGTAATGGTGGAAGCAGGTGCAATAGTTGCAGTTAAAAGGCTTTTAGGCATGAAGGGGGTGGAAGGGTATCTGACAGGTGCAAGTAGCAGAGGTTTGACTTGGACATCATGATTGGCACAGACATGCAAGCTGAAGGGACTGTTCTGTGTTGGAAGAGTATAGAACCAAGGATGGATTTAAAAATATAGGTGAAATTTCTGCACGCCTAATACTGAATGATGAACAATCAATGATTTTGAGGTTTCGCAGATGTCAACAGAAGTGATAGCTAGAGCAGGCAAGTATATTAATTTTGGAGATGGAAGAACTGTTAGACATAAAAATAACAGGTTAAAATACATGCACATGTAGCTCATGTTACAATAATGTGAATTCATTTAAATTATTTATGAAACAATGTTTATTGGAGAAACACATCTAAGAAAGCGATATCAATGATCACCACTCGAATTCTGAGGGATCCCAAATTATTAATGTTTCAAATTAGATTGTTTTAAATAGACAAATTGAGTACTGCCAGCCACCAGCAAAGTATAAAGTGAATTTATATTAGTGATTCAAAGTTTGCTCATCAAATTTATATTTTGGGAAATCCTCAATGCCATATTGTTTGGCATTTTTGATAAGTAGTACAACTACTGAAAGACAACTTCCTCTAGATTGTATACATTTCTTACAGTAGTGACAGTAGATAACTACAGCCATAACATAATAGAACTTAAGAGAAAAGTTACACTTGAAATGTGTGTATGTTGACAGCAAGTGAACAATGAGGCAATTGCTGCAAGTACCAGCTTCTCTAATCTTAAATCATTTGGTTGAAGGAGTTGGTTTCAGGGCACAAGAGCTCTTAAGTGCTAGAGAACCTTTCCATTGACATTAAATGATAAGTCTGGATATTTACTGTTTTGCTACTTGAAGCAATCGTTTCTGCCTGTCCCGCATCGGACTTGTCAGCCACAAACGAGCCTGCAGCTGACGTGGACTTTTTACCCCCTCCATAAATCTTCGTCCGCGAAGCCAAGCCAAAGAAGATACTTGAAGCAGGCAAGTCCTTCATGCAATAGGTCATAGTGCATGGAAACAGACCCATTGACCCAACTTGTCTATCCTGACAAAAATGTCCCATGTGTTTGACCCAGATCAAACATTGGGTCAAACATTGCAATAGTACCTGCGTCAACCACCATCCTCCGTGGGTTTAAAAAAAATAGCCCTCAGTTTCTTGTAAAATCTCTCCCCTCCCCACACATCCACCTTAAAGCTGCATCCTCTCGTTACTGATTCCCATACTCTGGGCAAAAAATTCACCTTATTACTACTCAGTGGACCCACTCAAGGTCTGAGGAAACTGGTGAGGCCAACAAATTTTGCCACAGGAGGTGCTCACTGGGCAGTGGGAAGCAGCAAGTTCCTTCCATCGTTTCCAAGCACCTACTCATCTCTTCCCACGACAAGGCTTGGAAAAATGTGTCCTTTTGTTTGCACTCCCTACACCAAACTTTCAATGCTGGTTAAAAACACACTTTAGTGACCTGATGGTAGGGATATTGGCCTGAGGAAGGCTCAGTGATCTGCTAAGATTGCTGGTGCATTTGGAGACTGTTGATGTAGTGTTACTTTTCCAGTGCTTTGAGGTTGGTGCTATAGATAGTCCAAGTTCCTTAAAAGGATCACTGGGTGCCTGTAGATGTAGATCATGAGCTTTGTACTAACCCTTCCTCAAACAACCAAAGGTTACAACCAGTGCTCTGAAAATGAGAGCAGGTTTCAGCATCGATGTCTGACTAAGATATGTGGAAACAGCCCATATTTTTGAAGATAATCGCATGGATCTTTCTTGTCAGAGGACGACAGTGTTGTACAGCAAGGGTAGGTTGGGAAAGGATCTTCACTTTGCAGTTGGCCCATCCTTTGGTTTGTTTTAGTGAATGAGTTAACACTTGGAGATTGCCCTCTGAATGCGCAAACACAAGTGTAATCTGCATGTTACAGTTCAACTACTGATCTTCTCAACATTGGTAGAATAATTTGTTGGATGTGAGTTGAACATTGTGGGAACGTAGATTGAAGTCTTGGGCAATGACTCAGTCTTGCTCAACACTGAAGTCTGTTACATTTCCATTGCCTCAGCTAGTAGCATGCAGATCATCAAACAGACCTGACATATAGTCATTTACGGAGCGGAAACAGGCCATGTCGGCCTTTTGAGTCCTCACCGGTTCACTAGAACAACTCCACTAGTTCAAATCAACATGAATTTCTACTGGCAGTCAATTTTGAGGCTCCTCAGTCCCTCCTGAATGACAAAGTCAGAGGCTACAATATCAGGGTTGGTGCTGTTTCCTGCAAAGCTCCTGGAGCTGATGGGAGTCTGAAAATCATTCCATTTTACCTCTAAAGGGACAGAATCCACTTTGACCACAAGCAGAAGGCTGTTCAGGCCCACCAAATAATGAGAGACAACAGGGAGAGGAAATAGTTTGTGGCATTGAATTTACCTTTCTTCAAGATGGCCACAATTACTAGGTCTCTCAGAATGCCCTGATGTATTCTCGTACTTGATGATGAGGTTTTGTTGCCGAAGTTCCTCACTGTTTTAAAACTTCTGCAAAAATACCTTATGCGCTCAGACTTTTTTTAAAGTCAGCTTAAAACTTCTTGCTGTCAAGGTGGTGACAAGACTGGAGTAGGAAGATTGCTGCGTGATATAGTCAAAGGTGTTCAGGTCATCGAAAGTTGGGCTCTGAAGAATCTGACCAATGTGGCCTTTAATAGATTCCTGGACCTTGGCCTTAAGGTGCCTACAGATGAGTTATTTTCCCTTTTAAGCGTGGTGAAGAACGCAATCCAGGAACACCTTGTACTTGCTTTTCACTTGTTCCTCAATGTCCTGCTCACTTTCGTAAGAACTAGTTCCGGTTCTTTTGAGAGGTTGAAGCCAAAAGATAACAGAGGATGGAAGACTTAGGCATTAGTTAAGAGTACATTAGAACTTAATGGCTTTAAACTTGTTTAACTGAAATTAGATTCATTGGGTAGGCAATCTAAAATGTCCAGCAATCTTCAAATTGAGTAAATATGCCATGCCCAACAGGACATTTGAAAATACATCAAATCAGCAATTGTACTTGCATTATTAGAACAGCCAATGCAGTAAATATTGTTCATTGAGACTTAAAGTCACAGATATTCCACATCAACATGTACACAGTACATCAGGGAAAATATTTTTTTTAACAATTATTAACTGTAACTATGGCACCATGTCTTAATATTTCATGAAATACACTTATGTTTGGAAAATGATTGATCTGATAAAATTTTGTTCTCAAGAAGTGAAAAAAGATTATGTCCTGAAAAAAAAGTGAGCGACATCAGTGGCTGGATACGCAGAAGCAGAGTAGAATCACAGAGAAAATAAAAAAAATTGCCTTGCTGCTCTGTGCTAAATTAACATCTCCATTCTGGGAACTGCTATGAACCCTCAACTATGAAAGAAAATGGCCGATGAGCTTTTTATTCTCAATCCCTTGCTTCTGCATCCTCGTTAGAATGAGGACAAATAGAACATTTGTGATTATACATTAGAAAGAACAACATCCCACAGCACTTTACAGCTTAGGGCATTTGAAATGCAGTCACTCATCAATCTGAGATGTACTCTCCTCTGGCCAACCATTGCATAGAGAATTGTGGGCAAGGTTCTCCTTGCGGAGCAGATGGTGCCAACATCTGAGTGTGTGTATTACAACACAAGTCTGAGACAAGCTGGAGGTGGGATTTCCAATCTCCTGCTGGATTTCTGGAGTCCAATGGGTGATGGAAGAAGTACAATCAACATGCACTTCAATTGGATCACTGAGTGTGATTTCGAAGGTCAGTGATAAATTTGTCAGATTTTGATAAAATTGGGTAAAAGCTTTAAAATAAAATGCTCATCAAAATATTGGAAACACCTCTATGGTCTTTTGTTCTGGCAAGGCAATCATGAAGTTCACTGTATTCTGAGAAGTGTCCACCGTGTGTATTAGGTGAGAAAAACTGCTGCGTGTAGTCATGTACAACCCATGCATTCTAGGTTAGATTTAATAATCCATACAGGTTTGGCATTAAAGGCTGCATGGGAGCTTGACACAGGCATGAACATTAAAACAAAATGCTTGATATTCCTATAAAACAGAAAATGCTGGAACACTCAGCAGGTCATGCAGAGATGAGTTAGTGTTTCAAGTTGAGGCTCTTCACCAGAATGGAACATCATAGACCTTAAACATTTACTTTTCTCTTCACTAAGATATCACAGTTACCTCCAAACTGTACAGTTCTCATCATGCATTCTTTGCAGCAGTGTTTGGGAGATCCCACAGAAGAAACTTTGTGTTCTAAACCTTCACCATTACAGATGGAGTGGAAAAACAAGGCCATTCAAAAGATTTTGAGAGCCTCCACTCAAAGCTGACCTGGTGTACATCTTTAACAGTATCTGATTTGTTATTAAAAACTGCTCTGACCATAGACTAATTGCCTGGACTTGGTATTTGTGGAATATTTGAATTGTTAAATAATGACACTAGCTAACATGCTCCCTTGCAGAATCAGAATTATTTCCTCTTGAAAATCTGTACTGGGACTTGGTGATGCTGGGATTCTGCAATGTCACTGATAAGGATGTGGCACTGCTCTACAACTTGTCCCTGCTGCAGGCCATTTCTCCACTCCCCTGCTCCCCATTACCTTTACCCCCAATCTTTCCTTTTTTTGGCTCAAATATGAACTTTCTGTCAGTCTACAGATCTGTGAAGTACCTTGGATATTTTCACCAGGTATGAATGTCAGCACAGTAAAAGCAAATAAATCATTATTACAGTATTAGCTGATGGGAAAGAGCATTATTATTGAAGGGGATATAGGTGACAAGAAATATGTGCAACATGAAATTGTAAATGCAACTAATTATACATACCTCATTTCCCAGAGCAGTGCAACTCAGAAGACTTTTGTAATTTAAGAACATCATTATTTTTTTAAATGGAAAAAAAATTCTGCACTTGTCCAAAATGTCAACAGTACCTTTCTCTCTTTGTAATGCAGTACATTTCCTCATATCCAAAACATTTGGGATCGGATGAAAACTGAAAAAAGCCCAAAAACAGCATGGTAATATCAGCCGTCGCCAGTCTCTAACTCCTCCTCACCACCACTGCCTCCTGCCCAGGAGGTCGCTCTCCTTGATGACAAAGGATTCTTCCCACTGCTTGCAGCTGGAAGACAGCAGCGCAGTTTGTAAACCAAGTACAGTGGAGGGTAAAGAAGAAATGGAAAGAGAGAGGAGGGAGTTACCTGAAACGAAGAAAATTGACGTTCTAATTTCTCCCCATGCTCTGCCTGACCCGCCGACTTCCTCCAGATGTCTCGAGAATCCAGCCTGCTTCACTGAGGCGACATCCAAACATTCAGTGTCTGTCTTCTCGACTGGTTCTGACCTCTATTGTTACCAAACAGGTGCCAACAGAGCGTCAGAATCCCTAGATGGGCAAGTCGGTGGATAAAATTTTTTCAACTTGTGACGTCATGTCGGCGCCACAAAAAAGTTTGGTTATTGGAACATTTCGGTTAACAGTACATCAGATAAGGAGAAACATAATGCATTTCCAACACAGAGGTTATCGACTGATTCAAAAATTTACAATTTCAAAGGCCTCCACCTCTCAGACTGTGAACAATTTACTGGACATTGTCAGCTCAGGCCAGCTGATTTGAAACACAGAAATGCTGGAGGAACTCTGCTGGTCTCACAGCGACCACAGAAGGTAACCAACATTTTGGGCCTGAGCGCTTATTCATACCTTCAGGAAGGGGTAAGCCCTGAAACATCAGTCATGTCTCTTTACCACCTATGGAGGCTGCCAGACCAGCTGAGTTCCTCTAGATACTGTGACTACATAGTCTGTAGACTTTCACCTTTCGCTCCATTTGATTTAAAACTGGCTACTTCCCCTGTGAGTAATAAGCCCAGTCCACAACCTTGTACCATTCCAGCAAAACCTAGAGCACTGCAGGTGTTTGCAATAAACTCAAGCAATTTCGATTATTATTGTGAAATGTACAAACCAAAAATAAATTACACAATTGCACTTAAACTTTTGGTTTATTTACAAAGGTATCTTGACTGTGTATGTTATATAGAGATGAAGACAATGTCCATTTCTGGGGAAGAAATACACTCATGTACAGATGATTGTACGGTATCCATTCAGTCCACTTGAAGGCTTTCAGCAAAGCCATGGTCTATAAAATGGCTTAGCAATTGGTCTAGTCTACAGCACAAAAACATTACACTCAGTGGTTTTCAGGAAATGTGAGCACTTCCTCCTTTAAAAGTGACATATAACACTGTATGTTTGGTGTGGTGGGGCTGATGGTAGGGTAGAGGTGGGCATGGAAGAAGACCTTGAAGCACTGTTAGAATTAATTCATGTTGGCTCCAGGCCCTGGACTGGTTTTATGCAATATTTGGATTTGGAATTTATGATAGCAGTTTTGTTTGGTCAATAATGACGTAAAATTTTACAAGCACGCTCCTTCCTGGTTTGGTTTGCGTGCCACCCTATAATTACTGTGCTGCAGTATCTGGGGAAAAAAAGGAACTAAATACAAACCCAAGGTACAAAACAGATGCTGCTTGTAAACTTGGACCAGATTACGCTTTTCAACAGGTAGAATTAACAATGCACATTTAAACAAATGTATACAAAAAAAATATTTACAAGGATACACAACTACAATCAAGAGGGTTCAAATAACAAGTACTGCTATGATACATGCATTAGCTAAATTAATCAAAATCAATAAAGCAAAAGAAGAAATCATTAAAAAAGTTATTTTCTGCTACATCAATCATAATTGTGCAAGGTCAACTGGGGAAGAGGTCATTAACACAAGTACAAGTGCAAACTACAATTACATTTCTAAACTCACATGTGGTATAGGAGCATTTGGAAAAGGAGACAGTGGGCTTTATACTGAAGCGATATTTAATGCTATACATGCTAAAATTTACAACAGGCCACTGAAGTACACAACATGATTCATCTTGGCAGCTTTACCCATTCTGGATCGATGCAACAAAACTTCAGGTGTAAAGTTAATTATAGCAGAGATTTTACTGAGTGCCCAACTCGCATCTGTGGGGAGAAACACACAAGTCACCTGACAGGTAATTACTGAATTCAAAAGATTTGCCACTGCCTTGTCTTCTGCTTTAGCCTAAAGTTCAAGACAATTAGAGTTGCTGGTCCCTTCAAAGAAGCACCTTCCAAGTTGCATCTTCTGCAGAGCAGCTGTATGTACAAGATTAGATTTGATATCTTGTCATTTTAAAAAGTTGGTTTGTCTTTTTTAACTTGTAATATACATGGTAGGGTGTGAGAGTCTGTTGCAAATCCAAAGACTGCAGATGGGTTGAATTAATTGTACAGTCTGCATTCCACAAAAGGAAAAAAAAATTCCTCCGCAACCTTTTTGTTTACACTTTAAGCACCAATCATGTTTGATGAGAAGAATGAAACCACGTGACACAAATCTTCTCGTGCCCGGCATACAGATGTACATTATTCCTGCGTCCTGCTACACTTCTTGCTATCATACTTCCAGGAACCTGGAGCTGTTTGCCTTGGAGTGGAATGGTTCTGACCACATTCGTCTTAGATCACCCTGAGAACAAAACAATGACAGGCAATCAGCAGGACCTGTAAAACAATCACCTGTACTTCCATAGCACCATTAACATAATAAAATATCAAGACATTTTAGAGAAATGTTACCAAATATGAGACTGAGCCACAAATTAGGGCAGGCTTTAAGCAATTTTTAAGGAGTATTTTAAGGGCGAACTACTACAGGTACCTCATCTTTTATCCGTAACCCTTGGGACTACACATTTTTCAGAAAATAGTAATGGCGGTACGTAATTGCACTGATTTCAGATTTGTGCACAGCAAGATGCACTCCAACTAGAAGGGTCTTTGGATGGGGGGGGGGGGGTAAATGAAGGGAGATAATGACAGTTCATAAAATTATAAGCGTACATTTTATTTTGAAGTAAAACTTCAAACATAAACTGGCTCAAACTCAGCTAAGCATCTGAAAATATGGTGACCATTGTTTTCAGGTTGGAGTCTTTTTAAAAAGATTTCTTCCAATGTCAAGTTTCATTCAGAGATTTCTGTACAATCAAACCAGTCAGTGGTATAGGTTCTCTTCTTCATTGTTTGTGGTCATCACTTCAACAACTTATCTTTCTGCTTCCTTATGGTGGTAGTTCCAACACCATAATCTTCAGTAAGATGCCACACAGCTACACCACGAGCAAAGCTCTGTTACTCACAGGGGTTTCTGCAGCTCTTTTTGACATTTTTACAGTCCAAGTCCGTGAGCAGCAGGGGCACATCTGACTGGTAGGAGCACTGATACGTGGCGCTGGACGAGTGGGTCGTGCCGGATCATGATTAGCACCATACACAATCTTTGGTGTGCAGACGACATCCAAGGAAAAAATTTTTGGTTTTTTAGAATTTTGGATAAAAGATTATGACCTTGTACTAAAAACAAAAAGATTTAGCCAGAAAATGGTTTTCATGGAAATGTTTTTGGAGGAACTTCATAGATGTTGATGATTATTGAATGCTTCATTAATAATAATAGGACCTAAAGAGTAGCCCTAGCAAAATAGGGCATTA